>NC_092780.1:32735670-33054836 GCF_047496795.1 Chiloscyllium punctatum | reverse complement strand
ATGATGCCAACGGGTCTGAGTAGTCTGGCAGTCACTTCCAAGATGTCTTTTATGTAGGGGAGAGTGGCTAAGATTTCTGGATGCGGACGCCATTTACCACCTCCTGAGAAAATGAAAGGAAATGGCATCACAATAGGAAATTATGTCACCACGGGAAATGACATTACTGACCCAAGAAAACCTAAACTTATAAATAGAAAGCAGGAAACACCGGCAGCGCTTCCTCCAGAGGCTCACCGAAGCTGTTACCTAGTATGGTGATGAAACATCTGAAAATGGACCTTCCAGCTCAGCAAGCAAACCTGCATCCAGAAGCTCAACCTGAGCTACAAATTTTCTCAAAACTTGATACGATTTTTGTATTAAGCATAAAGTGATGGTGAGGAAAAACAACTTTTTTTCAAATAAATGACTCCAGCAGTATCAGTTATATATATTTTTATTCTGATTTTTAAAAGCATTGAACCCCAACTTGGTAAGTTTTTAAGTGCTGTTGACGTCTGTTTAGCTATATTATATATCGGGCAATTATTGTATAGGTGCAATTTTACATGTTAATGCCTTAGTTGTTTGTTGAAAGTGAGAGAAGTGTGATATATTGCAAGAGATGAATTTTTTGTCATGTTTTCGCTTATGTTAGAGAAGTGTATACAAGGTTATTCAATAATGGCTGCATGCAGCTTAGCATATATTCATCCAAACATTGAGTATTCCTTATTTTTCTCAAGTTTCCTTGTAAGCCAGGAGAAAACAGTACCTTCCTCCAGTCCCCACATGGAGATGATGAGGCTTGATTCCCCATAGGTTGCTTGTCTCTGATTGCAATGTCCACCACTATCAACCATTTGACTGACTGCCAGAATGATGCTTCTTCTTGCTTTCCAAAGTCTCTTTCCTGCCAATCAGCCAGCATATGTGCGCAGAAGATTGACAGGGTTTATGCAGATAAGACTCAGAAGTCAAAATCTATTGGGCCTCATAATGTAGAGGTTCCTGTCAGCATGACCCTCATCAGCGGTTACAATTCAGACCATAACTTGAAAAAAATTGCAATTTATTCAGTTTCCCTTTGGGAATTATTTCCTGAAACTTGCTGACAGGTGTAATGCAAACTTCTGTCATCGCTGATGTTTGAAATCTATATGCTGCATGTGAAGATAAACTCAATCAGATCCGTGATGGAAAGGTATCAATTCTGACAAATGACTCATTGGTTAAAAAAAAATTCTGATGCCTTTTTCCAAGATATTCTAGATCATGTTGAATGAGAAGGGTTCATGGTTTTTGTTAAAAAGACTGATTTGATCAATACAACTGATGAATCCTTTCTTCTTTATAAGAACTTCTCAAAACAGTGGGGATTCACCAGACAAGACTGGCTGAAACTCTTAAATAGATTTCAACCTTACCCATCCCACTCTTCAGCATATCTTTCAACTGTTTATCTCCAAGTAAACATTCAATTGTTGTAAATAGTTTCCTGATACCTTACTCCAACCTAAAGTAATCCATTGGCTGCAGATTGCCTTGTGATGTCCAAAAGATGTGATAAGGCACCTTGTAGGTATTAGCTATTTCTTCTTTCTTTCCACCAATTTATTATCCTTTGTGTACAAATTAATTGCCCGATTCTTCTCCCTCCACTGTCTAATATGTGAATATTTGTATGGTGGTATTTACAAAATTTAAACCATTTTGAATGCATTCTTTTCCAGAAAGAAAACACTCTAATTTCTTTGCTGTCCCTTAGTACAACAACAGCAATCTGTTTTTCTATTACATCCTGAATTTAGTTTCATGTCCCAAGGCACAACACAGGATCAGACAAAAATTGGCACTGAACCATTAAAGGGAAGATTTAGGCAGACTGATCAAAAGCTTGAAAACGCTGTGTTCCTTGTGTATTATTCTTGAGTCACTACTCTTGAGGGCAGCACCCTTCTGCTCCGTGCTCTAACCTCTCTAGTAAACGCAAATTTAGACACTTAAATCACACATTTCTAGCTGGATATAACTTACATGGAACTTAAGTGCATTCCAAGCTCTCAAGAGGACTACACTTTATCTTCAATGTATAACTGGCACCTTGTATAATCTTTGGGAATGTTTGGGCTCCCCCCTAGCAAAATAAAGTTAAAAATCACACAATCAGTCCAACACCGGCATCTCCAAATCAGCCAAATAAAGACTGAGTAATCACGGTGGCTCAGTGGTTAGCACTGCATACTCACAGCGCCACAGACCTGGGTTCAGTTCCAGCCTCAGGCAACTGTCTGTGTGGAGTTTGCACATTCTCCCTGCGTATGTGTGGGTTTGCTCCAGTTTCCTCCCACAATCCAAAGATGTGCAAGTCAGGTGGATTAGCCATATTAAATTGCCCATAGTGTTAGGTGTATTTGAGAGAGAGAGATGGGTCTGGGAGGGCTGCTTTACAGAGGTTCGGTGTGGACTTGTTGGGCTGAATGGCCTGTTTCCACTCTGTAGGGAATCTAATAAATAATCGAGTTTGTCATTGATCTGATTCCATTGTACTGAGGCTGAGAATGACTGCAATGGTGCACGGAAACCTCGGTGCAAAGATAATCCGAGCAAAGAAGTTGACTGGGTTCAGTGAAATGTTGGCAGGTTTTGATTTCCTCAACATTACCACTGGAGACAGAGAGCTGCTTTGAGAATTTGCATTCACAACCCATTCCAGATTTTGATGTTTGTTAGCACATGATAAGAATCTTTTTGACGGCTGTTCAAGAGGGTTGACTTATCCAAAGTAGACAGCTAGAGTTTATGTGTAATATGACTTCTAATTTTTTTTGCCAATAGTTGTATATAAATGCTGCTGAATTAAAAGAGGCTGGTCTATAAGCACGGAAGAAAAGTGAGACATTAATTTCTAATTCCACATAAGCAGGGCTTGGCAGTGATGTGGAATCAAATAGAAATGTTGCCAGCTGCACGAACCTGCGAACAAAAAACAAATTGTGTGTTTCTTGTAAACTTTGAAACTTTTGCTCTGCTTTCATTTATTGACAGCATTTTCCTTTGAAAAAGGCGTAACTCCCAAGTGAGGCTGTCAAGTGAGCCTTTAGGATTGTCTGATTACAGTAGATGTATTCCAAACAGACTACAACAGATCTGCCTGTCAGTGAGAGAGTGGCAGGCAGGTAACCACAGATAAGGAGGGATATGGAAGGACAGCTTGCCCTGTAGCTGCTGTGGTGGAAAACTCCTGTCAAATTGCAAGGAATTTGGAAATGATGCTGCTTTTTGCAATCTTATGTTTGCTCAGTGGTATAACGCTTGCCTTTTGAGTCAAATGGTTGTGGTTCAAGCGACAACTGAGCTCCTCAATGTATAATTGCAGATTCTCTGGGCAGAAATTTTGGCAGGACACTGCAATATCTATGAACCAAACACAGGGCGGCACGGTGGCTCAGTGGTTAGCACTGCTGCCTCACAGTGCCAGGGACCCAGTTCGATTCCAGCCTTCATGTCTGTGTGGAGTTTGCACATTCTCCCCGTGTCCGTGTGGGTTTCCTCTGGGTGCTCCGGTTTCCTCCCACAATCCAAAAAGATGTGCAAGTCAGGTGAATTGGCTATGCTAAATTGCCCATAGTGTTGCGTATATTAGTCAGGGGGTAAATATAAGGAAGGGGAATGGGTCTTTGTGGGGTGCTCTTCAGAGGGTCGGTGTGGATTTCTTGGGCCGAAGGGCCTGTTTCCATACTGTAGAGTATCTATCTATCTATAAACCATTGGCTGAAAGGGATTTCCTAACGACATGAATTACGACCTATCCCTATCTTTGTAACTCTCTCCATCCCTACAAACTTTCATGATTTCTGCATTCTGTTCCACCTGGCCTTTAGTGCATCCTCTTTTTTAATCACACCCTATGTTTACCTGCCTAACCCTTAACACATGAAATTTCCTCCATCCAACCCACTGCCGTCCTATTGATGCCTCTTCTTTTAGATTATTCCTTAAAATCTAACTCTTTCACCATGTTATTAAATCACCTAATGTTATATTGCTTAGCATGGAATCTGGTTCAAAAGTCCCGTGGAGACGTGCCTTTAAATATTTAAAAATATTAAAGGTGAAATACAAATTCATATTGTTGTTCCTATTATAATTCATGCTGACTTTCAAGTGATTAGTTTGTACACAGTGGGCTAGATTTTGCAGTCAGTGTCTAAGAAAAGGTGTTCATCACTGACTACAAAGAATGTGCTGAGAAAGCTAATGGTCTTCCTGAAGTGAATTTTACCTCTCTCGCTGTGCAGTGATACTGCAATGGAGTGCCCCACTCTTATCTGGAGCTAAAGTCATGTCATCAGATCGACAAAGTAATTAATCACAAAAAGATGTTCGCAGAAGGCATGCAAGGAACTAAAAGCACTAAAATAAAGTCACTTTGATCAATTTTACCTGCAGCAATTCTGCCATTCTCACATTTCGATCACTTAATCTGAATTATCAACCTCTCTTTTTTGCCAGTGCTCTACACCACAACAACCACCCGCCACCACTTCCTGAACTATAATACAAATGGTGCCCCCTCTATACTTCACTTCAGCTCTGATGAAGAGTCATCTAGACTTGAAACGTTAGCATGCTGTCTCTCCATGGATGCTGCGTGACCTGCTGTGATCTCCAGTATTTGTTGTTTTCAGTAAAGTTTGAGACAGATGCATGGGATGAAGGTAAAAACCATCATATTCTGAAATTTGATGAAGACATTTTAAGATAACTGCTAATTCATCATTTAACAGTACTGAATGATTATAAAATTATTTATTCAGGTTTAGTTCTGGTGATCGTCAGATTTTATTCATCACATCGCTGTTAGAAATGTCTGATTGACCACTTGCTGCACATTGTAATTGAGTAAGGGGCTTCTAGTTGTGGTGCAGGGGCTGGAAGGTTGGTCACTGGATCAAGGCGGTTGGAGTGGGGCTTGGGGGTTAGGTATTTGGTGGGTACCTCAGGATAGGAGTGGTGCATGGGGTTCACTATGTTGTAGCCTCGAGTGGTAGATCACAATGTCAGCATTTCCACACTGATCTGCATTTGGCTGATATTCTGAAATCATCATCAGTTTCAGAGGAGGAATGATGAAAAATGTCATTAACTCTCCCCTGCTCCCGACCGACAGAATCAGACCCATTGACAATGCTATGTCGCTATTTATACATTGCATAAATGTATACCATTGAAAAGGTGATGAATAGGGTCTGCTAACCAGGCCATGCACAGTACACCCTGCCATTCCATGGTCGGACATATGGAATTGTCCTGTGTGATTTTTGGATTCTTAATGTAATGGCCAGATGTGGTAAACAAAGGGGCTCCTGTCTCTCAGTTTCCTGGATGTCTCCTACAGCTGACACGGTAATCACCTGTAAATGCAGAAGGTCATCCTTTTAAACTCTCATTTTGCTCCTCAGTGCATTTATTAATCCCAAGCATCTGTTTTAAAGTGCCATGGTTTTGAATGAACATAACTCAGACAGAAAGGACAGCAGAAAATGGACAGCATTCTCCTGATGAGGTTTTTCAAGAAAGATGAGTATTTCCACCCACTGCTGAAAACAATGACAGCAAATGGTCTGGATGACCACTACAAATGGCCAGGATCTGCTATTACAGACCTTCACTGCTTCCACCCAATTAGTACCATATTGTTGGACAGACAGTGGTGAGATTTCTGATCACTTTTCTGAATATGGCATCTTTCCTGATGAAGAGCTTATGCTCAAAACATCATCGCTCCTGCCCCTCGGATGCTGCCTGACCGGCTGTACTATTCCAGCACCACACTCTTTGACTCTGATCTCCAGCATCTGCAGTCCTCACTTTCTCCTGCATAGGGCATCTGCATGCTAGACTTTATGTTCAACAGAGGTAGTTTTGAATTATAGGCAGCTCTGATAGCTAAAAAAAAATCCCAGTTTCTAATCAAGAGAAGCTTGTGAAACTGTAATGTAACTTCATTATTATATGCCAAATAGCAAGAGTAGAAACTTACTGAGGCACAGAATACAAGTCAGAACATGCTGGATGGAGAACAAGTATTCACTTCAACACGACCATTTTGCATTATGACTTGCTGTATCATTGAGAAGTAGGAGGCAGGTTATAAGGATAATGGGAAATTATGGAAGGGATGTGGCAAGGGATTCTAGGGATCTTTATTTGAGTCAGCTGTTTACCTTGCATATTCATAGAATCATAGAATCCCTACAGTGTGCAAGCAGGCCATTTGGCCCATCAAGTCCACACTCACCCTCCGAAGAGCATCCTATTCAGATCCCTGTAACCCTGCATTTCCCATGGCTAACCCACCTTCCATGCACATCTCTCGAAACTACAGGGCAATTTAGCCTGGCCAATCCACCTCACCTGCACATCTTTGGACTGTAGGAGGAAATTGGAGCACCAGAAGGAAACTCACGCAGACACGGGGAGAAGGTGCAAACTCAATGTTGATGAAGGAATGTAACATTGTACTGTACGTAGGTGATGTTACCTTCAGACACATGATAACTTTATATCTTTGGCAGTATAGAGTAAAGGGGAACATACCCTGTTTAAGGGAATGGTAAAAAGCATAGCAAAGGGAGTTCAATGTTCAATAAGGAATTCATGTTTGATGCAAGAAAGCCAATCGGAATATTTTCTTAATGTCAATGTGGAGGAGCCAAGGAATTTGGCAGCCAAATATTGAAAGTTCCTGCACAGGTAGAAAACAAAAGAAAGTTTTGTTTTAGTTGAAAATAGCCTGTTCAGAACCCCGCCCACCCCCATCTGGGACTTTACATTTAGTTTTGGACACAGTACATCAGAATGGATATATTGACTGTAGAGGGTTGAAGCATGGATTCAATATGTTTATATTGAGGTTTAATGGATTCCAGGCTACCTTTGCTTGGACTGTATTTCTTTGAATTGTGTGACCTAATTGGAGTGTTTAAACAACAAATGGATTTAACAGAATAGACAGAGAGTTTTGTTTTAATGGTGAGCAAATAAAAGAAAAAAGAATCACTGTCATAAAATTAGATAAAGGCTATTCAAAAATGAGGAAGACCCCACTGTTTCACATGTGAAGTAGTACAATTCAGCCTTTCAAAAGGTTGTGAAGGTCATTTACAATATTCCAAGATTGAGATGGAAAGAGTTTTATTGGTACAAGACAGGTCTTCCCATAAAGGGGGTTGGAAACCCCAGTGTGGTCATGAGCTGAGATTTTAGGGTCTCGAGCTCCAAGTCACAATGACCAAGCTATCCCATCAACCCCTGCTCCTGCTCCCCCTCCCCCATCACTCACTGAGTGATTGTGATAGTTTTCAAATGTCAAAAATGGGTTCAGGGTTTGAAAAATGTTTAGACAGAACTGATCTAGGATATTAAGAGACATGGATAAAAGATGGATTAAGTGAGATGTAGATCACTCCTGATCTAATTGAACAGTGAAGTGGTGATAAGGGAGTGAATGAGGAAGCTGATACATTGCCATGTTTTGATTCAAACTAGGAATTGTATGGCTCCTAGACTGTTACATTCACAGAGTGTTATGTGGTCCTGTTATTACAGAGAGACCAGAAACCCACAGGTTATTTTTCATATGTTAAAATTATACCGAACTTTTCCATGTCATTTTACAGTGGAGCCATTTGTGTTATTAACGAAAAATGTTGAGAATATCATTCGATAGCTGGCATTGAAGCCCCAGCTTGTATTTCAAGAGTGAATTATCCAACACTCATCAAAAGTAAAATAGAAATTGGCATCGGACTACTGAGCACATATTTTCCATTTATTGTGTGCGTTTGTTAAATTTTAATGAGACAAAAAGATCTCTTTCCAGCTTTCTTTGGAATGGACAAATAAACAGTCCTGATCACTGCCATGTAAAATATCAAAGCTAAGTTCTGCAAAGATCAAAGTCTGCTCAATAGAAATCTTTATGGATTAAATTTAATTTTTATTTGTTTTCACTCTGTGTAGTTTTACACTGCTTTCTGTGACCATATGGATCATGGAACCTCTGGCGCCTTGCTCCAACATGGACATAAGTGGACAAAAAGACCTTTTCTCTTCATTTGCTCTCGGAATACCAATCCCACCATCTCAACATTACCATATCTAATACATTGTTGAAATTAATCCACTGTCCAGGCCTGGCAACTTGTTTCAGATTTTGATCACTCTCTGTGCAAATGGCTACTTCAGGCACTTGTCTCCAACTTACCTTTCATCATTTGGCCACATGCTCTTTCATGCTGTTCTGATCTGACCTATGGGGTTATGGTTCCAGACCTATCATCTTATAGAGCAGCATTTTTAAAAATTAATTCATGGGACAAGGGTGTCACTGGTTAGGCCAGCAGTTATTGCCCATCCCTAATTGCTTAGAGGGTATTTGCTGTGGGTCCAGAGTCACATGTAGGCCAGATCAGAGTAGAATGGCCTTTTCCTTTCCTGAAGGACATTAGTAAACCAGATGGATTTTCCTGACAATCAACAATGGAGTCATGGTCATCATTAGACTCTTAATAACAGATTTTTATTGAATTAAAATTGTGCCACATGCCAAGTTGGGATTTGAACTCAGGTCCACAGAAATATTACCTGAGTCTCTGGATTAGCAACGCAGTGATAATACCACTAGGCCATTACCTCTCCTTATTTTTGACAGATTCTGTCATACTTTGATGTTTTGAACCAATTTTACATAAACATCATATTGACATCAGGTTGACCTTACTTGAATATATTTAAGAATTTCCATCGATTCCCCCAAATATCACTGGACGAGATGGTGGCACAGTGGCTGGAACTTTTGCCCCTCTGTGCCACAGATCCAGATTTGATTCTAACCTCCGATAACTGTCTGTGTGGAGTTTGCACGTTCTTCCGGTGTCTGTGTGGTTTTCTGCCCACAGTCCAAAGATGAGCAGGTCAGGTGGATTGGTCATGCTTAATTGTCTTGTAGCATCCAGGGATAGGCAGGCTTGGTAGGTTAGTCATGAGAAATGTTGGGTTATGGGGGGAGGGGGTGGGTCTGAGAAGATGCTCTTTGGAGGATTGGTGCAGACTTGATGGGTAAAATGGCTTCTATATGCATTGTAGGGACTCTATGACTAGACTAAAATTGGGTAGCAGTTACATATATATAAAAGATAATGGTGTTGAAAGTGGTAATGCTGAAGATTGCATTAAGCTCCACCCAATCTATTGTTGTGATAAGGAATTACGTGGGGAAGACAAAATAGCACTGAACCCTGAGGAAACCAGACCTATCATCTAGGTCTCCCTATAGACTTAAGAATAATATCTATCTTATGAATATAACTTTTATCAGATTGCTATATGCAATAAACTAGTCTTGTTTAAGCCAAGAACCTTTTCTCATTGCACTACCAAGTGATATTCTCAACCCCCTTAAACCAAGTAGGCATTGAGAAAAGTGAGATGTTAGATATCTATCCAGTTACATGCTTTCAATGTCGAGAGTGCAGTGCTAGAAAAGCTCAGCAGGTCAGGCAGCATCCAAGGATCAGGAGAGTTGATGTTTCCTGATGAAGGGCTTATGCCCAAAATGTTGATTCTCCTACTCCTTGGATGCTGCCTGACCTGCTGTGCTTTTCCAGCAACACACTATCGACTCTGATCTCCAGCATCTGCAGTCCTCACTTTCTCCCACATGCTGTCAGTGGTCAATGCATTTCCTCACGGCAACATTGGCTGAAGCCTCTGTACTGATATTCTCATCTCTGTCCATTTTAGGTATTAACATTAGATTAGATCCTCTACAGCATGGAAACAGGCCCTTCAGCCCAACAAGTACACACCGACCCTCCGAAGAGTAACCCACCCAGACCCATTTCCCTCTGACTGATGTACCTAACTCTATGGGCAATTTAGCATGGCCAATTCACCTGACCTGCACATTTTTGGACTGTGGGAGGAAACCGGAGCACCCGGAGGAAACCCACGCAGACACGGGGAGAATGTGCAAACTCCACACAGACAGTTGCCCGAGGCTGGAATCGAACCTGGGGCCCTGGTGCTGTGAGGCAGCAGTGCTAACCACTGAGCCATCAACATATTTGAAGACGCAATCTTGATTTGCTCCAATCTTAATAACTCTTGAAAGTAAAACAGAAAAATTCTGCTGCCAGCAACAAAATTTGGAAAATAAGACAAAAGAAAAGATCACTGAAGCAAAATTATATAGTTGGAAAAGAAAGAAGAGGCATGGTCAGTTGTTTGTTGGATCTAGTTAACCTATCACAAGAGATATTTGTGGTTTGTGGAGTTTAGTGCATCTCATGATTTTGCCAGGGTTGGAGGATTTGAGCTACAGTGAGAGGCTGAATAGACTGGATCTATTTTCCCTAGAGTATCAGAGGCTGAGGGGTAACCATATAGAGGTTTTCAAAATCAGGAGGGGCACGAATCCTGTAACTAGACCAGATTTTTTCCCTGAATTGGGGGACTCCAGAACCAAAGGGCAAAGTTTAAGGTGAGAGGGGAAAGATTTAAAAGGAACCCAAGGGGCAACATTTTCACGCAAAGGGTAGTGCGTGTATGGAATGAGCTGCCAGAGGAAGTGGTGGAGGCTAGTACAATTACAGCATTTAAAAGACTGCTGGACGGGTGTATGAATAAGAAGGGTTTAAAGGGATATGAGCCAAGTATTGGCATATGGGACAAGATTAATTTAGGATATTTGGTCAGCGTGGACAAGTTAGACTGAAGGGTCTGTTTCCATGTTGGATAACTCTATGACTATGATTTAATAATTATGCCAGGAAACATTTGCAAGACAGCCAGCATCTGTAGAAAGAGAAAAAAACTGTGAACAGGAATGAATTTTAAATCGCATAACCAGCCAGGGTTGAGTGAAATGTATATCATTCTTCAAAATGTCAAATTTGATTCCAACCTGCTTTCTCCCAACACCAGTTTCAGGTTTAACAAAGGTAGGAGAGGGGGAGCGCAACCACACCCAGGAGGTAGCTTGGTCACTTTAATGTTATAATGAGCCTAAAATTAACATTTAATCAGTTTTCCTCAAATAACCTGGCAGCTTAATGGAGATCAGAACAGTCTTTGGAGAAAGGCAAGTGCCTAATATATCAGTGTTTGCCAGTCAGGATTATGGATCTAGCCCCTTACATTCATTCTTTTGATTAGAAACACCCACTACCAGACACTACTTCCTCCATGAATGGGCCACCCTAATATAAGATCAGAATAAATGCAGCCCTGCGCAGTTCAGAAGGCAATGAAAGAGGATAACACTTCTTGATTTGTACATTGATGCAGGGCTGTTAAGCTGCTTATTAATATAAGTAAGACATTAATCTCTGTAATCCTTGAAACAGGCAAATAGGCATAACTGCGGTATTTGTGAACTAACTAGATTTAGTGTATCAACCATTAAAAACAGGATATTTGGGAAATAGTTTATATATGGAACAATATTTTTCCAAAATTTGCAATGTTATGCTTGGATCAGGGATTGTATACAACTGGAGGGAATGGGAAGTGGTTTGCAGACTGAAATTCTATGATTGGGTCGGTAATGCATTTATCTTCTAATGAAACTGTGCTCAGCTATGTAATATCAATCGAGTGAACCAGCCACAAATAACAGAAAGCATGACTCTGTGCCATTTATTTCTTTATTTTTATTGTGCAGGTCTCATTTTTGTGTGACATAAGAAAATCAGACCATGAATAAATGGACCCACGTGACTTCTTGTTTGCAGTTATCAGTCATAATTAATGCTCCAGCAATTTAGCATGTCAAACTTGAATAATTTAAGAAAATGACTTAAAATGGGAAGAGCTGACTCTTGACAGTTATCCTTCAATTAGCACTCTGAATGTGTTCCTGAAAGAATGGGCTAAGTGAAAATGTACTAAATAAAGGTTGTTCTCCCGTAAACAAAACCAAATAAAGGTGGATTACATTCCTGACCGTATTTTTTACATTAAAAACCCACAGGCTACCTCATCGAGTCATAGAGTCATACAGCACAGAAACAGACCCTTCTGTCTAAACAGTCCATGCCAAACATAATCCCAAACTAAACTAGTCCCACCTGCCTGTACTTGGCCCATATCGCTCAAAACATTTCTTATTCATGTACTTATCCAAATGTCTTTTAAACATGGTTACTGTACCCTCATCCACCACTTCCTCTAGAAGTTCATTCTACACACGAACCACTCTCCCTGTAAACAAATTGCCCCTCATATCTTTTTAAAATCTTTTTCTTCTCCCCTTAAAAAGATGCCTTCTGGTCTTGAAATCCCCCACCCTAGGGAAAGACAACTGCTATTCACCTCATCTATATCCCTCATGATTTTAAAAACATCTATGAGATCACCCCTTAACCTCTTACAGTCCTACAAAAAAAGTCCCAGCCTATCCAACCTCTCCTTATAACTCAAATCCTCAATTCCCAGTAGCACCCAGGTAAATCATTTCTGAACCCTCTCCAGCTTAATAACATCCTTCTTGTAACAGGGAGACCAGAACTGGACAGAGTACTCCAGAAAAGGCCTCATTAACATCCAGTACAGCTTCAACATAGTGTCCAAACTCTTTTATTCAAAGGTCTGAGCAATGAATGCTAAACACCTTCTGAACCACCTGATCTATATGTGAGATGCAAACTTCAAAGAATTATGTACCTAAACCTAGGTCTCTCTTTTCTACAGCACTACCCAAGGCACTACTTTTAATTTTATAAGTCTTTTCTTTGTTTATTTTACCAAAATGCAATACCTTGAATTTATGCAAATTTGCCACTCTTCAGCCCATTGACCTAATTGATTAAGATCTCTTTGTAATCTTAGATAACCTTCTTCACTGCCCACTCTACCACCGATCTTGGTATCATCTACAAACCTACTAACCATGCTTTCTGTAAATCTTAAATAAAACCGGCCCCAGAATCTGGAACAAAAACAGCAATTGCTAGAGAAACTCAGCAGGTCTGGCAGCACCTTTGGAGAGAAACAGATGTTCCAAGTTCAGTGATCCTTCGTCAGAACTGGGCCCTGAGGCCTTCTTACTAACTCCCGAGTAGTCTACCAACCTGTAACAACTCACAGTATTAACCCTTTTAACTTCCTTCCAGCTTGCCAAATTCCATCTCTGGTTTACCATCGCACTGGACTGTCTCACACAGACGCTGTGACATTTTCACTTGCTCCCTTCCCAACCCACAGAAAGCAAGAGAGAAGCAGTGTAAGTGCTGGAGATGGCTAAAATGAGTGGTGGCAGGTGAGTAGTGAGTAGTGAGTAGGACAGTGAACAGGAGGGAAGCAGAAAAAGGAAGAGAAAGGATGCATTTTTCTGTAAAATGCTGAAATTTAGAATCCCTACAGTGCAGAGGCAGGCCATTTAGACCATTGAGACCACACTGACCTCTCAAAGAGAGCGCACCCAGACTCACCCCATCTCTGTATTTACCATGGCTAATCCACCTAACCTGTACATCCCCAAGCACAACGGGCAATTTAGCATGACCAAACCAGCTAACCTGCATATCTTTGGACTGTGGGAGAAAACCAGAGTATTTGGAGAAAACCCATGTAGGCATGGGGAGAATGTGCAAACTCCACATAGATAGTCGCTCAAGGCTGGAATCAAACCTGGATCTGTGGCACTGTGAGGCAGTAGTGCTAACCATTGAGCTGCCCCGAGTTATCAAATGGAAACTATTTTGTTATGTTGCAGCACAATATCCAAGCTGATTAGGTTTGCAAACAATTTAGATTTGAAAAGAATTGGTCCAGTAAAATATTTCACATTTATTCTGTCATGATATGGTATTACCAAGAGTTCAACAACTTGCAAATTTACGATCAGAGTACTTCTTGCACAAATTAGTGAGTCATCAAATGTTTTGATTTACAGAACTAGGACAGAAAAGCATTTGGTTGAATGATTGTAAAGGTCACATTTGCAAGCTTTACTTATGAAAATTTAAATATGACAACTGAAGAGACTTACCTTTATAAAATACAGATGTTTTAGAAATAACAGAAATTATTTTTACAGTGCCCATGATAATTAAATGATTTGGTTTTTAGCATATGGGAGGCAACGTTATAATTTTAAAGTTAGAAATCACATAGGTTATAGTCCAATAGGTTTAACTAGAAGCACACTAGCTTTCGGAGCAACGCTCCTTCATCAGGTGGTAGTTGAGCCCTCCACTACCACCTGATGAAGGAGCGTCGCTCCAAAAGCTAGCGTGCTTCCAATTAAAGCTGTTGGACTATAATCTAGTGTTGTGTGATTTTTAACTTTGTACACCCCAGTCCAACAGCGGCATCTCCAAATCATTTTAATTTTAAGGTGGAGCTAAAATAGTTAAAGAAAGAACATCAGCAGATGTAAATCTGCTTTTGCACCTGCAGGAGTTTCATATGTGCTCCACAAATGGTGAAATCATTTTAAAAATGGAGACCTAGCTGTTATATAGGAAAACATCAATGTTAATTTGCATCGCTGTGAGATCTGTGAGACAGCGATGAGATATATCATTGTATACTCAATTCGAAGGGTGATGGTAGCATAGTGGTCATATTTCTCAGTCAGCCCTTTAGAGGCTCAAACTAATGATCTGAGGTCATAGATTCAAATGCTAGTATGGCAACTGGAAGGGTGACCTTAAACCTATGGTCAGTTGTTGTTAAAATCCTGTCAGCTTCACCAGCATCCTTTAGGAAAGGAGGTCTGCTCCCCTCATAATGTCAGGCTTATAACTGCTGACAGGCAGCCATGTGCCTGGTATTGAAATCATTGATTCTGTACAATATGGAAAGAGACCGCTCAGCCCATTAGTTCAGAACTGGCCCTCTAAAGAGCATCCCACCCAGCCCCCACCCTATCCTCATAACCACATATCCACCATAGCTAAGCTACCTAATTTACACATCCCTGGACACTATGGGGCAATTTAACATGGCCAATCCACCTAACCTGCTCATCTTTGGATTCTGTGAGGAAACCAGATTACCAAGAGGAAACCTACGCACACACACGGGGAAAATGTGCAAACTCCACCTGGATAGTTGCTTGAGGCTAGAATTGAACCTAGGTCCCTTACACTGTGAGGCAGCAGTGCTAACCACTGAGCCATCGTGCAGCCCAAGGGCTCTAGCAAACCTATCAGTTAAAGGGAAATGAGGGATGGACAAAAAATGCTGATATTTCCAGTAATGACCACAACCTACAAATGAATGAAGGAAAAATAATAGTTAGTTTCAGCAATATTTATTGAATGATAAAATTTAGTCCAGAAGTGAAGCCTTGCTCATCTTTTTAAAAAAAACTTTGGGATAGTTTCCCTCCCTTACAGAGGTTGAACAACATCACTTGCAGCAGTTCAACACTCCCTCAATGCTTCCCTGAAGTCTCAAACTACACCTACTTACAGGTGCGGGTTTTCCCAATACATCAAAGTTAATTCCCTATGTAGTTCATCATGTCTATAAGAGAACAGAGATCGATTAATCCATTGAGCAGATAGATATCAACTGAAATTTAATGGGAGGTGATACTTTTTAGTAGGAAGTATGAGAAATGAAATATATGCTATGTGGTTGAAATGACTGTACAGAGCCCAGTATCCTCTCATCAATTCACCTTTATTTTCATGGGCTCTGACAGTTAGTACAAAGCCAGTCTCTCGACTGTGGAGACCTTCTGAATGTCATGTATATATCTGTCAGCCAGGGCTCCCTGATTGGCCCAGGTTAAAACCTCAGTCAAGCATTTTATAGTCAATGAGATCCATTTGGCCCTGGTTCCAATCACTACAGTATTAAAAATTTAAAAGGAACATAAAGATTTAAGGATTCCACACAAAAACCTTTGAAAGTGGAAGAATAGCTTGAAAGATCACAGGGACTCCCTCGTTCACTCTTCTGTTACTTGCAACACCACTGCAACTTCCCATCCAATTGTATAAAGTGTGAAACTTATTCCTTTGCCTCTCATTGTCCAAACCCACAATACATAATTCAGTTGAAACTGCAATTTACCTGCACTTCTTTCAATTTAGTCTATTGCATCCGCTGCTCACAATGCAATGTCCTCTACATTGGTGAGACCAAATCTGGTCTGGGTGAATGGTTGGTGGAACATGCCCATTCTGTCTGCAAGAATCACCCTAAGCTTCAGGTCACTCACCGTTTAGAAGCATCATCTTGTTCTCATGGTAATATTGCTGACCTAGGCCTGCTGTAATGTCCAATGAAGTCCAATGCAAGCTGGAGGAACATTTTCTGCTTAGGATCATTACAGTTTAAGATTTAACATTGAGCTCAACAGCTATAGACCAAGAACTCAATGATCTGCTGGATGGAGTCCTTACTCTCCTGGCACAAAAGAAGACAGCTGGTGAAGGACAGCTCTGCTGGAGTTTTCAGGATAGTGTCTTTGGCCCAACCACCTTTAGCTGCTTCATCAATGACCTTTCCTCAATCTTCAAGTCAGAATGGGGATGTTCGCTGATGTTCAGCATCATTCACAATAGCCCAAATGCTGAAGCAGTCCATGCTGTATGCAGCAAGACCTGGACAACATCCAGGTCAGGCAGCATCCGAGGAGCAGGAAAATCAATGTTTCGGGCCGGAGCCCTTCATCAGGGAAACTTTTCCTGCTCCTCCGATGCTGCCTGACCTGCTGTGCTTTTCCAGCACCAAACTCTTGATTCTGATCTCCAGCATCATTGTCTCCTAGTTGATTTCAAACTGGCTGCGAAGCTTTTTCCAAGGATGCCTACCTTGAAGAAGTTCTCCTGTCTCTACAAAGATCTCAGTGAGTCCCTCCCTCACAGTAGTCCCCATTCCTGATGAAGGGGTCCGGCCCAAAACGTTGATTTTCCTGCCCCTCGAATACTGCCTGACCTGTTGTGCTTTTCCAACAACACACTCTCAACTCTGATCTCTAGCATCTGCAGTCCTCGCTGTTTCCTGACAACATCTGGCTTCAGTTGATAATATTCAACCACACAAAATTCAGGCAATTACCATTTCCAACAAGAGAGAGTCAAAGCCCTTTGATATTCAATGGTATTACCATCACAGAGTACTACTTATTTTGTATTGTCTCTCCATAGTTTCCCAAAATGTTTCACTTCACAATCTCTACATTGAGTTTCATCTACTGCTAGAATATGCATTCTACCAAACTGCCTGTGTCCTTAAGAATCTCAACTTTTTCCTTATTTCAGTTCACCACTTTCATCTCTGTTTTCTTCTTTTATCTTGTTATCCCTTACCTTAACCCTCTATTATTCTTCTGACCGTTACATCTGCTTTCTGTTACTTCATCAACCTCAACATTCTGTGTCCTTTACCTTGAGTGATCTTCAACAACTGTTTTCCTCCATCAATCAACTGCACTGCTGTTAAACATTTAGTTAGTGTGCTCTCTAAAGGTGCACGGGCCCTTGAATAGTTAACCAGTGTACATGCAGCAAGACTAAAACGATAAATCAATTCTGTACAAAACGTTAATGGCTCAGCATTGCTCCCTCAGATCAAGAGACTCCTGTGACTGCAGTGTTTGCAGATGTCTTCAGTCAGTCCTGGTCAGTGTACAAAATATGTTTCTTTATGTAACAGCATAGCATGAAGTGTGATGTCCTTAATGAGAACATTATGAACACTATCAGTTATTTGTATTTACAGAGTGTTATTCATTTCTCCTTGAGGAGATTTGGAAGAATTCCAAAAATGATGGACCATCATCAAACTAACCTCAGGCTATTACAAAGTTAAAAATCACACAACACCAGCTTAGAGTTTAACAGGTTCATTTGGAAGCATTAGCTTTCTGAGCACCGCTCCTTCGCTCCGAAAGTTAGTACTTCCAAATAAACCTGTTGGACTATAACCTGGTGTTGTACTATTTTTAACTTTGCACATCCCAGTCCAACACCAACATCTCCAACTCAGGATAGTAGGTTGCATTAGCACAGTGGCAATCTCCACCATGGGTTGGGTAGGTAAGCAGGTCCCAAATCCATCCCATGCTGAACAGGGATTGATGCCTATGTTACTGGCACAAATCTGATGCATATTGGAGTCACTTGCCCCCATATACTTGTACAGGCATGTGGTAGCTTGGAGCTATGGATATTGACATTAAAAGCTCCACTTCCTTTGCATTGCATTGCTAACCAGGAATCTCTCCTACTTTTATGACCTGCCACTGGCAATGTTTGGAAGGATTTGCTGATTGATACTCAACCCAGCCATTAGGTACTGGATGGACTCAATTTGCTCAGGGAGGCAGGGATAATCACTATTATCCAACACAACCTCCGCAGAAAGTGAATAAAGATTGGGAAAGACCAATTTTATTTAGAGATAACAAATAAAAATGACACAAAAAAGGAAGATGTGCTTATTTTAATATATTTTTATCTTTAAAGTTCCAACAAGAACCTTCAGGACAATTAAGACTCCACACTTGAAAACTTAAATGGCTAGGGTTAATGAACTTATTTGGTAGAAATTATGACTTCTCATGCTATTTAAAAATTACATACTCTTGAATGCATCTCTTAAGTTTTGCGTCCAATTTTAGCAGGGAACAAGTGACTTAATGCACAAAGTCCATGCCAAAGAATTGATTTCATTGTTAAATCTGTTGACAAGGTCCTCAATTTTATAGAAGTGTTGTGTGCCTTCACAAGGAATTTTATATTTTTTGTGTCCAAGTGCATGTGAGGACATCATAAGGTGCTGTCCAATTTACTGTATTATAACAGTGAGCACTTCATTATGATCACAGTCAAAAAGAGCAAGTCCATATTGCAAACCTATTCAATCATCAGGAACATTTATAGAACTCAGTCGATTGTGGTGTAGAAATAGAACGAGCAAAGGGTGGGTGATGCAATTGGCATGTTTCACTTGAAGTGCTTTATAGGTATTTGCAAAAACAAACTGGGAAGAATGCAAAGAAGAACTGCTTTGAAAACAGTTAAAAAAAAACCCCGATTGTGATGGGATACCAAAACCCAAACATCCAAGGTAAAAATCATTGGCTAAATTCTTGCAAACTGACAATGCTCTGTTTAAGCTATGCCAGCAGCATCGTGTGACAGAAAGAAAAGAAATTCGAGCCTTTGTGAAGTAATCACTGAAGCATTACAGCATTACGTGACTGACAATGGCTACAGATACAGGGTCATGTGACTGACAATGGCTACAGATACAGGGTCATTTGCTGATCAGCGCACAGGAATGTATGTCAGGTTTAGAGGTTGGGGAACAGAATGTCTGCTTGATTTTATGAATATTTCTGATTGAAGAAATTCATTAAATTAAATTCATAAGCAATATAGAATTTATTATCTGTTAACGAACAAACAAATCTGTTTGATCTGCCAATGGGTGAGTGTAAAGAACTTCTTGAATTTCTTCTGTTCTATGTATTCATTTATTTTTTACCTATTGAAGAACAAACAAAATTATTTAGAGATGTAATTCAGAGAAGTCACTGATAATTTATATCAGCAAAGAAAATGTATAAATGGGTTTGAGATTCCTGAGCACCACAGATGATCAAAAACCAAACTTCATGAACACCCTTAAAACTAAAAACTTAATTAATGACATTCATTTCTTTTTGCTTTGGAACATTTCCTACAATTAATTTTTCAATCAAAATGAAGCCTTAATCTTTCAAGCAAAATTATGTAAATTATTAGATGTGCTGTGATTGTAACAAGTCGAATAATACCATCACAACAGCATACTCAACTATTGGGTTGCATGGTGGCTCAGTGGTTAATACTGCTGCCTCACAACACGGGGGACTGGGTTCAATTATGGCCTCAAATGACTGTCTCTGTGAAGTTTGCACATTCTCTCTGTCTGTGTGAGTTTCCTTCCACAGGCAAAGATGTGCAGGTTAGATGGATTGGCCATGCTAAATTGCCTGTAGTGTGCAGGGTAGGCGAATTAGCTGTGGTAAATGCAAGGTTACAGGAATAGGGTATGAGGGTGAATATGGTTGAAATACTCTTTGAAGGGTTGATGTGGATCCAATGGGTCAAATGGCCTGTTTCCAGGGATTCTAGGATCTGCACTTGGGTTGGTCAGCAGAAAGTAACCATGAAATTATAGTATTGTACAGTATTAAGTCTTTTCTTAAAAGGGTATTTTGCAGCTAAGATTTTTCAATGTTCAAAATTCTGTTACTGGGTACAGACATGCTTTGTCAGCTAATGACACTTTTTCTCATATGTAAGACTACGTATATTTTGAGGTCACACTCACTAGGAACTGGATCGACATTCACTGGTTCATTTCACTTAGAGCCTGCCGATCGAGAAGATTTTAACCCAACCAGCTAGATTTCATTCCAATCCAACCCAACTTCAGAAGTGAAGACTAGTAATATCTTTATTAATTGTTGTCCCAGGAGTTTTGAAAATGACTTAAATTGACAGTGGCATTGGGAGTATTTGAATACCATTTACACTCAACACAATTCTAGAAATATTCAATCAGAAAGCACGTTTAGATTAGATTAGATTAGATTACTTACAATGTGGAAACAGGCCCTTCGGCCCAACAAGTCCACACCGACCCGCCAAAGTGCAACCCACCCCAGACCCATGCCTCTACATTTACCCCTTCACCTAACACTACGGGCAATTTAACTTGGCCAATTCACCTAACCTACACATTTTTGGACTGTGGGATGCAAAACTTGTTTTGGTATTTTGTGTAGATGAGGGCTGTATGTAATAGTACTGAATGCACTTTCTTGATAGAAAGACCACAAAGACATTGCGTATGCTGGTTTGAAAGCATTTTACATGAGTAAATTACCCTATCTGGCATATAATACCTAGTGTATGATGTTTTGGGCTAAGGACACCAGGTTTGTGAGTTGGTTGGTTGGAACTTTCCAAAAGCAATGTCTGTTGTTAACCCTTTGTGTGCTGTAAATGGCATGCCCTGGTTAGGCTGGAATCACATCACTGATATCATTGTTGAAAAAGCAGTTTATATAAGAGTCAGGCTCCATCTGAACTTGATACAACCAATTAAACCTTGACAATTCTGAACTGTGATTGCCTGAATAAAATATTTCCAGCTGGTTTTTAGTCAAAGCATAGAGCTAGTGTTCCCAAAAATGGAATTCTACATAAATATACAGTGGCATCTGGAAGACACAGAAATAAAGGAGGCAAAGTATTATTTCTAAGAAAAAAGGGAGATTATAGTATCCAAGGAAAATGTACAGAAGTTAAAATATATAAATTGTGAAGGAAGAGAATGAGCAAAAAAGAAGTTAGGTCTTTAACTAGAAAATCCAAAGAAGTGTGATAATGGACTTGAAATGTTAACTCTGTTTCTCTCTCCATGGATGCTGCCAAACCTTCTCAAATTGTCTTTTTTTGGTTTCATTCCATTTAGGAATATGGGGACTGTGGAATTAGAAAGTGCAAGATCCGCCTATTTTTCCTTCTACTGTCCTAGTTTCTCATGACGCAATGGTAATGGAGTCATTGACAAACAATGGTAACCAATCTCTAAAAATGAGTTCGCCACAGGCCCAGTCACTACACTCCGAACCTTTGGTGTTTAAATCTTTGGGAACTTCAGGTCCAAAATCACCACAATCTCCCATTGATACTCACCATATCATGTTTCAAAGAACTCACATTCTGCATCCCAAAATAAGCATTTTGAATTTCATTTGAATAAATTAGTACTATATCTTTCCATTAGCTCCCAGGAAGCCTGCTCCATCGATTTTATACTTGTGCATTGTGTAAGCATTTCCACAGAATAGTCCTGAATCTATTCCTCTTCAGGCACATTTCCCAGTTCCACGTCTTGGAACAAAGTAAAACAATTTGTCATGGTCCACACTATCTCATCTCTTTGCAGTCCTAAAAGCTGGAACTTTATCATCAGAACTAAATTGCTACAAGTTCTCCACGCTCATTTTGGATGTTTTCCTGCTTAATTTAGTTTCATAAAAAATGTAGTAATAAAACAATGTCTCGCTTTTCCTAATGCTTACTATCGTTTACATGTTTTCCAATGCCAGCAAGTGAGCTGTAAATGGATGGCTTAGACACATTGGAATCCACTACTTACAGTTTCATGCAAAAGAAAGGAATAAAGGAATTGTGTCATTTAATGAATTAATTGCTGGGTACTTAGAGTTATAGAGTCATAGAGATCTACCACACAGCATCAATTGCCGGACTTGCAATGATCATTTGGGGCCTTGGATGGAGGTGAGGGGGGGCGGGGGGGCGGTGTGGCCCATCCCAGATCCAACCCTTTCACTCAGCTCTGCCCTCCTGACCTGATCTATCTGTCCATCTTCTTTCTCACCTATCAGCTCCATACTTCCCACCAACCCATCACAATCACCTCCTACCTTTGCCCACTTGTCGCCATCCCAACTACTTTTCCCCCAGCCCCACCCCCTCATTTATTTCTCAGCATCCTTCCCCCTCCCCAGTCATGTTGAAGGGTTAAATCCAAAACATTGACTCTCTTCTTCCTCAGATACTGCCTGACCTGCTGTGTCTTTTCCAGTGCCACACTTTATCAACTCTGACTTCTCTAGCATCAGAAGACCTCGCTTTCTCCTATCTATAGCACAAAAAAAACCCTTTAGCCCATTGTCAGTGCCAGTCAAAAACAATAATCTAATTATTCTAATGCCATTTTCCAGCAGTTGGCCCATAGCCTTGGGATGGCAAGTGTGCATCTAATTAAAGAGTATGATGATTCTGCCTCTACCACTCTTACAGACTGTGAGTTCCAGATTCCCACGACCCTGTAAGTGAAAAAGATTTTTCTCACATCTCCTCTAAACCTTCTCCTTCTTAACTTAAATCTGTGCTCACTGGTCAGTGATCTCTCCATTAAAGGATCCTGTCTACCCTATCCATACCCCTCATATATATCTCATGTTCCCTCTCAACCCAGTCTGTCGAATCTCTCTCCATAACTGAAACTTTCCAGCACAGGCAACATCCTGGTAAATCTCCTCTGTACTGTCTCCAGTGCAATCTTATCCTTCCTGTTTTGTGGATTCCAGAACTTAAAGTACAATGTATCATTGAAGGTATTGAAGTGATCCTGATTGCGACTTATTGGCACAAATAAAAATGCCCCAAAACAAACACTTTGGTACTTTGTGTCCAAAGTGTCGAGTCACAAGGGGCTCCTTTCTGTGTGGGCAATTGATTCATTCCAGTTGAATTCAGATAGCTGCAGCTGATGCAGCAAAATCATAGTGGGCGGCACATGGCACAGTGGTTAGCACTGCTGCCTCGCAGCACCAGAGACCTGCGTTCAATTCCTGCCTCAGTCGACTGTCTGTGTGGAATTTGCACATTCTCCCCGTGTCTGTGTGGGTTTCCTCCGGATGCTCCAGTTTCCTCCCACAGTCCAAAAAATGTGCAGGTCAGGGTGAATTGGCCATGCTAAGGGGTAAGTGTAAGGGAATGGGTCTGGGTGGGTTGCTCTTCGGAGGGTCGGTGTGGACTTGTTGGGCCGAAGGGCCTGTTTCCACACTGTAAGTAATCTAATCTCTTCTTCAAATAGTCTTTATATAGACAGCATACTTCCTGTCCTCTTCCATTCTTTGAAATCCCTACTTGGAAGTCGAATCCATCCTTACTATCTCTCATTCTGTGGTGAGAGAGGAAGACTTAATAAAATAGAAGGGAAGATACAGTTGTGAAGAGGAAAAAAAAAGCAAAGGACAATATTCAAATTTTGCCTTTGACACTAAGCTTTAAATGCAACATGGCTTCATGGAATGAACATGTCTTCTGTCTATTGACAATAAAGGTTCCATGTGAAATGTGTTTGTGAAGCTTCAGTCCTGGTCAATGTCAATGTGGATCCACAACAACAAAACTGTCCCTAATTTCATATTACAATTGCACTAAGACAGACCAAAGGGTGACTGGTGTAGCAAATGTGATGACATCACATTTGTGAGTACTGATTAAAAACAGGACAAAATAGGAGGAACTCTACTTCTGTACACATTTCTGTAGGCATGGGAGTTGCAGGAGGAAATATTCTATTTCCCCTCACTCACCATCCTCATTCAGATGAGCATGTTTTTAAAGAAAAATCAGATATTGTTTTAGCAGTTAGACTACCAACAAAGCTCAAATAATTATGTTGACATTTGAACATGGGGTAAGCTGGCAATTGAGAATAGTTGCTAAACCAGCTCTCCATCACTTGTGTTCTTGCTTAATAATGTATGTTTGAAGAATCCAAATGAGAAATTGAGAGAATTATTTCAATGTAATCTTGTGGCTGATCTACACTATCCCAATCTAACTGATCTGATGAATAATATATGTAGTAGAGTCATAGAGTCAAAGAGATGTACAGCATATAAATAGACCCTTTGGTCCAAATCGTCCATGCCGACCAGATATCCCAACCCAATCTAGTCCCACCTGCCAGCACCTGGCCCATATCCCACCAAACCCTTCCTATTCATATACCAATCCAAATGTCTTTTAAATGTTGCAATTGTGCCAGCCTCCACCACTTCCTCTGACAGCTTATTCCATACACGTACCACCCTCTGTTTGAAAAGGCCCCTTAAGTCCCTTTTATATCTTTCCCCTCTCACCCTAATCCTATGCCCTCTAGTTCTGGATTCCCCTACCCCAGGGAAAAGACTTTGTCCATTTATCCTCTCCATGTCCCTCATAATTTTATAAACCTCTATAAGAAACTGCCACAGCCTGCTCAAATCCTCCAACCCTGGCAACACTCTTGTAAATGTTTTCAGAACCCTTTCAAGTTTCACAACATCTTTCCGATAAGAAGGAGACCAGAATTGCACACAATATTCCAAAAGTGGCCTAACCAATGTTCTGTACAGCCGCAACATGACCTCCCAACTCCTGTACTCAATACTCTGACCAATAAAAGAAAGCATCGCAAAAGCCTTCTTCACTATTCTATCTACCTGAGACTCCACTTTCAAGGAGCTATGAACCTGCACTCCAAGGTCTCTTTGTTCAGCAACACTCCCTAGGACCTTACCATTAAGTGGATAAGTCCTGCTAAGATTTGCTTTCCCAAAATGCAGCACCTCGCACTTATCTAAATTACCACACCTCAGCCCATTGGCAAATCTGATCAAGATCCCCTTGTAATGTGAGGTAGCCCTCTTCGCTGACCACTACGCCTCCAAT
Organism: Chiloscyllium punctatum; assembly: GCF_047496795.1. Lineage (NCBI taxonomy): Eukaryota > Metazoa > Chordata > Chondrichthyes > Orectolobiformes > Hemiscylliidae > Chiloscyllium > Chiloscyllium punctatum. The sequence continues at coordinate 33,029,568 of NC_092780.1, read as the reverse complement.
TTTGGTGTCATCTGCAAACTTACTAACTGTACCTCTTATGCTCGTGTCCAAATCATTTATGTAAATGACAAAAAGTAGAGGACCCAGCACCGATCCTTGTGGCACTCCACTGGTCACAGGCCTCCAGTCTGAAAAACAACCCTCCAACACCACCCTCTGTCTTCTACCTTTGAGCCAGTTCTGTATCCAAATGGCTAGTTCTCCCCGTATTCTGTGAGATCTAACCTTGCTAACCAGTGTCCCATGGGGAACGTTGTTGATTGCCTTACTGAAGTCCATATAGATCACATCTACCACTCTGCTCTCATCAAACCTTTTTGTTACTTCTTCAAAAAACTCAATCAAGTTTATGAGACATGATTTCCCACATATAAAAGCCTGTTAACTATCCCTAATCAGTCCTTGCCTTTCCAAATGCATGTAAATCCTGTCCCTCAGGATTCCCTCCAACAACTTGCCCATCACCGACGCCAGGCTCACTGGTCTATAGTTTTCTGGCTTGTCCTTTGCACCCTTCTTAAACAGTGGCACCACTTTAGCCAACCTCCAATCTTCCGGCACCTCACCTCTGACTATCGATGATACATATATCTCAGCAAGAGGCCCAGCAATCACTTCTCTAGCTTCCCACAGAGTGCGAGAGTGCACCTGATCAGGTCCTGCGGATTTATCCACCAACTATGCGTTTCAAAACATCCTCTGTAATAGGGACATTTTGCAAGGTGTCACCATCTATTTCCCTACAGTCTATATCTTCCATATCCTTTTCCACAGTAAATACTGATGCAAAATATTCATTTAGTATCTCCCCCATTTTCTGCAGCTCCACACAAAAGCCACCTTGCTGATCTTTGAGGGGCCCTATTCTCTCACTAGTTATCCTTTTGTCCTTAATGTATTTGTAAAAACCCTTTGGATTCTCCATAACTCTATTTGCCAACGCTATCTCATGTCCTCTTTTTGCCCTCCTGATTTCCCTCTTAAGTATATTCCTATTGCCTCTATACTTTTCTAAGGATTCATTCGATCTATCTTGTCTATACCTTACCTATGATAAGATTAGATTACTTACAGTGTGAAAACAGGCCCTTCGGCCCAACAAGTCCACACCAACCCGCCGAAACGCAACCCACCCCCCTACATTCCGCCCCTTCACCTAACACTACGGGCAATTTAGCGTGGCCAATTCACCTAACCTGCACATCTTTGGACTGTGGGAGGAAACTGGAGCACCCGGAGGAAACCCACGCAGACACGGGGAGAATGTGCAAACTCCACACAGTCAGTCACCTGAGGCGGGAATTGAACCCAGGTCTCTGGTGCTGTGAGGCAGCAGTGCTAACCACAGTGCCACCGTGCCGCCCACACATATGCTTCCTTCTTTTTTCTTAACCAAACCCTCAATTTCTTTAGTCATCCAGCATTCCCTGTGCCTACCAGCCTTTCCTTTCACCCTAACAGGAATATACTTTCTCTGGATTCTTGTTATCTCATTTCTGAAGGCTTCCCATTTTCCAGCCGTCCCTTTACCTGCGAACATCTGCCCCCAGTCAGCTTTTGAAAGTTCTTGCCTAATACTGTCAAAATTGGCCTTTCTCCAATTTAGAACTTCAACTTCTAGATCTGGTCTATCCTCTTCCATCACTATTTTAAAACGAATAGAATTATGGTCGCTGGCCCCAAAGTGCTCCCCACTGATACCTCAGTCACCTGCCCTGCCTTATTTCCCAAGAGTAGGTCAAGTTTTGCACCTTGTCTAGTAGGTACATCCACATACTGAATCAGAAAATTGTCTTGTACACACTTAACAAATTCCTCTCCATCTAAACCCTTAACATTATGGCTGTCCCATCTGTGTTCACAAAGTTAAAATCCCCTACCATAACCACCCTATTATTCTTACAGATAGCTGAGATCTCCTTGTAAGTTTTTTTCTCAATTTCCCTCTGATTATTAGGGGGTCTGTAATACAATCCCAATAAGATGATCATCCCTTTCTTATTTCTCAGTTCCACCCAACTAACTTCCCTGGATGTATTTCCAGGAATATCCTCCCTCTGCATAGCTGTAAGGCTATCCCTTATCAAAAACGCGACACCCCCTCCTCTCTTGCCTCCCTTTCTATCCTTCCTGTCGCATTTATATCCTAGAACATTAAGCTGCCAGTCCTGCCCATCCCTGAGCCATGTTTCTGTAATTGCTATGATATCCCAGTCCCATGTTCCTAAACATGTCCTGAGTTCTTCTGTTCGGCCCCTAGCATTGAAATAAATGCACTTTAATTTATTAGTCCTACCTTCTCCCTGCCTGCCCTGACTGTTTGACTTGCTTCTGTTCTCAACTAAACCAGTCTCTGGTTGATCTCTTTCCTCACTATCTCCCTGGGTCCCAGCTCTCCCCCACCTTACTAGTTTAAATCCTCCCTAGCAGCTCTAGCAAATCTCCCTGCCGGTATATTAGTCCACTTCCAATTTAGGTGCAAACCAACCTTCTTGTACAGGTCACTTCCACCCTAAAAGAGATTCCAATGGTCCAAAAATGTGAATCCTTCTACCATACACCAGCTCCTCAGCCATGCATTCATCTGCTCTATCCTCCTATTCCTGCCCTCACTAGCTCGTAGCATCGGGAATAATCCAGATATTACTACTCTCGAGGACCTCCTTTTTAAATTCTTGCCTAACTCTTTATAATCTCCCTTCAGAATCTCAACCTTTTCCCTTTCTATGTTGTTGGCTCCAGTGTGGACAATGACCTCCCGCTGGCCTCTCTCCCCCTTGAGAACATTCTGCACCCTCTCTGAGACATCCTTGATCCTGGCACCAGGGAAGCAACACACAATTCTGCTTTTTTGCTGCTGGCCACAGAAATGTCTGTCTGTACCTTGGACTAGAGAGTCCCCTAACATAATTGATTTCTAGGAACCTGATGTACCCCTTGCATTACAGCCAGTCTCAATTCCAGAAACTTGGCTGTTCATGCTTCGTTCTCCTGAGAATCCATCACCCCCTACATAATCCAGAACAACATACTTGTTTGAAATAGGTATAGCCACAGAAGGCTCCTGCACTAGCTGCCTACCCCTCTTACCTTTCCTAGAGTTAACCCATCTATGTGACTGTATCTGAGACTTCGCCCCTTCCTATAACTGCCATCATCACATACTGTTGCTGTTGCAAATTCCTCATTGCTTCTATCTGTCTCGCCAACCGATCCACTCGATCTTATAAGATTCGCAACCAACAGCATTTATTACAGATATAATCTGCAGTAACCCTTGAACTCTCTTTAAACTCTCACATCTGACAAGAAGCGCATATCACTCTACTAAAGGCCATTTTTGCTCCTTCACAATCTACAGACCCAGAAAATAACACCATCTTATTCCTCTACAACACACTGCCCCACGTTAAATTAATAGTTATGGTTGATATTTTAAGTTTAATCAAGAGACATATCTCAAAAAGATATAATCAAGAAAGATCCCACTCTACCTACTACTGCAGAATTTCCACTTAAAAACAATTCACTTATCTGATTCTGTGCTGTGAACTTCGCCCAAACAGGTTCCTCCAAGATTAGTTGTGAATTTCACTGTTTGTTAATTTTTCCAGACGTGCTCCGAAGTCCAGCGATACATGAAATCCTTCATAATCAGTTTAATGAATATTCAATCATTCTTGCCAATTCTGTCTTTTTCAACAGTATAACGCACTTAAAATTGTGATTACTTTCAAGGACCTCATTGTTTTTCTAAGTGAAGCCATTCCACTGATGATCAACAAAAGCGAAGAAAGAAATGGAATGTGATGTTGAAAGTTTTATTTGTGGTTTACTGACAAGATCTGCAATGTGTCATCCATATGGTTGGCAAATGGACACACAAGTCAATGCCACGTGCTTGTAAGTGATGGCAGCCATTACATTTACAAGCTTCCATTTACTGAAAGATATTTTTATAATCAAGTGTAAGCCTTGGCTTTGTGATAGCATTTGTGCCTCTGCGTCATTGTGTTCAAGTGTTCGAACCTTCGCCAGAGAGTGTTGCAAAGCCTGCCGTTCTTGTCAAGTACTGAGGGCGCATTGTATTGACATGCATGCCATCTCTGGATGAGCATTGAACTGAATTCCCATCTGTACCTTTAAATGTAAAAGATCCTTTGACATTATTTCATGAAGGAAATATGGATCTCCTGGTAACCCGGCCAACATTCATCCCTCACCCAACACAAATAAACAAATTACTTAGTTATTTCCTTTCATCTTTTGTGCACAACATTGCTGTTCTATTCCTAACATTATACCAGAGTTGATGTTTCCAAGTGCTCCATTAACTGTGAAGTACTTTGAGATGATCTAAAATCATGAAAGGTGCTATGTTATTTATTTTCTTTCCCTTCCATCCATCTAAAATTGTCCTGTAACTGGATAAAATGTATGGGTTAATGGCAATCAGTAACGTACATATTGTTACATCTTAAATGTCAGTGAAGGTGACTGGGCATCCACTTTCTAATCACTTTGATACACTTTATTCATCTAACTTGACAATAAGACCAAGAACGTCTTTCTAAAGCCATCCTAACTGCTCAGGAAGAGATTTTACAAAAGTGACATTTGTCAATGTAAGTGCAATCACAAGAGAGACAACGAGACACAATTTATTTTTCTTGCATTACACGGTTCCTGTGGTTTCACAGACACGGATACAATTGTGCATACACTGGGAATATCCATGTTTACTCACTACTTAAAATGAACTGAGAATGGAAAGCCCTACTGTCTGTTTATTATCAGGGCACATGCTTGTGCGGTTGCTGCCAGCAGTAGTGATCTTCATTTTTTATTCCTAAGAGTAGGCCATTTACTTTCCTTTAATTTACATTCAGATAATCTTCTGACTCACTCACTCCTTTTCAAGGGAATCCTTTTGCTTCCTCTTGTGTTCTGTGGCCAGGACAGCAAGTCTGTGAGGGGGTAGATTGCATGTCTGTGAGAGATCTTGGCAGGTCAGTGACAATAATGCAGTATCTATGCCATCCAAATTTAATTTTCACTTTATTTGTTGCTTTCTTAATGGAACAGAAATAAAAATGATTAAGATCCAGTCTACAGAAACTTTACTTTTAACAGTGCACATGTGACAACAGTGTGCATGCGAATAGAATGAAGTAGGATAATATCTCCTCAAGCGCAAATGCATTTCCACCTCCTAACAATTTAACTCCTGGGTTTTAGAAGGTGAGTGAGACAAATCAGGTTTGGGTGTCCTGAATATTATAAGTCGGGAACTGTACTCAGACTCTGGTGCAATTTTATCTCTAACTGATGTTTTGGTAGGTTTCAGTTCTCGCGGTTTCTCCAGCTGATAATGTCCTCACTTCCACCTTGATCAAGCCTCACTGTCAAGGATCCTCCTCAGTTTCAGTGGAACTCACAGGGATTGCAGTAGTAAACCTTGGGAAACTTATCAATGCTAAGTTGGTGCAGTTCCCATTCTGACCTAAACAAACCCATGCCAGAGGGAAGTCAGCAGGTAAATTGCCAGATCGTAGCAGAATGCAAATTCTGCTTGATTTCCCTGGAGCTTAAAGGATTACCGTGCCATTTAATGCATCAATAATGAGCTGAAATCCATCCCCTTTGGTGGGATTTGATGCCATTTGAGTCACTGATTACAATATATCACAGCTATTATATTCCAAGCCTTCTCCATATCATTTTCATCCCTGCTTCTTTATCTCCCCTTTTCTGCTGACAGTATAGAAGTGTGGGTCCATCGCCTGAGCAAGGTGTTCAATAAGGTTCTCTATGGTAGACTGGTTAGCAAGGTTAGATCACATGGAATCTAGGGAGAGCTAACCAATTGGATACAAAATTGACTTGAAGGTAGGAGAGAGAGGGTGGTGGTAGAGGGTTGCTTTTCAGTTTGGAGGGCTGTGACAAGTGGTGTGCCACAAGGATCAGTGTTGGGCCCATTGCTTTTTGTCATTTATATAAATGATGTGGATGTGAATATAGGAGGAATGGTTTGTAAGTTTGCAGATGACACCAAAATTGCAGGTGTAGTAGACAGTGAAGAAGGTTATCTCAGAGTACAACAAGACCTTGATCAGATGTGCTGATGGGCCAAGGGATGACAAGTGGAATTTAATTTAGATAAAAATGAGGTGCTGCGTTTTAGGAAGGCAAACCAGGGCAGGACTTATACACTTAATGGTAAGGTCCTGGGCTGTGTTGCCAAACAAAGAGAGCTTTGGATGCAGTTCATAATTCCTTGTAGGTGTAGAACATAGACGCTGTTGTCACAAGTGCTCTGATAAAATTAAGGTTTCTGTATACTGTATCTTAGTCATTTTCAGTTATACTCCATTAAGAATGCAACATGTAAGTGAAGTAAAAATTACATTTCGATGCCATACATGGTGCACTATTGCCATTGACCTACTGCCAAGAGCCCTCACAAAACATAATCTCCACCCCCATACAGGATAGTGAAGAAAGCATTTGTACACTTGCCTTTATTGGTCGGTGCATTGAGCATAGGAGATGGGAGGTCATATTGCGGCCGTACAGGCTGAACATTGGCCAGGCCACTTTTGGAATACTGTGTTCTGTTCTGGTCTCCCTGCCAAAAGAAGGATGTTGTGAAACTTGAAAGGGTTCAGAAAATCTTTACAAGGATGTTACTGGGGTTGGAGAGTTTGAGCAAGAGGAAAGGCTGAATGGACTGGGGCTATTTTCCCTGGAGTATCGGAGGCAGACGGTGACCTTATAGAGGTTTACAAAATCCTGAGGGGCATGGAGAAGGTGAATAGCCAAGATCTCTTCCTCAGGGTAGGGGAATCCAAAGCTAGAGGGCAGAGGTTTAAGGTGAGAGGGACAACCTTTTCACACAGAGAGTGGTATGTGTATGGAATGAGTTGCCAGAGAAAATGGTGCAGATGGGTAAAATTACAGCATTTAAAAGGCATTTGGATGCGTGTAATAGGACTAGATTAATTTAGGATATCTGGCCGGCATTGGCAAAAGGGTCTGTTTCCATGCTGTTCAACTCTATGACTCTATGATTGTATGAAGCTTATTGTATACAATATTGATCCCCTTACCTGATGAGGGATGTAGTTACATTGGAGACAGTTCAGAATAAGTTCACTCGATTGATTCCAGAGATGAGGGGTTTGTCTTTTGAAGAGAGATTGCGAATGGGAAGAACGCGAGGAGATCTAATTGAGATGTTCAAAATGCTAGAATAGATTGACAAAACTGGTGCAGAGTAAAAGTTTCCTCACATGGTGCAATATAGAAAGAGAGGTCATAGTTCTAGGATAAGGGATAAAACAGAGATAAGGAGAAATTACTTCTCTCAAAGGGTCATGAATCTGTGGAGTTCATTACTTCAGTGTGCGATAGGTATTGGGCCATTGAGTACATTTAAGGAGGAGATAGGCAGATCTATAATCAGTAATGAGAGCAGGCAGGAAAGTGAAGTTGAGGCCATCTATCGTATCAAATGGCGGAGCATCTTCTAGTGGTTGAATTGCCTACTCCCATAGCTAGTTCTTGCATTCTTACATTCTAATGTTTAAGTGAGGGTCAATGCACCGCAGCCTTGGCTCAGTGATAGAATGTTTGCCATTGAGCCAGAAGATTGTTGCCTTTGGTCCTCCTTTGGGGAGTTGAACATATAACCTAGGTTGGCAGGAAGTGAGGACTGCAGATGCTGGAGATCAGAGTCAAAACTGTGGTGCTGGAAAAGTACAGCCAGTCAGGCAGCATTCAAGGGGCAGGAGAGTTGGCATATCAAGCATAAGCTCTTCATTAGGAATGAGATGTGATTGAGATGTACAAGATGCTAAAGCATCTAACGTTCCTGATGAAGAGCTTACGCTTGAGACGTCAGCTCTCCTGCTCCTCGGATGCTGCCTGACCGGCTGTACTTTTCCAGCACCACACTTTCTGACTCTTATAGCCTAGATTGGAAAGCTAATGCTGTACTAATAGAGTGTGGGGCACAGTCACCTTGCAGTTAAAAGCGGCCCCATCTGCTGTGTCAAATGGGGCATATGGGTTATGCAACACATTTCAAAGAAGATCTGGGACATATCCTGGGGTGTATGCACCAATATCTATTCTTCAATCAAGGGTACAAAAGATTTATCTGATCTTTGCTCTCACTGCCATGTGTGAGATCCTGCTGTACACAATTTGGCTGACATATTTCACATATTGCACGTGGTTCCAGTTCAATTTCATGTTATTGTTGCACAGTGCTTTGGGGTGACGTAAGGTAGTGAAGATGGTACAGAAATGTATCTTCTTCTGTTATTTCAGAGAACCCTGGCTGACTTTCCTCCTTCCCTGTGGCCTAGGGGCACTGAGACCTTTTCTGTTCTCTGTTTTGACGGAGGGTCACCAGACTAGACACGTTAACTCTGATTTCCTCTCCATAGATGCTGCCAGATTTGCTGAGCTGCCAGCAATTTCGGTTTTTGTTTCTTTCAAATCTCTAATTCCCACAATTCTTTGTTTTATGTTAATGGCCTCCCTGTCTCTGCCCTGGCTAAGGTTAGATCAGCACGATAGGCCAGTGATTAAAATTAGAATCTTCCAATAGTCCATGCTGTAGTATCACACTGGATAATATGGTTAGGCCACCAGGAATTCACCGTCTTTAATTTTCCATGTAACACTTGTGTCTAAGTAGTTAAAAGAAGGATCATTACATCAGGCTACACTGTTCAGATCTCTTTAAGGGATGGATCCTTTGATGTGTTCGCTTTTTTTGATGTGTTCAGCTGTTTTTATTTTCCTGCTTTCTTTCAATCATGAATGGATCCTTCCAGCAAAACGGAACTTGTGTGCTTCATGATATTTCAGCCTTCCATGAAGCCCTCCTATAAAGAAATTGAAAAAAAAACTGATGGCAGCAAAAATATGAAAGGGCTGGAATCAATCAGGATAGCTGGTGCGTCTCGGGTTGGTTTCCCTTCAAATAATAACAATGTACTGAGGCCAAAGATAGGGCACGCAAAATAATGAGCTGTTGTTCATAGTGCAACTGAAGTTATAAATAGTATTCTTCATGTTTTGTAATATTCTGGTGCTAGGTTGAGACATAGGGGTGGCACATTAGATCAGTAGTTAGCACTGCTGCCTCACCGAGCCAGGGACCTGAATTCAATCCCACCCTGAGGTGATTATCTGTGTGGACTTTGTACATTCTCCCTGTGTCTCCTATTTTCTCCCCAGTCCGAAGATGTGCAGGCGAGGTCGATTGGCCATTGGAAGTGCAGGGTCACAGGGACAGGGTAGGGGATGGGTCTGGGTGGGGTGCTCTTCTGAGGGTTCATGTGGACTTGATGGGTGGAAAGGACTGTTTCCACACTATCAGGATTCTATGATAGGGCTGAATTTTCCTAACCTAGATAATAATTAGCCAGGTTGGCGGGGGTTATGGGGGTATGGGGTGGGGGTGGGGGATATGAAGATAATTTTGGGTTCCAATTTCACTCAATGCTGCAGTGCACCCACTCACACTTTGGCCTAAATTTACAGGATGAAGGTTGCTGGGTGTGTTCCAGTGACAGGAAGTGAATGCAACGAGACATTGACAAGGCCCTCACTGTGTGGCTAGAAATAGCGTTGCCAAGAGGCAAGCAGCAGGGAGAATACTGAAAGCCCCCATCAATGTGAAGTGAGTAACTGGTTGGACAATAGTCCCACACCAACTGGAGATATTCGCTCAGTCAATGCCAAGGCTGTGACATGGGAAATGTTATGACATAGAAGGAGGCCATTCGGCCCATTGAGACCTTTGTCAATTCTATCGCCTAGTACCAACCTCCTGCCTTTGTCCCATACCACTGCACACCAAACAGTTATCCAATGCCCCCTTGAATGCCACACTTGAACTTGCCTCCAGCACACTTCCATATTCTTAACTACCTGCTGTAAAAGTTTTCCTTGCATCACATTGACTCCATTAGAAAGTACTTTTAATCTGTGCCCTTTAGTTTTTGATCCTTTTATGAGAGGGGATAGTCCCCAACTACTCTATCAAACCTTCTCATGATTTTGAAAATGTCTATCAGATCTCCTCTTGGCCTACTTCTGTCCTAGGAGAACAGTCTCAACTGCTTCAATCTATCCCTATCACTGAAGTTTCTTATCCCTAAAAACATTCTTGTAAATTAGGACTCTCTGGTGCATTCAAGTCTCTCCTGTACTGTGGTACCCAGGACTGTACACAATTCTCCAGCTGACATCTAACAAGTACCTGAAAGGAAGAGTACAGCCTGACCATGATCTTCTGGTAACCATGACAACTCCTTCGGGTCTCTCGCAGCTGTGAATGCCCACCCCGAAATCAACACTTCTTTCATTGCCAGGTGTGGTGACACGGCCAAGGCCCTGAGGGTTACTGGGGAATACATCTTGTGCTGTGAAAGTTGCCCGTACTTACTCACTAAAGACCAAAACTGGCTTCATAAGATGCCAGCATTAGACTAACATACCCTGGGAAAAGTGGTCAGAAATCTAAACACACCAGTAAGGAGACCTGACACATTTTGCTTTTCAGAATTTAACTGGTTACATATTATTGTCACATGTACCTCAGTACAGTGAAAAGTTTTGTTTTGTTTGCCATACAGACAGATCACACAATACAAAGTACATAAGGGTATTAGGATATAGAACATAGAACAATACAGCGCCTAACACACCCTTTGGTCCTTGATGTTGTGCCAACCTTTTATCCTAACCTACATACCCTTCATTGTACTATCTTCCATATGTCTATCCAAGAGTCGCTTAAATGCCCCTAATGTATCTGACTCTACTATCACTGCTGGCAGTACATTCCACGCACCCACCACACTCTGTGTAAAGAACCGACCTCAGACATCTCCCCTAAACATTCCTCCAATCACCTTAAAATTATGCCCCTAATGATAGCCATTTCTGCCCTGAGGAAATTCACTCTATCTATGCCTGTAATCACCTTGTATTCCTCTATAAAGTTGCCTCTCACCCTTCTTTACTCCAATGAGAATAGCCTTAGTTCCCTCAACCTTTCTTCATAAGACATGCCTTCCAGTCCAGGCAGCAACCTGGTAAATCTCCTCTGCACCCTCTCTAACAGAATAGGGCAAGGAATACAATGTTACGGCTGCAGAAAAGGTGCACAAAGAACAAGATCAACTTTAGATTTAAAATTTGAGAGATCAGTTTGGAAATCTAATAACAGCGGGGAAGAAGCTGTTCTTGAATCTGTGGCTGCTTTCTTGAGATAGCAAGAAGTGTATATGGAGTCAATGGATAGAAGATTGCATTGTGTGATGGACTGGGCTATGTTCACAACTCTGTTGTTTCTTACGGTCCTGGGCAGAGCAGTTGCCATACCAAACAGTGATGCATCTGGATGGAATGCTTTCTCAGGTGCATCTATAAAAATTGGTAAGCGTCTTTACGGGCATTTTACCCGACTGAAACCACTACTTCCTCTCCAACCCCAGCATCAAGCATCATCTCTGCCTTCAAGATTGTCAAAAAATTCAACTCGTGGAATTACACCAAATGAACCATTTGTTACATCATACTGGTGAAAGAGCTATTGACTTAATGTTGTCCTCCCCTGCTCTTTCCCCATGGCCCTCCATGATCGAGGTGGGGGTGCAAGGATGTGATGGTTAACAAAGCAAATTTAACCCAATGGATGGTGAGTAGCAAATTCTAATCTCTGGAATTCATATGCATAAACAGAAATTATTGGAGAACATCAGCAGGTCTGACAGCATCTCTGGAGAGAAAACAGAGAAAACTTTTCAGGTCCAGTGACCCTTCTTCAGAATTTTAATGAGAACTCGAAATGTTAACTTTGTATTCTCTCCTGGCAGATGCTGTCAGACCTGCTGAATTTCACTAGCAATTTTTATTTTCTTTCAGATTTCCAGCATCTACAGGTCTTTGCTTCTGCCTAGAATTCTTATGTTTGCTCTCACTGGTAGAGTTGGTTTGAAGAAGCCAAGTGAATGATGAGATTCTGTGCATATGAGTTGTTTTGAACTTTTACAAACACCAGCCTTAGACAGCAGCATAGTTTTGGGGAAGAGGGTTATCACTAGAATAGAGCAATAGGTAACGCAGTAGTAGATCCTAACTGAGTTCAGTTCATAAGAGATGGGAATGATCATTGTTAATTTTAGCAAACAAACTAAACACCAAAATCCCTCTTGCAGAATTCCTCTGTCTATGATTTGAAGTTCCATTATAGTCAATTTGAAACAGGCATGTTAACAACTCCAAGAAAATAGCAACGCAAGGACTATCCTCAAACTGCATTGATGTTTATCAGCTCCTATGGTGAGTGAAATTGAGGCTACCCCGAATGCAAAATTTGCTTCCTACATATTCGTGCCAATTTGTTTTGCTGAAGTTATCACCAAAAGAAATGTCGACCCTCATGTGAGTAATGTACATCATAGCAGTCTGGTCTGCCCAGATCTTGATTGCAGATCCCATTCAATGTGGAACTGAATAGGCTGTTTATTGTTGAAGGAAGCAGCTGCTTTGCACAGATAAGGCCAGATGATCTAGATTCATGTCTTCATTGAACAAACTTAAAGCTTTGTGTTTTTGATCAGTTGATAAAGCTGAATATTCCATTATTGCCCATCTCAGTGCAGCTATGACATTTCTGAGCTCTTGCACTGCTCTCATCTCACAAGGACGTTCTATTATTTTGTTGGGTTTCTTACAAGCTTTTGTCCCCTCACTGATGTGTGATCAAATCAACTGCTCCTGTTTTAATAGACAATAGATGCAGGAGTAGGCCATTCTGCCCTTCGAGCCTGCACCGCCATTCAATATGATCATGGCTGATCATTCCTAATCAGTATCCTGTTCCAGCCTTATCTCCATACCCCTTGACTCCACTATCTTTAAGAGCTCTATCCAATTCTTTCTTAAATGAATCCAGAGACTGGGCCTCCACTGCCCTCTGGGGCAGAGCATTCCACACAGCCACCACTCTCTGGGTGAAGTAGTTTCTCCTCATCTCTGTCCTAAATGGTCTACCCCGTATTTTTAAGTTGTGTCCTCTGGTTCGGCACTCCCCCATCAACGGAAATATGTTCCCTCCTGCCAGAGTGTCCAGTCCTTTCATAATCCTATACGTTTCAATCAGATCCCCTCTCAGTCTTCTAAACTCAAGGGTATACAAGCCCAGTCGCTTCAGTCTTTCCGTGTAAGGCAATCCTGCCATTCCAGGAATTGACCTCGTGAACCTACGCTGCACTCCCTCAATAGCCAGAATGTCTTTCCTCAAATTTGGAGACCAGAACTGTACATAGTACTCCAGGTGTGGTCTCACCAGGGCCCTGTACAGCTGCAGAAGCACCTCTTTGCTTCTATACTCAATCCCTCTTGTTATGAAGGCCAGCATGCTATTAGCCTTCTTCACGACCTGCTGTACCTGCATGCTTGCCTTCATTGACTGGTGGACAAGAACACCCAGATCTCTCTGAACAGCCCCTTTACCTAATTTGATACCATTGAGGTAGTAATCTGCCCTCCTGTTCTTGCCACCAAAGTGGATAACCAGACATTTATCCACATTAAACTGCATCTGCCATGCATCTGTTTTGTATTCATTCTCCTTCCCTACATTCAAGTTAATTCTCCCCACTTCTCAACACTGTCTCTTTATGCTACACCCCTCAGTGCCAGCGAATAATGTCACAAATCCAGCTCAGTTCTGAGACAGTGCTGTAGCTCGGAGCAAACCTTAAATTGAGGACCCATCAAAAGGACAGAAAATACCCTGTGCCCCTGTTTTGAAGAAGCAGAAAATGTTTAATCGAGTCATGGTGGTCATGGTGGTCACTCCGCCATGGCCCAAAACAATTTTTCTCATGTTGTCTTGAACAAAGAATAAAAACAAAGAAACTTATAGCACAGGAACAGGCCCTTCGGCCCTCCAAGCCTGTGCCAATCCAGATCCTCTATCTAAAACTGTCACTTATTTTCTAAGGATCTGTATCCCTCTGCTCCCTGCCCATTCATGTATCTGTCTAGATACATTTTAAATGATGCTATCATGCCCGTCTCTACCACCTCCACTGGCAATGTCTTCCAGGCATCCGCCACCCTCTGCGTAAAGAATTTTCCACGCACTTCTCCCTTAAACTTTTCGCTTCTCCACTTCTCATGAATTTTTTAGACTCATGGAATCATGTGGAGGTGCTTGCCATTTTCATGCCATTGGCACCATAGATATACCTCAGCTGTGTACAACTTCAGGCACTGCAAACCAGGAAGTGCCCTTCACCCTGCACGATTCAACAGGCATCGCCACGTTGGCACCCAGCTGGCTACATGCCTCACTGGCAGGGATCTGGAGGAGATGGCAGACAGGGTGGTGGAAAGGAGGGCACTGCTTTCTCTTGCCGATCAGCAAAGAAGGCAACACCACCGGATTCTGCCAGTCTGTGTGGGCTGGGTCAGTGCTGTGTCCCAGGTTTAAAGAAAACTATGGCAGTGCGGAGAAGGAAAATAATCACCCGCACTCTGCATGGGTAAGTGCCACCATTTTCTCTTTGCTATTGCACACTTATAGAGCTACCAGTCACTCTTTCTCTGCTACAGCACTGACATCTCACAAACAAGACTCCCTCGAACTTTTACTCTGGTGCACTGACTTCCAAAGCCTTTGCATGGCAATAACATCTGAAACCAAAAGTCAATGTTTGGCAGTCATGGAACCTCCAAGGGTATCCTGCTTACCAGGCTCCTTATCATAGAGTCAAAGAATCCCTACATTGTTGAAGGTGAAATACCCTAGGCGTCTTGCACTCAGAACACCAGGCTCCTGTTCAGATTCAGGCAGAGGAAGATCCCATGATTTTAGCCATTCATAACCTTGTGGAAAGACCACAGATGGACACAGCAATGGCATGCCGGTCTGTGAGGGACAGTAAGTAAGATGGGTTGAAGTATGGAGGAGTTCACCAATGCTATTAGTACTGTGCTAGGTACGGAACAGGCTGATAACCACCTTGACAACCCAGGTCAGATGCACTCGAGTTGGATACCTGCACTCCATCATTCCATTTTCAACATCGATAATAAAGTGAGAAAGGTGGTGAGGGTCCTTGACCTTTCTCCAGGGTGACAGGGTATTGTTAATAAGTACTCAGAGGGTCTAATGTTTGAGGCAAATGTGCAGGGTATCTCTGAATTGTCAGTGCTTGGCCAGGTGTTGGAGCCAACGATCTGGAGTATCCCAGGATATCCCAGCAGCTATGGCCAATACCAAGTGAGACATTAACATTAGCAATTATTAGATCGGTTTATCTGACATAACAAAGAGGTAATTTGTGCAAATCCCTGCCACTACAGTCATGATTGCTTGAGGCCCTAATTTTTAATGTTCACTCTTTGAGAAAAAGAATGTTCTGCCAATGAATTGTGATTTGATGCAGGATGGGCAGCTTTTCTGTTACAGCGGATGCAGAATTCATACAATTTCTCCTGAGGGGTCTCTCACTTGCAAAGAATCGTACTCCCACCCAAACAAGAGAACCAGTAACTTACTCTGCTTTCTTTGCATTCGGTGGTAGCCGTTTAATATCGCTATTTTGCAACTGGCTTTCAGTTGAAGATGTCAAAGTTACAACTTCATGTCCTTGTGAGAGACCAGCAAGCTCCAGCTGAGATACAGCATGACTCTTTTCTGTTCTGAACAGGAGAGTTGACATTTTGGGCATAAGCCTTTCATCAGGAATGTGATGAAGGGCTATTGCCTGAAACATTGACTCTCCTGCTCCTTGGGATGCTGCATGACCTGCTGTGCTTTTCCAGCACCACACTTTTCGATTCTGATAAGACACTGACTGTTAATCCCAAACACTTATAGCAGACTGTGAGTTGACCTGTGAGGATAGCCCAGACTGAGAAAGGCCCAATCCCTGGCCTGGTATCTCCACGTCACCCTGACTGACCCACCTGCAATTCCTGGACTGGTGACATTTGTCCTGCGCGTCCCTTCACTCTAAAGGTATGGATCCCTAGACCCAAGCACTTGACTGACCATGGCCAAACTTCTGGTCTGGAATCAGACAACCTCTAATTGATTGTGGGAACATTCCCCTTTGTAATCTCCCACTAAGGGCCATTTTGCTTTGCTCTTCAGATATGGCCATTTGGCTAAAGCACATGCTGTTAATGTGACTTTGCCATTGCCTGGTCCTTGATAACAATATGTCCATCTCTTTGACTATTAAGGTTCTGAACTGTGATCATCTGCCTGTCTTGTCCAGGTGCTCCAGCTTGCTCCTACAATCCAAAGATGTGCCTGTTAGATGAATTGGCAATGTTAAATTGCCAACAGTGTTCACGAATGTGATGGTTAGGTGCCTTAGTCAGGGGTAAATGAAGGGTAGGAGAATCCTCAGATGCTGCCTGACCTGCTGTGCTTTTCCAGCACACACTCTTCGACTCTGACCTCCAGAATCTGCCGTGCTAACCTTCTCCTCGGGGAATGGGTATGGATGGATTACACTTTGGAGGGCCAGTGTGAACTTGTTGAGTCCACACTGTAGGGATTCTATGTAAGAATCCCCAAGATAGCTGACAGAAAAATTGAAGATTCTGATGGGCAATACACCATTCCCCGAAACCTTCCAAACATTTCCAATTGAATTTGGAGTGTTCTGCTGCAGTGAATTCAAAGCCAAATCTATATTTTGGGTGGTGATTAGATTGGCCAACTCACTGTCCTTAATTACAGCTACCCCAAAATCCCTTCCACAGGCTCTGACTCAACACACTCCTCCCACCCAAGACTGAACATACATGACTTGTACCGCAAACAGAACACCTTCCTACCAGGGCCCAATGGCAACCCCCACCCTGGCACCCAAAACCCCTCTCTCTGTGATCTGATGTCCCTCTCCTACCCAGGACATGCACCCATACCATGGGACTCAACAACCACCTCGTATTCTAGTGCTGTTTTACCAGCCTGTGTTATAATACTACTTGGATGGAGTGTGCTGTGAAGATTGTAGTTGAGAACATCCACTGGACACCTCTGTGCTCTCTGGTGAAAAGGACAAGAATGGAAAGTCCGTCTTTCTCTTTCTGATTATTGAAAGTAAGTCACCATTCAGAAGCCACAGGCAAGTAGGAAACAATTCAACTCCTGTTGGCCAATATGCAAAACACAGATTCTCCAAACCAAGCGCGAACTGTCAGATTCAACATTACCAGAATTAGCCAACATCATGGTCACAATGTTTCACTATCTACTCCACATGGACAGACCAAAAATTGATGCATATATCATTTTTAGATTTTTTTTAATCTGCTTCCCATTTTTGTTCTGTGGGTATACATGTTGTGCTTTACTTTTCCTTATATTTTAGGAGTTAGTTATCTCTTCTTTCTTTAACTCGTGACAGCCTGGTTAAATTGGTTCCTTTTAAAGCATCTGTTTCAAATTCAATCTGTTTGGAACGACAGTACTCAGGAAGAGATTGAAAATAAAGAAAGAGCAGCCAGTTCCTCCCTTCCCACCAAGGGAACCCTCACCCAAGCTCTGGTCATCACACACAATGCACACAAAGCAACCTGACAGACCCATGCAACTCCTGAGTGTCTCTGAGCTCCACAGTGTGAAGGGTTGATGTGGTGCATGAGTTGATGATGTGGTTTGGTGATGCACAGTCGTTTGGCAAAGAGTCTTCATGGGACATGCAGGGAGATTGTGGTGAAGGTAAAATCATCCTAAAGCCTGGGGAAAGCAAACAGCGAGCTGCTGCCTCCAGGGAACGGCTCTGGCTTTCATGTTGGGAAATAGCATCATCTAGTTACTTGGCATTGGAACGGAGAATTGGGAACAGCTCAGAAATGAGTGCAGGCTAGCTAATAACCAGACACAAAATCATGGCAATAACATAGTTGCTGAGCTTTCGTGAGATTCTGAATTTGGCAGTTGAACTGTAAGGAGAAAATCAGGATTTTTTTCTTGATGTTGAGAATCTGATCTCTTCATTACTGCCGTAAATTTGCAATTTTCTTACCATTGCCTATCCTGTTCAAGAGAACAAAAGATTCCTTCCCTCCTTTCTTTCTTTCTTTCTTTCTTTTTTTCTTTCCTTCTTTCCTTCTTTCTTTCTCTCTTTCTTTCTCTCTTTCTTTCTTCTAGTCCTGCTGTCTAACAGATGGTTGGCAGTGTGTAAGGCTGAAACCACGTACCCCTCCAATTCCTGGGAAACTGACTCTCTCACTGCATTGAACATTTCCAAAAAACATTATTGTACATTGTGGGTGGGTGCTGAAGGCAGCTATTCAGTATTTCTTCCCCTGATCTGTTCCTTTTTATAAAGCATTCATCAAAGAATTTTCACTTGATTGCTAAACCACTCTGGGCACAGAAATCAATCTCATCTTTGTTGTTATTAAAGATTTTTCTAAATTTATAGCGAAAATGTAATGAGTTTCATAATTGAATTTTGCACTCAATAAATTAAACATAATTGAAATTCCAGTGGAACCCAACAGCAAACTATTCCTAATGAGAGTTGCCATGGTAATGCAATACATGATGGCTGGAGAAGTATATTGAGAGTACCATTCAGAATGCAGGAGAATGACAAGATTGTGAGAGGTCAGAAAACGGTGATGTCATAGAGTCATAGAGTCATAGAGTCATAGAGATGTTCAGTATGGAAACAGACTCTTCGGTCCAAGTTTTCCATGCCGACCAGATATCCCAACCCAACCTAGTCCCACCTGCCAGCGCCTGGCCCATAACCCTCTAAACCTTTCCTATTCATATACCCATCCAGATGCCTTTTCAATGTTGCAATTGTACTAGCCACCACCACTTCCTCTGGCAGCTCATCCCATACACGTACCACCCTCTGCATGAAAAAAGTTGCTCCTTATGTCTCTTTTACATCTTTCCCCTCTCACCCTAGACCTATGCCCTCTAGATCTGGACTCCCGCACCCCAGGGAAAAGACGTTGTCTATGTATCCTATCCATGCCCCTCATGATTTTATAAACCTCTGTAAGGTCATCCCTCAGTCTCCGACGCTCCAGAGAAAATAGACACAGCCTATTCAACCTCTCCCTACAGCACAAGTCCTCCAACCCTGGCAAAATCCTTGTCACTGTTTTCTGAGTGCATTCAGGTTTCACAACATCCTTTTGATAGGAAGGAGACCAGAATTGAATGCGATATTCCAAAAGTGGCCTAACCAATGTCCTGTACAGTCGCAGCATGACCTCCCAATTCCTGTACTCAATACTCTGACCAACAATGGAAAGCATACCAAATGCCTTCTTCACTATCCTATCTAACTGCAACTCTACTTTCAAGGAGCTATGAACCTGCACTCCAAGGTCTCTTTGTTCAGCAATACTTCCTAGAATCTTACCATTAAGTGTGTAAGTCCTGCTAAGGTTTCCTTTCCCAAATGTAGCACCTCCCATTTATCTAAATTAAACTCTATCTGACACCTCTCAGCCCATTGACCCATCTGGTCAAGATCCCCTTGTAATCTGAGGTAACCTCCTTTGCTGTCCACCTCACCTCCAATGTTGGTGTCATCTGTAAACTTTCTAATTATACCTCTTATACTCACATCCAAATCATTTATGTAAATGATGAAAAATAGTTGACCAAGCACCGATCCTTGTGGCACTCCACTGGTCACAGGCCTCCAATCTGAAAAACAACCCTCCACCACCACCCTTTTATGTTTGAGTCAGTTCTGTATCCAAATGGCTAGTTCTCCCTGAGATGAGATGAGATTATGCCATGAGATTTAACCTTGCTCACCAGTCTCTCATGGGGAACCTTGTCGAGCGCCTTATTGAAATCCATCAAGACCCCATCAATCCTCTTTGTTACTTTTTTCAAAAAACTCAATCAAGCTTGTGAGACATGATTTCCCATGCACAAAGTCATCGTAACTATCCCTAATCAGTCCTTGCCTTTCCAAATATATGTACATCCTGTCCCTCAGAATTCCCTCCAACAACTTGCCCACCACCGACATCAGGCTCACCGGTCTATAGTTCCCTGGCTTGTCCTTACCACCTTTCTTAAACAATGGCACTACGTTTGCCAACCTCCAGTCTTCCAGCACCTCACCTGTGACTATCAATTTACAAATATCTCAGCAAGGTAGCCAGCAATCACTTCCCTAGCTTCCACAGAGGTCTCGGGTACACCTGATCAGGTCCTGGGGATTTATCCAGTTTTATGCATTTCAAGACATCCAACACTTCCTCCTCTGTAAAATGGACATTTTGCAAGATGTCACCATTCTACATCTTCGATCTCCTTTTCCACAGTAAACACTGTTGCAAAATACTCATTTAGTATCACCCCCACTTCCAGCTGCTCCACATAAAGGCAGCCTTGCTGATCTTTGAGAGGCCCTATTCTCTCCCTAGTTACCCTTTTGTCCTTAATATATTTGTAAAAACCATTTGAATTCTCCTTAAATCTAATTGTCATAGCTATCTCATGTCCCTGTTTTGCCCTCCTGATTTACCTCTTCAGTGTATTGCTACTGTCGTTATACTCTTCTAAGGATTCACTCGATCTATCCTGTCTATACCTGACATATGCTTCCTTCTTTTTCTTCACCAGACCCTCAATTTCTTTAGTCATCCAGCATTCCCTATACCTACCAGCCTTCTCTTTCATCCTAAAAGGAATATACTGTCTCTGGACCCGCATTACTGAAAGCTTCCCATTTTCCAACCATCCCTTTACCTGCCCCCAATCAGCTTTTGAAAGTTCTTCCCTAATGCCATCAAAATTAGCCTTCCTCCAATTTCGAAGTTCGACTTTTAGACCTGATCTATCCATTTCCAGTACTATTCTAAATCTAATAGAATCTTCTTACCAGTTTGTTTCTCAATTTCCCTCTGACTATTAGGGAGTCTATAATACAATCCCAGTAAGGTGATCATCCTTTTCTTATTTCTCAGTTCAACCCAAATACCTTCCCTGGATGTATTTCCGGGAATATTCTCCCTTAGCACAGCTGTAATGCTATCCCTTATCAAAAATGCCACTCCCCCTCCTCTCTTGCCTCCTTTTCTATCCTTCCTGGAACATTTGTATTCTGGAACATTAAGCTTCCAGTCCTGCCCATCCCTGAGCCATGTTTCTGTAATTGCTATGATATCCCAGTCCAATGTTCCTAACCATGCCCTAAATTCATCTGCCTTCCCTGTTAGGCCCCTTGCATTGAAATAAATGCAGTTTAACTTATCAGTTCTTCCTTGTTCTCTGCTTTGTCCCTGCCTGCCATGACTCGCCTTTGTTCTCAACTGTACCAGTCTCAGATTGATCTCTTTCCTCACTATTTCCCTGGATTCCACCTCCCCCACCTCCCGCCCCCAACCTTACTAGTTTAAATCCTCACGAGCAGCTCTAGCAAATCTCCCTGCCAGTATATTAGTCCCCTTCCAATTCAGGTGCAATCCGTCCTTGTACAGGTCACTTCTACCCCAGAAGAGATTCCAATGATTCAAAAATGTGAATCCTTCCCCCATACACCCACTCCTCAGCCATGCATTCATCTGCTCTATCCTCCTATTCCTACCCTCACTAGCTCACAGCACCAGGAGTAATCCAGATATTACTACTCTTGAGGACCTCCTTTTTAAATTCCTAACTTTCTGTAATCTCCCTCTTCCCGTTCTATGTCGTTGGTTCCAATGTGTACAAAGAAATCCTGCTGGCCCCTCTCCCATTGAGAACATTCTGCACCTTCTCTGAGACATCCTTGATCCTGACACCAGGGAAGCAACACACCATTCTGATTTTTCACTGCTGGCCACAGAAACATCTGTCTGTAGCTTGGACAAGAGTGTCTCCGAACACAATCCATCTCACGGAACCTGACGTACCCCTCGTTGCATTAGAGCCAGTCTCAATACCAGAAACCAGGCTGTTCATGCTACATTCCCCTGAGAATCCATCACCCCCTACATTTTCCAAAACAGCATACCTGTTTGAAATGGGTATATCCACAAAAGACTCCTACCCTAGGTGCCTACCTCTCTTACCTTTCCTGGAGATAACCCATCTATGTGACTGTATCTGCAACTTTTCTCCCTTCCTATAACTGCCATTCATCACATCCCCTTGCTCTTGTAAATTCCTTATTGCCTCTTACTATCTCTCCAACTGTTCCATTCGATCTGATAGGATTCACAACCGATGGCATTTATTACAGACATAATCCTCATTAACTTGTAAACTCTCCCTAAATGTCCACATTGGACAAGAAGAGCATATCACTCTACTAAAGGCCATTTTTGCTTCTTTCAGTCTACAGACCTAGAAAATAGCACTGTCTTATTCCTCTACAAAACACTGCTAACTTAATACTTATATTTTTAAGTTTAATCAGATTAGATTCCCTACAGTATGGAAACAGGCCCTTCGACCCAACAAGTCCACACTGACCTTCTGAAGAGTAACCCACCCAGACCCATTCCCCTACCCTATACTTATCCCTGACTAATGCACCTTACACTACCGGCACTTTAGCATGGCCAATTCACCTGATCTGCACATCTTTTGGACTGTGGGAGGAAACTGGCGCACCTGAAGGAAACCCACGCAGACACAGGGAGAATGTGCAAACTCCACACAGACAGTCACCTGAGGCTGGAATCAAAGCCGGGTCCCTGGCATTGTGAGACAGCAGTGCTAACCACTGAGCCACCAAGAGACATAAGATATATAATCAAGAACCCACTCTACTCACTACTGCAGACTTGCAGCAAGGCCACACTTAAAGCTATTCACTTATCTGTTTCTGTGCAGTGACCTCTCCCAAACAGGTTCCTCCAAGATTAGTTGTAGATTTCATTGTTTGTTAATTTTCCCAGATGCACTCTGATATCCAGCGATACATGAATTCAAACAGCAAAGGCAGTAAATGTGCAGGTTCACTGCTCTGTCAGTTCGCAGTGTGGGATTCTTTCTCTCTCTCTCTCTCTCTCTCCTGTACTGGCCTCACCATGTGCTGCCTTTGTCTGTTTCTCTACTTTTTAAAACTGCTGTTATTTTGACTTTTGTTTCCCCCAAAGTTCCAAAACAATGCAACAGCATATAAAACAGTAATTGCTGCTCCTGGAATTCAAAGAAATCACCTCCAACACCTAAAATACCGCAAAAAAAGGAGCAGCCTGTTACAGCCAGAAATTCTTTCAGTTCTCCATCTTGGATTCCCCAGAATTCCTGTAAACCTGACTGATTTTGCTTTTGGCCCAGAGACCTAGGACAGATATAGAGATGGCAAAGCTTGATTGGCACCCAATAAAAGTGATTGCCCTTTGAATCCAAGATAGTATTCCATCAAGTGTGGCTTCCAGAAGCCCAAGCAGAACTGGAGTCAATGGGAATAAGGGAGAGTCTCTTGGTTTGATTCACACCTAGTTCAAAGATGATAGAAGGTCAAGAGCTTCTCAGGCTAGTGTCCTGAGTCCAGCCATTTTCACCACTTCATCCATGAACTTCTCTCCATCACAAAGGCTGGAAGTGGGGATGTTCACTGATGATTGCACAATGTTCAGCACCGTTCGCAACTCCTCAGATACTGAACCAATTTGTGTCGATATACAGCAAGATCTGGATAATATTCAGGCTTGGGCCAATAAGTGCTAAGTAACATTCGCACCACACAAATACCAGGCAATGACCATCTCCAACAACAAAGAACTGAAACATCCTCTCTTGACATTCAATGATCTAACCTTTGCATAATTCCCCACCATCAAGTGTAATCTACAACAAGACCCTCTCCAACACACCCCCACCCCTGCCCCCAGATGGAACTGTACTTCAAGCTCAGTCAAGAACAAAGAAAGAATAAGAAAGATTCTTTGGGGGATTGAGGCAAAGGAACCATCTTTAAGAGTGAATGTAAGTGTCATCATCAGACTAGCCACAGAAGGAAGCCATGTCTTCAGACAAATAAACAACAAGTTGCTGCAAGCTATCTTTAAAAAAAAAGGGTTGACTGTTCTCAGCCCCTAAACAATGTAAGCAATGGTGAGTCAGTTGGGAAAATATTGGTGAGATTGGAAAATTGTGATTCCTGACATCAAGGCAAGAACTCAGATATTACTCCCAAGTTTTGAACGGCGAGTTGACAATCTAGTTAGTGAGTAGTGAGGCGCCTCCTGGCATCTCATCAGTACCTAATCTCACCTCTCTTCTGTGCATTGGAGACAAAAGATGGCAACAAACCTGATTCTTCCCCATTGTCTTGGATGGACAGCCTGAATGGTGAGGGCCCGGTCCCCTGACTGACCACTGTGTAGCTCCCCAAGGGATGTACTCCAAATCCACCATGATGCACAGTGAGATTTTATTTCCATAAAAATCAAAGATAAAAAGCTGTTGACAATTCTATAACCACTATCACTCGTTGTAAAATAGATTCTGGTGGAATACGACTCCTGAGTCAGAGCTCGTCTGCTCTGTCGTTTCTCTTTTTTTGCCAAAACCTTTTCACTGTTCTCTTTCTTTTTCTTTTTAAGTCCTGTCCTTGGGTGACATCATTGAATATTACACAACACCAAGTTATAGACCAATAGGTTTACTTGGAAGCACTAGCGTTCATAGCGCTGCTCCTTCATCAGGTGGTTGATCAGTGATGTCTGGAGTGAAAGTCAGTGTGGACTCGAACTCCCAGCCTCAGTGTGGACTCGGATTCCCAGCCTCAGTGTGGACTCGGATTCCCAGCCTCAGTGTGGACTTGAACTATTGGTCTCAGTGTGGACTCAAATCTCCGGCCTCACCGTGGACTCGAACTCCCAGCCTGAGTGTGGACTCGAACTCCTGGCCTCAGTATGGACTCGAACTCCCAACCTCAGTGTGGACTCGAACCCCCGGCCTCAGTGTGGACTCGAACTCCCGGCCTCAGTGTGGATTCGAATCCCCAGCCTCAGTGTGGACTCGAACCCCCGGCCTCAGTGTGGATTCGAACCCCCGGCCTCAGTGTGGATTCGAATCCCTGGCCTCAGTGTGGATTCAAACCCCAAGTCTCAATGTGGACTTGAACTCCTAGTCTCAGCGCAGACTTGGACACACAGCCGCAGCTTGAACTGAGACTCCCAGCCTCAGTGTGGACTCAACCCTTGGCACTCCCAACCTGGAGTTAAAGTCTGACATGATCTGGGTTGGAAGGACTGTTCTTCTGAACTGTTATTTTCCTATTTTTCTAGTTTATTGCTAGACTTTTTATTTCTTTGTTTTTCTAACTTTTTGCATAAGAATTTGTACTTAAGAATCTGTTCCTAGGTATCTTGTACCTAAGATGACAGCATAAGTGGTGACTTGTAAACCTTTCACTGTACACATGTGAGTACATGTGACAATAAATTGAATGCTGATTCTAATTTTAATTCTAGTATTCTTGAAGGAAGGAAAACTGCCATCCTTACCTGGTCTAGCCTACATGCAACTCTAGGCCTACGATAATGTTGCTGACTTTTAACAGTCCTTTATGATAGACAATAAATGCAGGCCCAGAAAGTGATGCCAATATCCCATGAACAGATTGAAAACAAAACATTGTCCTCCCCACATGAAACATGGAGGATTCTAACAAGGAAGCCAGGGAGTGCCTTTACATAGACATTTGACAGAGGACATCTTTTTTCCCATTCATGTAGCACAAGCCATTAGTGAAGAATGGCAGCATTGTAGAAGAGCATGTGGGTGAACACTTACAGTTCAAGGTAGGAGGATATCAGCTCCTTGTACTTGTGCATCCTGTGAAATCTTGGGCTGTATTTGTGAGTTGTGACTGCAGTATAGACTTTGAAGGTTGCCTTCAGAGAGATGATAAGATCAATGTGTAATGGTCAATGACATGGTGGAGATTGTTGTGACCAGGATTTGTAACCCATACTTTTGGACACCGCTTTATTTCACTTTAAGGATTCTACGACTATCGATGTCTTCAGTCCATATTATGTAAGTGCCCGATTACTGCAATTGCCCCTTGAAGGGGATCACATCATTCACACGTAGACTCCATGTTACCAGATCGAGAAGAAACACCTACACCATCCAGTCTGCATGTGGTGGCTGCCAATTTACATTTTCATTGTGTCTTTGTGATTCCGATGAGGATGAAAGGCAACACAGGATGTTTATAATCAACTAGGAGAAAGTGGAGGGCTGCAGAACCTGGAGGCCAGAGTCGAAAAGTGTGGTGCTGGAAAGCACAGCCAGTCAGGCAGCATCTGAAGAGCAAGAGAGTCAATGTTTCAAGCATTAGCTCTTCATCAGCAATTCCTGATGAAGGGCTTATGGTCAAAACATCGGCTCTCCTGCTCCTTGGA
Source organism: Chiloscyllium punctatum (assembly GCF_047496795.1). Lineage (NCBI taxonomy): Eukaryota > Metazoa > Chordata > Chondrichthyes > Orectolobiformes > Hemiscylliidae > Chiloscyllium > Chiloscyllium punctatum. Next base: position 33,003,168 of record NC_092780.1, on the reverse strand, counting down.
TGCTGCCTGATCGGCTGTGCTTTTCGATCACCGCACTTTTTGACAGGATATTTACGTTGGGTTGCTGCCTTTCACCATGCTAAACCCGTCATTTTCATATAATGTGAACACCGACTGCTCACATTACTGAGGAGATTTTCTGTTTCCAATATTCCCCACGCAAGAGTTCACTGGAACAATGATCCAGCCAAAGCAGGGGTTGAGGAAGGTGCAGAGAAATGGAAGAGGGCCAAATGCACCAGAAAGCCCAGGTCCAGCAGTAACTTCCTGGGGATACCGAACAGCATCCATGTGATGAAGTCTCTCAGAGGTAGGCTCCCCGCCCCACCCCCCCCCAGTATGAGGACGAGGTTCAGCAGGCCCAAATTCTATTGTCTTTCACTTCATTTACTTCATGAGCGAGACATGATGCTGCCACGGATTGAGGATGACATGGGACATTGACACAGTATTAGGACAACTACTGGAGGGGTCTTGTGATCTGAAGGGATGGGTGACCATCCTATCCTCACAGTTGTCTACATGACAGCTGTGTTAATGTTTTAGGTTACTGAGAACCTATGTGGGATCTCTCAATCCTCAACCTACAAAAGTATGTCCCCAATTTAATCTGTGCCAGATCACACACTTCACCTCACAACAATCTCCACCATGTCAAAAAGTGCAGGTTGCTACAGGCTGTACATGCATCATGTTGAGAGCATCACATCATCACCAATTGACTTCATCAACAGAAAAGGGTTCCATTCTATCAAGGTACAAATCATCCGTGTTGATCAATACCACATTTTAGAGGCCTGGACACAGCTGCTGTGATGCCAATTATGTGAATGAGAACTCTTATGTTCCTGCATTATTTCAAGGGCTAGATGCCTTACAAGGATGGACACAGAGAGAAAGAGGGCTATCCCTCGGTAATCATGGCTGATGAGTTCATTACACAACTCCTGACTGTCAATGCAATGCAGCCCATTCTTCCACTACGGCCATGCTGCAGCAGATGACATACCAGCCAAAGACATGTTTCTGATTCTTTGATCAGGCCAGACACTCCAGACTGAGTGTGTTGTATCATCCTCACATTTGTGCTCTGTACAACTGGAGGTGGCAGAGAGAAGATGTGATGAACTGCAAGAGTGGCGGCAGTTTTCCGAGGAGGAGGTTAAGGACATCAGGTAGAAGGAGCAACATCTTGTCAGCATGATGTCTCGGTGGTTAGCACTGCTGCCTCACAGCACCAGGGACCTGGGTTTGATTCCAACCTCGGGTGACTGTGTGGAGTTTGCACATTCTCCCCGTGTCTGTGTGGGTCTCCGATGTGTGCTCTGCTTTCCTCCCACAGTCCAAAGATGTACAAGTTAGGTGGATTGGCCCATGTTAAATTGCCCATAGTGTCCAGGGATATGCAGAATAGTTAGATTAGTCATGGGAAATGCAGGGTTAAAGTGATAGGATGGGGATCCTTCTGGGTGTGATGCTCTTCAGAGGGTTTGAGCAGATTCAGTGGGCTGAATGGTCTGCTTCCACACTGTAAGATTCTACAATGCAACAGGATAGAGTGTGGCAGCGTAATCATTCATTGACTGTAATTTTATTTATTCAAGGGATGAGGATGTCACTGGCTAGGCCAGCATTTATTACCCATCACAGAGGGGATGAGTCAACTGTATTGCCTTGGATCTGGAGTCACATGTTGTCCAGCCCAGGTAAGGATGGCAGTTTCTTTCTTGAAAGACGTTAGTGAACCAGATGGGTTTTTCGGACAATCGACAATGGATTTATCGTCATCATTAGATTCTTATTTCCAGATTTTGTTTTGTTTTTGTTACTCAAAAGGCAAGCAGACCCTGTTTGTTCACAGAAACGAGTGCTATTTTTCTCTTTTTGTTTGTTTTTCTTTGTTTTTGTTGTTGTTCGACAGATGTTAAAATTTTCAATGATTTGAAGGCTTTCCAGGAGGTGATGCTCCCTTATTGAACAATGAGAAGATGTTATGTTAGGCTGGATGTTCAGCAAAGAGTAGCATTCCCTTAGAAACCGTTCTAACGTGGGTTGGAACTCAGGATGGGTAGTTTGATTCTTTTAGCAGAAGTTATAATAAAGTGTCAACCAGGCAGGTGATGATGTTAAATGGTAATACATTTACACATGTGAGCTGGTATTTGCAACCAAGTTTCACCGTGCCACCTCAGAAGCTATTCCCAACAACCGCTTGTCTTGTGAGGCAGTGGTTCATATGAAGCATGGCTGGTATTTAAATATAGCACCAGCTCTTGAAGTCCTACAAAGTACATGTAGATAGGTTAGTGAAATTAGTACACTTGTCTTTATTGGTCAGTATATTGAGTACAGGGTTGGGAGGTCATGCTGCTGCTGTAAATTACTGTGATTGGGCTACTTTTGGAATACTGTGTTCAATTCTGGTCTCCCTGGTATAGGAAAGATGTTATTTAATTTTGAAAGAGTGCAAAAAGGATTTACAAAGATGTTGCCAGGCTTGGAGGCTTTGAGCTATAGGGAGACGCTGAATAGGCTGGGGCTGTTTTCCTTGGAGCATCAGAGGCTGAGGGGTGACCTTATACAAGTTTATAAAATCATGAGGGGCTTGGGTAGGATGAATAGAGAAGGTCATTTTCCAAGGACAGGAGAGTCCAAAACTAGAAGGCATAGGTTTAATGTGGGAAGGGAAAGATTTAGAAGGGACCTAGGAGGCAACTTGTTCATTCAGAGGCTGGTGCATGTATGGAATGAGCTGCCAAAGGAAGTAGTGGAAGCTAGTACAATTACAACATTTAAAAGGCATCCGGATGGGTATGTGAATAGGAAGGGTTTAGAGGGATTTGGATCAAATGCTGGCAAATGGGACGAGATTAATTTAGGATATCTAGCTGGCATGGCTGAATTGGACTGAACAATCTGTTTCCATGCTATACAGCTCCATGACTCTGCGACTCTACTAGATGTAGTGAGTCCCTACACCACTGGTGAACAAGATCCAATAAATATGATGCCACAGAGATGTAGTGCACACATTTGTGAGGTGAGAAATGTAAACATACATGAGCTAAATCATTGAGAACTCATGGAGGGAACCCTCCATGAAACTCCTGAAAACTGCTCCCTGACAATTTTTTGTTAAGGTTCAAACTATAGTTTCCAGCCACTGTTGGGAATATTTAAAGAGAGCAAATTTATGCAAGGCACCTTTATCTCTGAGGTAAAAACAATGACTGCAGATGCTGGAAACCAGATTCTGGATTAGTGGTGCTGGAAGAGCACAGCAGTTCAGGCAGCATCCAAGGAGCTTCGAAATCGACGTTTCGGGCAAAAGCCCTTCATCAGGAATTCCTGATGAAGGGCTTTTGCCCGAAACGTCGATTTCGAAGCTCCTTGGATGCTGCCTGAACTGCTGTGCACTTCCAGCACCACTCATCCAGAACCTTTATCTCTGTCCTGTCCTTTGGTGTTACTTTGGAACCACTGAAAATTGCGTGTTAGGCATGGAGTGGAACAGGGACGGGTTTGGAAGTAATTGAGATTGAGAAGCTGGGAATTTAGTGAAACGAGCAAAGCCGAAGATAGATTGTGAGGCATGAGTGTGACTGCCTTTGTTCTTGAGGGGAAGAAGGAAGTTCTGATCCACAAACTGTTAAAATCCACAATCCATGTTTTGTTTGCTTCTGCAGCGAAATACTGCTTGCTGTCAGGCAGAGAGAAGCACTCTGTCAGAAATCTCTTCAGTTGAAAGAGATAAGATTAATTTGATCCACCCAATATTTGAACAACATTTCACCCAAAGCACTGTTTTTTTGGAAAGCAATACATACAGCATCCTGTTACTTGAATGTAATGGAGGATTTTTTTTAACTACATATATTTTGCCCAGTAGAGAACGGGGCCTCATTTCAAGCTTCTGAAGTTTTGTTCGCCATCATCTGGCAACCATTAATGAGAGGCTGTGAATATCAGAGTTCAGCGCATGGGGAGCAGTAAAATCCCGGGTTAGTCACTTGTTTTCCAGTCCCAAGACATGTCTGAACCTCGTGTGGAAGAAAGGAGCTGCTTGTGCAACCTTTCAGAATTCTCGCTCGACTGTGACCACTGAAGTTTTGCAACTTATTCCACAGAGCATCCTCCAACATGTACCGTCACCCCCATCTGGCTCCTCCAGACTCCAGGGTCCTTAGACCAGCTCGTTTATATCAAAGGAGGTCTAACATTCATTAATGGCTGCTGCAAGCCTAATCATCCAGATTCCGCGAGTGAAGGGAGCTGGTGGGAGTGTTGGGATGGGGAGGAGGCAGGTTTGTAGGGTCGGTGGGCCGGTGCACGGCTGGGAGGAGTTGTAAACAAAACTGCTCAGTAATGTGGAGGACTTGCGTAAACGTCAATACATCCTGAACAAAACGCTGCAGAGCAGGGACTGAGCTGTGCCCCCTGTCGTATAATGAAAAAGCCAGGCAGGCAACACAATAAGGTTGATCATGATACTGTAACATGAGCTTCCTTGTCGGCCGATGAACATTTGTAGGAAGGCCCCACAATCACTGGGGAAAATAAACTCCACTTTTTAAAAAAAGGTGAACCTTTGGGGCCTGATCAACAGTTTAAAAGTGTTCAGAATCTCCAAAACTTGAATGGAATATTTCTGGGAATCAAGGACGGAATTGCACACTGTAATCTAATTAAAGAGGCTCAATGTTTGCAAAAAGAATAACAGTTGGCTGGAGGTGTGCTACACACTGGAATGTAATTGAAGAGATCAGTTGACTCTCAAAATGCGAGAACAAGACAACCTTACAGAACTCGAGTCAGTGTCTATCCCAGGATGCTTAGCTGCTCAGAATATTTCTGTGACTGGGTTTCAGCTGTACCACTTGACTGTAAAATATTCAAGCAGGCACATAGCAAATTCACTGGATGGCTATTTGATGCACATTGTGGAGGCTAATATCTGCTCTGACACAATGGGATTTATTCTCTCTCCTGCGGGCTGAATTCTCCCATATTTTCCACCTCATGGGGCACTTTCTTCCCTTGTAAATTTCAGTAGATTAGGTGTGAGGTAGCCATTAGAGAGTGTGAGGCTTTTATTTCCAAGCTGTATGTGTCAGAGTTGTATGTGAAAACATTACCTGATTATAATAGTTGTCATACTCTGAGGTGTATAGTTGCATGTCCAGCACCATTTCTAAAAGATTCCACATGATTATAGGTTTCAGACTGTGCTACACAAAAAAGGCCCTGTTTCGCCTTTCCCCAGTGGAGGGTTGGATTAATGTAACATCTGTTGTGGTACAGTCCAGGAAAGCCTTGGGTTCAATCCCTCGTCTGGTTTGAGTTAGTTGATTTCTGCTGGGGCAGGATTTAGAGCCCAGCAATTGGCCTCAGTGCCCTTTGGGTTAGAAAGGAGCAAGGAAATCAGCTGGGGACCCCACCTTTAATCGCTACTCAGATTCGATTGCCAATCTGGATATTATTGAGATAAGTCGGGATTGGGCTTGATTGTGATCACACCACCAAATGGTGAGCTGTTGCTAACAGTTTGGAGTCACACATGAAGAATGGTGATTTGGACAAAGTACTGGAAATTATCACCAGCTGCTATAATTTGTGAAGAAAACTACTTTCCAATTCATATTGTGTTGGAACACACATCACCCTCTGCAGTGTGCATTTCAAGTAGTCACCCAGTGTATTGAATTTGCCATTAGCCCAGTAGATCATTTTATAGTCAAGCTACAGGACACTAAACCTGCTCTCTCCATGTTTCAGCTTTGAATATCTGAACTTACTTTGTGTTTGTGGGAAATTTGCTGGGCTGCATTTAATTACATATACAATAACAGCTGGTTCGGAGTGTGTTACAAAGGGTGTAATATGACCGAGGGATTCAGATGAAATCATGAACCACAGATTGTATTACAGGCCATAACTCATTGCATTGCAACTGTTAATCCATGTAATAGCATTCAGGTTAGGGATGTTCCTGTAAGAGGTCACATTGCTTGAAGTTTACCATTGTCCATTAAAAATCCATCACAGCAGTTTGCAGAAGATGGGTGTGCTTTGTGCAACAAGAATGTTGTGCCTCAAAGTGATATACATTTACTTCATTTTTTTGATGCTGTTGTGTTTAGAAATTAACCAACTGTGCATTTTACTAGACCAAAACCAATCTGTACAATAACTTACTATTTATTACTATTTATGGCATATTTAATACAGGAAGGTAGAGATGGAGACATTATCTGGACTTTCTCACCTATGCAAACACAACCAGTCATGTCACCTGGCTCTAACAGTCCACAGGAAGTGGGATGGTGGCACATTGGTCAGGACTGCAGCATCAGGGACCTGGGTTCAATTCCAACCTTGGGTGACTGTGTGGAATTTGCATGTTCTCTCTGTGTCTGTTTCGGATTCCTCTGGGTTCACCAGCTTTCTCCCAAAGATGTGCAGGTTAAGTGGATTGATCATGTTAAGTAACCCTATGGTGTGTGGGTCAGCAATGGTAAATGGTTGCTGGTGAGATGCTCTTTGGAGAGCTGGAGACACAATGGGGCAAATTGCCTCGTTCTGCACTGTAGGGATTCTATAATTAAGCAACAGTGCAGACACTGCTGAATCCTCTGTGGTGGTGTCAGCACAAGTGCGCACGTTGGCATGCTCTCCTGATGGTCAACACTTAATATTTCCAGTTCCCATTGTCAATTTACTGCCACTTTCTCAGTGAATGGCTGGAAGGCTATGCTGGATTTTATATGCCCCAATCCCAAAGATTAAACTCACTGGAGAGAGGCATCATAACCTTTCCTCCCCTTTGGCTTCATTCCACTTGCAATGCTAGGGCTGGAGACTGAATACATTTTAACAAAAGCAGGAGCGCTGGGGGTTCAGAGGAAGATGGTGGGACATTGTGTCAAACAGAGTTGCGCAAGCATGGGAATTTCTGAAGCCTGATCTCAGGACAGAACATGGAGTGCTGTAGATCGAACAATCATATGAGTAGGCAGGTGAAATATTTGCAGAAGTGGACACTATTATGAAGTGACCTTGGTGAGCATTAGAATATGTCATTGACATGCAGGTTGAGGTCAGGCAGGCTGTTAATTTTGGGAATTTATCAGTTTTAAACAACCAGAGCAAACAGAAAGAGGAGAGAAAGAAATTAAAAGAAGGAATATTCGAGGTTTTTACTGGGAGGTGGATAAAATGGTTTGGGTGTGTTAAACTGGAGTAAATTCCAGCTTATCTGTGACTTGAAGTCAGTTAAGAAAACTGATAGCACTGTAATAACTCTTTACTTATGGTTACAGAAGTAGGCGGCATCAGCATGTTTGTGAGACTTTACAGATGCACCATAGGAAACACTCATTCCGATGTATCATGGCTTGGAATGGCAACTGCTCTACCCAGGACTACAGAGAAACTACAGAGAGTTGTGAACGCAGCACAGTCCATCACACAAGCTAACCTTCCATCCACTGACTCTATCTACACTTCTGGCTGCCTCAGGAAGGCAATCATCAGCGTCACAGACCCCGCCCACCCTGGTAAAAATCTCTTCCAACCTCTTCCGTCAGGCAGAAGAAACAAAAGTTTAAATACGCATTCCAACTGATTCAAGAACAGCTCCTACCCCACTGTTATCAGAGTTCTGAATGAACCTCTCAAATTTTAAATTTAATATTAATCTCACTCTTTGTGCACCTACTCTGCAGTAACATTGTATTCCTCATTCTGTTCTACTACTCTAATACATTTTGTTTGGTATGATCAGTCTGTACTGGTCACAAAACAAAAGTTTTCACAATACTTAGGTATATATGACAACAATAAATGAAACTTAGAAAAGATTAATCCAATATGTACAGGGAAGGGACACATTTAACTCACAAGAAATAAAGGACATAGAGTCATAGAATCATAGAGATGAATAGCATGGAAACAGACCCCTCATTCCAACCTGTCCATGCCGACCAGATATCCCAACCCAATCTAGTCCCACCTGCCAGCACCCAGCCCATATCCCTCCAAACCCTTCCTATTCATAGACCCATCCAAATGCCTCTTAAATATTACAATTGTACCAGCCTCCACCACATCCTCTGGCAGCTCATTCCATACGTGTACCACCCTCTGCGTGAAAAAGTTGCCCCTGAAGTCTCTTTCATATCTTTCCCCTCTCACCCTAAACCTATGCTCTCTAGTTCTGGACTCCCTGACCCCAGGGAAAAGACTTTGTCTATTTATCCTATCCATGCCCCTCATAATTTTGTAAACCTCCGACTCTCCAGGGAAAACAGCCCCACTCTGTTCAGCCGCTCCCTATAGCTCAAATCATCCAACCCTGGCAACATCCTTGTAAATCTTTTCTGAACCCTTTCAAGTTTCACAACATCTTTCTGATAGGAAGGAGACCAGAATTGCATGCAATATTCCAACAGTGGCCTAACCAATGTCCTGTACAGCCGCAACATGACCTCCCAACTCCTGCACTCAATATTTTGACCAATAAAGGAAAGCATACCAAACACCTTCTTCACTATCCTATCTACCTGCGACTCCACTTTCAAGGAGCTATGAACCTGCACTCCAAGGTCTCTTTGTTCAGCAACACTGCCTAGGACCTTACCATTAAGTGTATAAGTCCTGCTAAGATTTGCTTTCCCAAAATGCAGCACCTCACATTTATCTGAATTAAACTCCATCTGCCACTTCTCAGCCCATTAGCCCATCTGGTCCAGATCCTGTTGTAATCTGAGGTAACCCTCTACTTGTCCACTACACCTCCAATTTTGGTGTCATCTGCAAACTTACTAACTATACGTCTTATGTTCGCATCCAAATCATTTCTGTAAATGACAAAAAGTAGAGGACTCAGCACCAATCCTTGTGGCACTCCACTGGTCACAGGCCTCCAGTCTGAAAAACAACCCTCCACCACCACCCTCTGTCTTCTACCTTTGAGCCAGTTCTGTATCCGAATGGCTAGTTCTCCCTGTATCTAGGTAGGACTCATTATTTGATGAATTTGTTTCTATTTACTGATGTTAATGTACAACATTCAGAAGAAACTGCATCATGGTCAATTGGCATCTGTGTGTTTGAACATATCATACGAAATAGGCCTTGAACTTCTGGACCAGCAAGAGGAGAGAATTTAGGTATTGTTTCCTTCCTGATACCTGTCCAATGATAACATCACCATTTTGGTGGATATTGGGTTAGAATTTTCCACTGAAAGTGATGGAGTCCATTGTCTATATCTGGATATGGTTTGGCATATTTAAATGCTCTCTAATCATAATTCCATTACCATACAGCAGTGCAGGATGCAAGAAAAGCCTTCCTAATGTCAAATATTGTTAGGGTATTCAAGAGGACGAGTTACTTTTTTAAAAATAAAGGTCTGTTAAAGGAGTACAATCAACTTCACAAGATGGAATATTTTCTTTACAGAATTCCTGCAGTGGGAAGCAGGCCATTCGGCCCATCACTGCCCCTCATATCACAATATTTGACATTTTCTTAACAACTGATGTCTTCTCCTGAGCTGTCCCATGGGGAGTCAGTCCAACCTTGGTCCACTTGTGAAGACTGCCACAGTTAATTTGCTCTGTATTGTCAAGGCATGCCAGTCTATACAAGTGATTTGGCATGAGTTGAATGTTCCTGTGTAGACTTGCTGAGCAACCAGTGAACAAACATGATCTCCCCTTCCCAGATTCAGCTGAGCTCAGTGATCCAATGGGGCAGTTACCTCATGCCAAAATCCAGCTTCCTCAGCACCAGAGAGGCTAATCTGCTGTAATATCCTCAATGATATGGAGCAGCTGCATGAGGACTGCAGGATCTGGTGCCAAATCCTCCACTATTTATGGAAGGAACATGAAGTCTGCACCTAAACCCTCTTTTCATTGAAATGTTTCCATAGAATATGAGCAGCAATGTTTCTTTTCTTGGTAGGTAGACTTTACATTTACCCAATGCTATCTGATGCATCTGTTCCTTGTCTGTCACATGTCAAATTCAGAATTAAGCATTGCTGACCCTAAGATTGTGAGAACAAAATTAATTATTTCTGGGAATATGGAATGAAAACAACACATGATGGAAATATGCAACTGACATGTCAGAATACACAATATTGCAGGGGTGGTCCCCTATCTGATTGGGGTGTAAATGTTTGGTTCAGTTCTGTTATAAAGCTTGATTATTTTGTTGAAATGGTCTTGACACTTTGGGAACGTTTATCATACCTTACTAGCCAGCATAATGTTAATTTGGTCAAAATTATCTAATTGATTTCAATATCAATGCCTATTGTTTGGTATCACTAAAATAATACTTATAAAAGATTTTAATACACTTTGATCAATATGATCCACTGGGCATGGTACGATCACATGAGTAGTTCAGAGAGGAATTTTCTATTTTCTTTAAAGTAAAGAAATCTGAAAATTCTGGAGAAACTCAATGGGTTTAGTGGCATCTGTGGAGGGTGAAATAGAGTTAACATTTCAAGTCAAGGTATATTCAGTTCTAATGAAGAGCCAAGTAAGATTTGAAACTTTACCTCTGTTTTTCTCACTCCACAGATGCTGCCAAACCTGCTGAGGTTCTCCAGCATTCCCTGTGAACTTTTCTTTATGTCTTTCCCTCATTTGTCTGGTTTCCCGTCTTGATTTTTTTTTCTCTGATTCTAACAGGATGTGACATGATTACAGGATATGACATGGTTACAAGTACTACTGGAATTGTGAAGTGAAGGGGCAAGAGACATTGTAGGAAGTGTCTGTTCCTTGTACCAGGAATATAGAATCCCACGGTGTGGAAGCAGACCATTCAGCCCATCAAGTCCACACTGCCCCCTCTGAGCATTCCACCTTCATTTCCTATGCGTATTCCACCAAGCCTGCAAATTGTTGGATTGTGGGAGGAAATCAGAGCACCCGGAGGAAACCCACACACTTACAGGGAGAATGTGCAAGCTCCACGCAGCTTGTCGCCCGAGGCGAGAATTGAACCCAGGTCCCTGGCGCTGTGAGGCAGCAGTACTAACCACTGAGCCACCGTGCCATCCCCACAAAATACAAAGCTTGATAGAATATCTACTCTGCTTCTGCCTGTAACTTTCCTGTGTTTGTCTTAAGTCTAGAGGTGGGAATGGAACTTCATCATTCATATTAGTTTACCACAAATTACCTTCACTGTAAAAGCTCAATATAAAGAAACTACTAAAATAAAATTACCTGCTGATATAAAATGTGGCTGAATTTGGAGCTGGCATCAGGAACCCTCCATTTACTTTGATAGTTATGTGTAGCCAAGTTCAATGCTGCTGATGTTTGCCCCATTGACAGCCTGTCATTGCAATCCTCCCCATCACTCTGATATTGTGAGTGATTGTGCCCTGAAATATACTGAGAGACAAAAAAACTGCAGATGCTGGAATCCAAAGTAGACGGGCAGGAGGTTGGAAGAACACAGCGAGCCAGGCAGCATCAGGAGGTGGAGAAGTCAACATTTCTTCAAGTCTTCTTCAGTCCTGAAGAAGGGTTACATTCGAAACGTTGACTTTCCCACCTCCTGATGTTGCTTCGCTTGCTGAGTCCTTCCAGCCTCCTGCCTGAAACATGATGAACCAAGGCTTCATCACTGTTATATTTAGACTGAGAGGTAATGTGAAGTTGTTCAGGGATACAGGTGACATTTAGTAAATACTCACAAAAGTAACCATCAAGTGTAAACTGGCAGGTTCAACTCTTGAGTTGCATTATTTTTGTGTTCAATGTGAATCTCAACCGTGACTGAGACTAACATCTTTGTCTTTGAGATAGAAGCTTACAGAATCTGCCCACTCGGGAGATTTGAGTACATTAATATGATGCTTCAGTGCGATGTTGAGGATGAGTTACAAGGTCCAAAATGGCATCCTTTGGCTTCAATGCGAAACCAAAGCCCATCTGATCTGCTGGTGGATGTAAAAAATATTAAGGCTTATTCTTCAAAAGTTGTTTCCAGTGTCTTGACCAATAGTTATCTCTCAACCAGATCTCACTAATATTTGGTCATTTTAAGTTACTGGGATCTTGCTGTGTGCAAAATGGCTGTTGTGTTTCCTAAATGTCAACTTGGCTATGATGCGCTTTGGGGGTTCTGAGGTTGTGAAAGGTGATGTGTAAATGCAAATCCTACAGTTTTGTAACTTGAGACAAAATATATCAAACTCACCAATATTCTGATACGACACCTGAAAACTGTAGCATTTTCCTTAAAAATACTGGGTACAGTCTCAAACAGCTGTAATTTCATAAAGGGGGTTGAAGCCAAAGTTGCACTCAAGCTAAATAAAAACTGGAAGAACTGCAGTTGCTGTCAAGCAAAAGCAAAAACAGAAATTGCTGGAAAAACTCAGCAGGGTCTGGCAGCATCTGTGAAGAGAAATCAGAGTTCAAGACCCTTCAAGGGACACTGGACCTGAAGCATTAACTCTGATTTCTCTTCACAGATGCTGCCAGACCCTGCTGAGTTTTTCCAGCAATTTCTGTTTTTGTTGCATTGAAGCTGTTGGCACTTGCTCTCTCATTAGAGAAAGAGGAATCCTGGCCATGAATGTTAGAATAACATTGGTGGACAGCTGACAATTCTCTGTAGATGATACAAATGGGAAACAAAAAGGATTGAAAATCGCTTTGTGAGATGCAATTAGAGGAAAAGAAAAAGCATTACATCTTCCAATCTTTCACATCATCCATCTTTTTCTCGGGAAGGTTGACCAGTTAATACATATCATGTTACACAGTTAGGAGTTGGGCAGTTCGGAATAATAATGCCCACACTATGTTCAATTGGGACTATTAAAGTTGCCTCTCACACACCTTGTTAAAATGTCAATCACAAACGATTGGTAACTTCACATTCCAGTGTCATGCCACATGTTATCATGTATTGGAATAAAGCTAAAACTGTTCCTCATCTGTGTAAAACCTGGAGTGTCACTGGAAACTAAACAGAAAATGTTGGGAGTCTCACCAAGTCAGACAGCAACTGGGAAGAGAGGGAGGGAGTTAATGGGCAAAACTTAATTGTGTGTGTGTATATAATATATATATAGGTGATAGGGGTAGTGTACATGTCCAGCTCAGGGGTTTTAGTTGGTCACAAGATAACTCTCTCCCATCTCCCAGAACCTCCAAGTTTCTTTTTACCTTGCACCACACTGAGAGCTCATTTCTACTCATTCTTCACCCTGAGTTGAAGACCCATCATAATGAACTTACTCTCAAACATCCTCCGTGCAACCTGAATCCTGACAATACGTCTTAACAGTGCTCACCCTGCTCCTCTACCCTCACCCAGTGGAGACACTGTGATAGTCATCACCAAACCTCTCCTGTAAGCCCACCATCTTGCCACTTCACTTCAGCTCTGATGAAGAGTCATCTCGACTCGAAACATTAACTTTCTCTGTCTCCATGGATGCTGTCTGACCCACTGTGATCTCCAGCATTTGGTGTTTTCAGTATAGATTCCAGCATCTGCAGTAATTTGTTCCTGTCTCTCCTGTGCAGCTCTGCATGCTCCCATTAGCATTGAATTTCCCCCAGAATGTCCCTACTCCCCAGCCAATCTCTGACATTGCTGTTTGCTTGTTCATTCAGGTGTATGGATATGCTGTATCGGTTACATTGATATCTCAGTCTATCGTAAACCAAGCTGTCAACTCCTCATCCTAGAGCCCTAATGACAAATATGACCAGTGGGATTTATGTGTTTGCATTAATGTGCACCTTTACATGATAGCACTGAGAAAGCTTGGCTCTGGCTGAGGTACCAACACACTAACAGGCACGGCGAGGAATGCAAGCAAGACAAAACATAGAAGCTGCGAACGTACAGGAAAATGCGAAGTGAGTGATCACTAAGAGAGTAAGCATAAAACCCTGAGATAAACAGAGAATGGCGAAAGCTGAAGATCTGTTAAAAAAAAACAGAAAGAACTGGAGAAACTACAGATTCTGGTAATATCTGTGGAGTGAGAAACAATCTTAACATTTCAAATCCAGCGACACTAGCATCTAGGAAAAGGTGGTATTGGTGCTGAGGTTGGGGGTGGGTGGTTAGTGAATGGGTCAAGGTAGAGTGCAGAGGGAGAGGAAAGAAGTCAGGCAGACCAAGGACTCTGTCTGTGAAATTGACCCTGAGTTTCCAGTTGCCTGCCATTTCAACACACTGCCATGTTCCCTGGCCAACATTACTGTCTCAGGCCTACTGTAGTGCACCACCAAGGCCCAGCATAAGCTGGAAGAACAGCAGCTCATTTTTCACTTGGAAACCATGCATCCTTAAGTTTTTAATAATTTTAGAGCCTGAACACTTCCTTCCATATCCTTTACACACGATGTCATGACATGGGCTGCTTTCAGCACAACCAACCGATTCTTTACATATTCATTGTCCCCATTTTCAGCTTTTCTCATTCTCTGGCTTACCGTCATCCATCCCTTTGTTTGCTTAACTTCTTTTCTCCTTATCCAGGCTCTGTCTCCACCTATCCACTCATTCCTTCCCCCCTCCTCCAGCCCCCCCAATCCCACTTTGCACCATTAGCATTTGTAACACCTTGCCTTAGTTCTGTAGGAAGGTCACTGGACTTGAAACATTAACTCTGCTTTTTCTGTCCAGAGATGCTGCCAGATCTCCTGAGTTTCTCCAGCAGTGTTGAGATACAGCCTGGTCCAATTCCTTTGCCTGTTTCTGTATGGGAAGTGGCCTTGCAGTTGCCTTTCGATAATAGTTTCCCTCTATGATGCAAGTCTGTGCTTCCTGAGCATCTGCAAGTAGATCGGAGAGGTGCCATGATGATCACCAGGGGTTGGCAAATGCCAATGTCTGTGGATGAGGGCCGCGTGTGCTTAGTGCCCTGGAATCGTGCCCCTGAGATTGTGTTTGGCGCTGACCAACATGGAAGCTGATAGCAGCCAGTGGCAAAGCTGAAGTCACCAGGTCCCTACTCTGATTTTCACATTGAGAATTCTCGATGTCTAGCTTCTTACACTGGATCAGAAGCTGAATATTAATGAGCTGATTTAATAAGGTGGTTAACAATCTACAATTCCCCTGAACTGGCAACTCACCGCTTGGCACAAATATGAAAGAAGCAATGGGTTGCTCCCAACTTTGTGATAGACTTCATCGGTCACCTTATCTCGTTCTGTCACTGTAACCCTCATCATTCAGACCCCTCAAAGATCATCTTTAAACCCAATGTAGCTGGTGGCAATAAAAAAGGCGTGTCTTGTCTTTTCTGAATATTGTTCCACTCTGACAGAGTTCCCCAGGGGCCACTGCATGCCTTTGATGGCCAGTGTTCGATGATCCCAGAAGACATACACACTGGTGTTGGTTTAGGCAAAACTGTTGCAGGCGTGGCAATCCATTTAATCACTGCTCGGACAATTCAGTCTGATGAGTTCAGTTGTATCAGCCTCTTGTACAAATACTTGTGACACTCATATCCCACATTCCATTTGAATTGTTTTAACAGACGTCCCACAAGTACACAGTATTGGCAACTCAGAAACAGACTATTCAGACTGGCTGGTACATCTGACGGATTTCTGCTCCACACAAGGTCAGAAGTCACACGTCACCAGGTTACGGTCCAACAGATTTATTTGAAATCACAAGCTTTGGGAGCACTGCTCCTTCTTCAGGGGAAGTGTTCATTTCCCTTATCAGCTGATGCAGTTTTCTTTTAAGTGGGTCTTAACTTTTCAATTTTGTTTTGACCTTTTTATTTATCTCCATTACTTGTGCTGGCTCATTCCATTTTGTCAGTACTACTTGGATAAAGGGAATTCCCTATTGGATTGATTAGTGATTATCTTATATTTATGACCCTTAGTTCTGGTATCACCTGCTTGTATTCCTGCCTTTTTAACATGAAGTGGCCCACAGCACCACTCTATTAGCCTTCATGATTACTTTCCCACCTGTACACTAGTATTTAATGATTTTTGTACATGGCGACCAATAACTCATTACACCTCCAGTTCCTGGTTTCTCACCATAGAAAAAGAATCCACTTTGTCTGCCTTGGATCCAGAACAAATTACCTCACGCTTCCTTACATTAAACTCCTTTATCTCTGTATTGTTCACTCAAATAATTTATCTGCGTCATTTTCTGGTCCTGTCTACCCAATTCACTGTCCCTCTTAACATATTCTCATCCAATTCTCCTATCCTTCATCCAGTTCATTGATTGTAATGTGGTAAAAATCTGAGGTCCAGTACAAATTCTTAGAGAATGCTAATCTTCAGATCTGGCCTCTCAGAGATCTCTTTATTTTTGCTTGTGTGAGAGGATGTGTATTAGTTTGTGAAGGTGTTTACGAGAAGGTGCTTGATTGTGTGTGTGTGTGTATGTGTGTATGTGTCTGTGTGTGTGTGAGAGAGAGACAGAGAGATGGAATGGGAGTATGTGTCTAAGTGGATATGTCCTTTCATCAGTGTGTCTTTGTGAGTGTGTGAGAACACAAATGATAGCATGTACAAGAAAAGTAACAAGGAAGTAATGAGCACAAATGGGTTGAAATCTAGAACTCTACTCCCAAAGAAGCTGTTGAATTTCATTTCATTCGAAAGGCTAAAATTAGGTGATAAGGGTATTAACTGAGATGGAAGCAAGGGGGACAGAAGGAGATGAGGTACAGATTAATGATGTACTTGAATGGCTGAATATCCTGAAGGGGTCCACGATCACCTCCCACTCCTCCCAGAGAATAAATAGCCAGGAGAGTGATTTGGCTTCAGAGCAGTAGGTGTTTACACAAGAACAGCACCGGACATAGTTTCTAACCTGTAGTAAAATATAAGTGCCTTTTTTTTAACTGGTGTTTGTCATAAAGCGAGTTCAGTGGAGGTTCACTGATACCAGAGATGGCAGGATTGTCATATGAGGAGAGATTGGTTCAACTGGGCCTGTGTTCACTAGAGCTTAGAAAGGTGAGGATAGGGTAAATAGACAAAGTATTTTCTCTGGGATGGGGGAGTCCAAAACAAGAGCGCATAGGTTTAAGGTGAAGGGGAAAGATTCAAAAGGGCTAACGTTTTCATGCAGAGGGTGGTGTGTGCATGGAATGAGCCACCAGAGAAAATGGTGGAGGCTAGTACAATTACAACATTTCAAAGGCATCTGGATTGGTACATGAATAGGAAGGGTTTAGAGGGATATTGGTCAGATGCTGGCAAATGGGACTAGATTAATTTAGGAAATGTGGTCGGCATGGATGAGTTGGACCAAAGGATTGTTTCCATGCTGCCCATCTTTCTGACTGTATGACTCTATGAGAAGGGATCTGATTGAAACATATAAACTTCTAATGTGCTGAGACAGAGTGGATACAGGGAGGATGTTTCCCCTGCCTCGGGAGGCTAGAGTCAGGGGACACAGTCTCAGGATATGGAGCTGGCCATTTTGGACCGAGATAAGGAAACATTTCTTTACTCAGAGGATGGTCAAGCTGTGGAATTCACTTGCACAGAAAGCTATGCAGCCCAGGTCACTGCATATATTCAATAAAACAGATTCATAATATTTTAGATATTAAAGTTCTCAAGGCGTATGCAGAAAAAGCATCAATATGGCATTTAGATAGAGGACCAACCATGATCATATGGAGTGGTGGAGTACACCGAGTGCACTATTGCTGCTTGTAGTTTTTATGTCGACCGGCAATTGCTTTGGGTCTTCCCTTCAGACTTGTGTCATAATTTTTTCTCCCTAACGCTGACAGTTAAACCACATCCATTCATTCACGCCATTTGGCATTGATGTTTGAGACTGCCTCAGCTCATTTTTGCCTTTGACGTCCTCTCGCCTCATTACTTGTGTACAATTCTTTTGCTGTCTTGGTCAGCTGATTTTGACCAAGTTTTCAGAGGACTTGGGACTCTGCCTTTTAAATGCGGCGCAGAGATTTCATCAGAAAACCCTAGAAAAGGGATTAAATTTTACCCTGATGCATCTGCACTGATTCTTCATGAACTACTGCACAAAATTAGTGAGGCAGCTTTACCTTTTGCCAAACTTCCATGATTGTTCTGGAATCTCCAGGAATTAGATTACTTACAGTGTAAAAAGGCCCTTCGGCCCAACAGGTCCACACCGACCCGCAACCCACCCCCCTACATTTACCTCTTCATCTAACACTACAGGCAATTTAGCATGGCCAATTCACCTAACCTGCACATTTTTGGATTGTGGGAGGAAACCGGAGCACCCGGAGGAAACCCACACAGACACGGGGAGAATGTGCAAACTCCACACAGAGAGTCACCAGAGGCGGGAATTGAAGCTGGGTGTCTGGCACTGTGAGGCAGCAGTGCTAACCACTGTGCCACCGTGCTGAGATTGTGGAGCAATCTCCGAGAAACTGCTGTGAACAACCCTGCAGTAAAACAAAACGTTGGGGCATTAAAAGAAAAATGTTTTCATTTTCTTTGAACAGTTTTGTTTATTAGTTTGAAAACTACTTGACATGGGGAGAAGAAGCAGCTTAATGAGACTGGACTGTTGGAGACGGGAGACCATGCGATAAAATCTCCAGGAAAATGTCCAACCAAAGTTGGCAACTTTACTTTAGTATGGCTCCAATCAGTGTTTCAGTAAAAGTGCTCCATTTTGAAAAGAAACTAAAGAGGAAATAGTTTAAAATTTTGTTGCCAGTTCGTATAAATTTGTGTTCAAAACATTTGTTTCCATTGTTCCCAATTTTGCCAGAATACCAATGGAATTGGATTTCATATTGACCTCCTGTGGACCCATAACTTCCCATTAATGACAACTCGGAGCCAAGTGTCTTCCTGAAATGCTTGTGGTGCCTCTCACAAAGTGAGAATTTGCATCACAATGACTGTAATTGAAAAAAGGAGTGTGAGGAGGCGGTCTCAGGAAAGGAGGAGGGGTGAACCAGAGTGTCCCTGAGAAAAGCTGACAAGGGTAGGGAGGGGAATATGTGTCTGGGTCGGTGGCATATGGCTGGACATAGTGGAAGGAGCCTCTTCTGCTTCTTTGGGTGCAGATGCTGGTGAGGTGGAAAATGAGGACATATCCCCACAGCTCCTTCCCCTACAGTTATAACACCTGCCTGTTTACTTGCTTCCTCCTCACTATCTGGAGCTCCAGACCCACTTTCCGGGTGAAGCAGCGATTTATCTGCACTTCACTCAATCTAAGCCACTCTATTCGCTGCTCGCAATGTTCACACTCTGCTACATTGGGGAGATGAAGCCCATACCTGGTGACTGCTTTGCGGAAACATTTATGTTCTGTCCATAAAAATAATCCCGAGGTTTCAGACACCTGCCACGTCAACGCATCACCGTGTTCCCTGGCCATCGTTTCGGCCTTGGGCCTACTTCAGTGCTCCAGCGAAGCTCAGTGCAAGTACCTCACTTTCCGCTTGGGGACCCTGCAGCTCTCAGGACTCAATATTGAGTTCAACAATTTTAGAATCCGAACACCTTCTTCCATGTCCTTTACCCATCTCCTCACACCAGGCCCAATCATGACATGATTCAGCCCAGCCAACTCATTTACTTATGGACACCGCTATCAGATTGTTTCCTTCCCTGTCTTACCATCATCAATTCATTTGTCTGCCTATTTGCCATTGTCTCTTTGGTTTCCAGCTATCCACGCACTCCTTCATTCTTCCCCACCAATCCCCCCGTTCTCAGCATATATACCTCTTTTTAACCAGGCTACTATTAGTTCTAAAGAAGGGTCATTGGATCATGAAACAATAGCTCTGCCAGCCCTGCCGAGTTTCTCCACCAATTTCTGCTTTTCTCTCTGGATTACTAGTCCAGTGACATTGCCACTATGTCACAGTCTCCCCCCATAATGCTATATTGTGCAATTCACTTTTGCCTCAACTGGTCTTCCCTTTCAAATTTTATGGCAGGAAAATAAATAAACCCAATAATATTAAAAATACACTGCTCTTACTTTGCCAATTTATTTCATTTCTGTTCCTGCACATGTGAAAAAAAATCCTTAATTTATTTTCACTTGCTTATGAATATGTTTTCTCTTGTTATTGCTGTTGGAATTATAGAATCCTACAGTGTGGAAGTAGGCCATTCAGCCCATCAAATCCACACCACCTCTCGGAAAAGCATCCCACCCCCTTAACACTATCCCTGTAATTCCTATGGTTAATCCACCCAGCCTGCACATTACATTTAGCATGGCCAAGCCACCTAACGTGCACATCTTTGGGCAGTGCGAGAAAACCAGAGCACCCACATAGACATGGAGAGAACACGCAAACTCCACCCAGAGCAGTTGCCTGAGGTTGGAATTGAACCCAGCTCCCTTAGCACTGTAAGGCAGCAGTGCTGACCACCGAGCCACTCTAGAGCTGACCCTGACACTATGGTAGCAAAAAAGGGCACAGATAGAATTGAGGTAAAAACAATGACTGCAGATGCTGGAAAGCAGATTCTGGATTAGTGGTGCTGGAAGAGCACAGCAGTTCAGGCAGCATCTGAAGAGCTTCGAAATTGACGTTTCGGGCAAAACCCCTTCATCAGAAATAAAGAGTGGTCAGGATCACAGCACTTGTAACAATTTACACAATTTTACTCAAAAGATTAAGGCTTCATTTTGATTCAAAATTTAATAGTTGGAAAAGTTCCAAAGCGAAAAGGATTGAATGCCACAGTTGCCGCCCCACAAGTGCTAATCGCGGGTGGTTTTGTTTGTTGTCTCTGGGCTTGTTAACAAGGACCCCAGAAAAGGGGCTTTTCTTTTTTTTTTAAAGATTCTGATCTCCTGCCTTGCTACCTGGCAGGCGTTCTGTGAAACCGGAGTTTGTCTCCTAGTGATCTTCTATCCCTATAAAACAAAGTCATTTTGGAGATAAATATCAGCTGGAGCCAAGAAAGTGCACACACACCATAAAGTTTGAAAAATGAATTATCCCTGAAGAAATCGAGCTGGCCCCCCTTCCCAGACTACAGGCAGGAAAGAAATATATTGATGGGGTTTCAGACAGCAAGGAGGGGGATTTTTCTCAACTGGATCAAATAAATAAATAAATGCCTGAACTGATGCTTGTCAAGGTCCATCTCTCAAATATGTGTGGCAAACTTGCCACTTTGGATATGCCACCCACCCCTTCGAATGAGATGACTCAAAATGAGGGCAGGAACTGTTTTGCTGTTGTTTTGCCTTTACTGTGATCCAATTTCTGTTCGTGTTTTGCTTAAAATAATCTGTGAAGCTCCCAAGCCGCTTGTGAAAGTCCCAGCATGCTGCCAGAGGTTGGAAGATCTTCTTAAGGCTGTACGCTAACCCCTTGTGAAATCTGAACAACAGCAACACATCTTTGAAACCCCAAAAGAGGGCTCCGTTACTGACCACATGCCTCATTGTGTTAAGTTACATTGGTCTTGGCTTGGAAAGTTGCAGATTTAGCACTGGTAACAAGCCAAGACTTATAACTGGAAAAGGTTGAGGAGTATAAAAAGGGTAAAATTAAATTCTGAAAGTTAAAAAGAGAAACAGCCAAAAGCACAGGTTGTGTTTTTATCCAAAAAAATGAGCAGAGTAGACCCCATTTCCAAAGAATTGATTGAGTCTTGGACTAGTTCCAGCACAGGCCATTCAACCCATCGTGGCTGTGACAGCTCTCCACAAGAGCAAAAAGCCATTCCCTGCCCCATTCCCATGGCCTGCAAATCTCTTCTGTTTAGGTGCTTGTCAATTCTCCCTTGAAAGCTCTGAGTGCGTCAGTTTGCATCATACATTTCTAATCCTCCCCACCCACCACTTAAAAATGTTGCCTTTGGTTCTTTTGCCAGTCACTATAAATCAATACTCTCTCATTCCTCACTGTTTCACTAGTTGGAACAGTTTCCCTCAATCTATCCAGGACAGTCTACTTATGGTTTTGAAAACCTCTGTCAAGAATGTTTTCCAGAAGGAATTAGACACCGCCTTCGGGCGAAATGGATCAAAGGGCAGAGGGACAGGTCAGGAAAAGGGTAATGAGTTAGATGATCAGCCATTATTCATGTTGAATTGGGGCAGCACGGTGGCTCAGTGGTTTGTACTGTTGCCTCACCGCCCCAGGGACTCAGGTTCAATTTTAACCTCAGGCGACTGCCTGTGTGGAGTTTGCACATATTCCCTACGTCTGCATGGGTTTCCTCCAGGTACTCCAGTTTCTTCCCACTATCTAAAGATGTGCAGTTTAGATGGATTAGTCGTGCTTACTTGCCTCATAGTGTCCAGGGATGTGCTGGCTATGTGGATTAGCCATGGGAAATGCAGAGATAGGGTAGGGGATTGGGTCTGAGTGGGATGCCTTTTGGAGGGGTGGCATAGACATGATGGGCTGAATAGCCTGCTCCCACACTGTAGGGGTTCTATGAATAGCCTACTCAACTCTCTGTTTCTATCAAATCTCCTTTGAACCTTCTCTTCCTTGAGGAGGACACAGCTTCATCAATCTGTTCATCTCACTCCAGTCTCTCATCACTGGAACTCT
Organism: Chiloscyllium punctatum; assembly: GCF_047496795.1. Taxonomy (NCBI): domain Eukaryota; kingdom Metazoa; phylum Chordata; class Chondrichthyes; order Orectolobiformes; family Hemiscylliidae; genus Chiloscyllium; species Chiloscyllium punctatum. The sequence goes on along the minus strand of NC_092780.1, from coordinate 32,980,595 downwards.
GCAAGTGCAAATTCACCCCACAAACGTGTGTGTGTGTGTGTGTATGTGTGTGTGTGTCTGTCTGTCTGTGGTGGTGGCATTGTGAGTGTCTGTGAAAACTATCACTGGAACTATTCATGTAAACCTTTCCTATAACCTCATATCCTTTTAAAGTGTGGTGGCTAAGTTAGGTTAGAGCTTTGTAAAAGTTGATCAGAGCTCCATTATCTCAGCATAACTCTTGTTAGAAAAAATAGAAAATCTGTGGCTTATTTGTGAGTTACATTGGTGAGATAGTTCAGTTGTAAATCTAACCCACACAGTATCTGACCAAAGACTGTGTGGTTATTGGAGCAAATCTGTAAAGATTGAATGCGAGAAAGGTCAAAGATGTTCTAAGCCTCTCCCCAAGCCCCCTTCATTCTGATAAACCCAAAGTTAATGTTATTTTCTTTAAATCTCAGTTTTTCACAATGCATCAACCAGGATAAGCATATAGAGAGGGAGTCTCTGCTAATCGTGTTTTGTAACTGGTAACTATGTGTTAGACCATAGTAGGCTATTAGAAGGAAGATGATAAGAGATCAATACTTCTTCTTGAAGGCAATTATCTCATATCTCTTCGGTGCCTTCTCCAGGTGGTCTAGTTCAGATTGTGGAGAATTTAGTATATGCTTTGAAGGGTCGTGAATTTATTTTCTGGAGATAGTACATATTTAATATTACAAATGATTAACAGTCAAGGACCTGTTGGACTGAATGGCCTGTTTCTGTGCTATAAAGTTCTGTGTAATTCTTTTGCAGGTCTATTTCTCAGATGCTTGTAAGAATTCTGGCCTCCATGTCAGTCTGCAGAAGACGGAAGTTATATACCAGCCTTTTTCCAAAATATGCAGACAGCTTCAGGCCAGGCTGAAACCCAAACAATGAGAGTCAGTCAGTCATGCCTTTTTTTTTCTGCTATGGCCTGTGGCACTAGGAAAAGACAGGATAATCAGAAATGCCATATTTTAAAAGGCTGTAACTGATAGAAAGGGAAAGTGACGGAAGGTCCAATAAGTTGGAGGGAGAAGTCATTGAGTAGATTACAATGTGGAAACAGGCCCTTCGGCCCAACAAGTCCGCACCAACCCACCAAAGCACAACCCACCCATACCCCTTACCTAACACTATGGACAATTCACCTGACCTGCACATCTTTGGACTGTGGGAGGAAACCAGAGCACCCAGCAAAAACCCACGCAGACACGGGGAGAACGTGCAAACTCCACACAGTCAGTCACCTGAGGCAGGAATTGAACCCATGTCTCCAGCACTGTGAGGCAGCAGTGCTAACCACTGTGCCACCGTGCAATGGACTGTGAGCTGGCTTATTAAACTCTCTGATGGACCATATCCAGTCCCAGGGAATGGAGGTTTTCCATCCTGCTGTGCCTGTGCTGAGGGAGTTAAAGAGGAGGGAAAGGAAACTGAGCTGTGGAGGGGAGACAAATGTGAGGTATAGTGGGCAGACAAGACTGAGTTTGCTGAGCTGAACAGTTTGAGAGCAAAACATTCAGGGGAGATGGCCTCACAGTGGGCTAGCAATCCACAGGCTCTGCCTAATACCCTGGGGATCTGAGTTTAAATCCTTCCCCAGCAACTGGTGGAGTTTAAATTCAGTGAATAAATTTAGATTAACAAGTTCAACAATGCTGATCATGACAACTATCTTCAACTGTTGTAAGATGTCATCTGGTTTTCTAATGTCCTTTAGAGAAGGACAGCTGCTGCCCTATCCAGCCTGACCTGTAAGATATTGACTCTGAAATAGCCAACACTCAGTTGATGGGCAATTAGGTTTGAGCAACAAATGCTGGCCTTTGCCACCCAGGAAGAAAAGTTAAGCTGAAGAGAGTTAAGCAAGAGGGGACAGACTCAGGAGTCTTTGTGGTCTGGAGTATGAAAACTCAGAATAGAAAACTTCATATTTTACACAGAAAACAGTTTAAATCTCAGTTTTTGGGCCATGCTAAATTGCCCATTATGTCCAAGGGCATGGGATTAACTCATCACTTTTATTCAATACAACACAGCCCTGACAAAATACAAACTATTTTGGTAAGGGTTCATCCTTGGTACAAGGAAACCAATGAAGTCCAGAAAGGGTTAAAAGGCAGCCTTGACTGCCCTACAATAGAAATACTGTCTGCTTGAATTGTGAAGTCTTGCATTCAGCACTGTAAGCTGTGGCTGGAGCTGCAGAATGAAAGCACGTTGTTAGGGCCACCTAGCAATGGGGAAGCAGGAAGAATATGGTTTCCTGTTGCCATCATCACCTGTGATTATTTCCTCTGGCAGGAATGCACAGGGCTTCCAATGAAACAGCTCGCTTTTAATTGGTGCACAATGGACTGTGATCTGGGTTATTAAACTCTCTCTGATGGACCATATCCAGTCCCAGGGAATGGAGGTTTTCCATCCTGCTGTGCCTGTGCTGAACATTAGCAAAAAATAAACTAGTCGTTGGGGAAATCATTCCCTGAATAGACAGCTGAGAGGGTCTTTCATTGAGATCGACCAATTCAGTTCTTCCCCTTTTATTATTGGCAATGCGCAGAATTACATTGGCAAACCAAAGCAGCTCGGAATCAATTTCCCCACAGGTACCTGAAAGAATGAGTGTCCACATGAAAGAGTCAAAGCTCCAATGAACATTAACAATGGAGCTCAAAGCCCCTCACTTCTGGCATCCTGTCATTTATCAAACTCAACTGTGTTCCCACAGGTATCCAAGTGAAAAAAAAAGGAGACATCAGGAGCTGATTAACGGAAATTTCCACCGACTCTCAGAAATCCAGAGGGGATTTTTCTGGCAAATGGTGAGAAGGTAAATGTGAACTCAAAGGCAAAGATTGAATTTGAAAGCTGCAGTCAGCATTTGGTTCTCAAAAGGTGAACAGGGAACTCACCAGAGATCCCAAGGCACAAAGAAAGAGATCCATGCACATGTTGCCTTTGTGTGCTTTACTTATTTAAATAAGTGAAATGCTTATTTAGAGAATCATAGAATTGTAGAGTCCCAACAGTGTGGAAGTAGGCCATTTTGTCCATTGAGTCCACACTGACCCCCTGATGAGCATCTCATCCATTACCCACCACCGCTCCCCCCACCCCCGCCCCCCCCCCCCACCCTCCCCCCACCCTATTCCTATAACCCTGCATTTCCCATCACTAACCCACTAGCCAACACAACCTTGGACATTATGGGCAATTTAGCATGGCCAACCACCATGGCACATCTTCAGACATGATGGCTGAATGGCCTCCTTCTATACTTTAATGGATCGGTGATTCTATGTATATGTGAGAGTCAGGGAAAGAGCTCAATCAGATGTAACTGCAGTTGCGCCATCAATTTTAACACAATATTGTTAAATGTTATGAACTACTTTCCTTTCTTCAATGTTGTTCCCTTTACCACCCTCCCTCTGTTTCATGCTCGGACATGGTCCTGCAGTGTTATCAGCTCTCTGTTTTGGTGCTGCGCGAAAGTTGATATTCTTCATGTGTGAGCAGAATAATGAGTGCCTACAGGCCAGGTGACTGTGGGGAATACAGCACTCAAGCCCACTCAGTCTTCATCTGAAGTCACAAACAATGTTCCCATTAAGTGTCTGTTGTGGTACACAACCAGATTTCTCAATGCATAGTAACTATAACTTGCTTCAAGCATCCACAGAGATGATGTACTTAATATGGACCCAAAGCATCCCCACTATCTCCCAACTGCTGTGCAAAACCATGCACTTGCTTCACTTGAAGGGTGACACTGGGCTTGGGGTTTTAGTCCACAAATTGTGTGGATCACCATCCTCACATGTAAACATAAATTAGGGTGTGCTAATTTCTGGAACTGGCAATTGGGAACAAACATGGCCATTGTCAGCCTGTTTTGAAATTACTGATTAATGACCCAGCCATCTGAAACCTTTTTGTAACTCGCTGCATTCTTTGGCATCAGATGTGAAAATGTTTGGGAGTCTTTGAATAACAGCTATGTGACACAAAGAGCAGAAGGAAAGGCTTGGGTATTGCAACCATGGCTGAAGAGAATCCCACTGGTGGAAGTGGCAACAATCCTATTTTCTTTTCAAACTGCTTTTTAAACTTTCTTCAGACTTAATTTTAATCAAAAGAAAGACCCTCTGAAATTGGAGGAGACCTTTAAACTCATAGATGTGACTCATTTCCTGTCCATTTCCTGTCCATTGCCCTTTGCACAATACATGCCAATCTAAAGCTGATTGACATGAAGCCCAGTCTTTCACACCTTTACACCACTGAAACCTGCAACCATTTCCTCCTCGCAGGAGAAGGGCAGGAGATATATGTAGGAACCATCACCATCTTGTCTTAGAAATACATTGCTGTTCCTTCACTGTCACTGGGTCAAAATCCTGGCAGTCATTCTGTGAGGGCATTGTGGGTCAACTATAGCACATGGACTGCAATGGTTCAAGAAGACAGCTCACCACCACATTCGTAAGGACAACTAGGAATGAGCATAAAATGCTGGCCAGCCAGAGATGTCCATGTCCCATGAATGAATTTTTAAAAAATGTTTTTAATTGGTCTCCCTGGAGAGCCACTAAGCAGTCACCCAACACCTGATTGGGATGACTTGAAGATAGTAAGGACTGCAGACACTGGAAGCTATAATCAATAAAATGTGGATCTGGAAATACATAGTAGGTCAGACAGCATCAGAAGAACTGGAAAGTCAACATTTTGGATCGGGATCCCTGATTGAATGAGTTATCTGGTTTTACCCAATTGGAAATATATTTAGATTCGTGGGATAAGGAAAATGTATCATTGAGAGGGTTCCATCAAATTCTAACTTTTAACAACATCCCTCAAATATCATCTTTTGTGCCTCCCCTTTGTAAATAACATGCAAAGCCACCTGAATACTCAACATTGTCACATGTGGGCCCTTTTTAACCAAGATATATAATGCTGCAACATATAATATACAATATGTTCTATAGTCATAGAGATGTACAGCAAGGAAACAGACCCTTCAGTCCAACTTGTCCATGCCGACCAGATATTCTAAATTAATCTAATTCCATTTGTCAGCACTTGGCCCATATCCCTCTAACCCCCTTTCTATTCATGTACCCATCCAGGTGCCTTTTAAATCTTGTTATTGTACCAGCCTCCACCAATTCCTCTGGCAGCTCATTCCATACACAAAACCACCCTCTGCTCAAAAATGTTGCTCCTGACATTCCTTTTATATCTTTCCCTTCTCACCCTAAACCTATGCCCTCTAATTCTATACTCCTCCACTCAAGGGAAAACACCTTTTCTATTTACCCTATCCATGCCTCCCATGATCTTAGAAACCTCTATCAGTTCACCCCTCAGCCTCCGACGTTCCAGGGAAAACAGCCCCAGCCGATTCAGTCTAGTCGCAGGCAAGTTTCTCCAATTTGTTTCATTTTCAGATAAGATGTGATCACTCTTCCTTTGGATCCACAATCCTGGAAACTCTAAGGGAGATATTTAACCTCATTTGCACTTTCAGGAGTGCCATTCCAGGGATTCACAGCTGGCAGTTGGAGATGTAGCCTGATATGGTGACCTCTCTGACTGACTCCCATTTTCTGCAAGGGGTGTAAGTGCTTGACCAACGCCTTTGGTTTTTGGTATAGCTTCCAGCAGTTGTCCTGTGCCAGTCCTTCCTTTTGGAAGTTCAAACACACAGGTTTCTTGGCTTCACCTTTCTTCATTTTTTTTCATTCTGAGCAATGGTCCCCAGTGTTTCTCTAACTCCAGTGAGTGCTTAATTTCCTATCATTCATCCCACTTCTATCCAGTTGGTTTGGTGGTGACCACCAGTCAGTCTGGCTGCCTGGAACCAGTCACTCTCTGTTCATTAAGGTGCATTCTGATTGGGAAATGGTTGGATCTTTTCAAATCCTCAATAAGAATTATTTCATGGAGGTTTTCATCATGGCCTTTTCATTTAAGTGCTTCTATCCACTGGCCAGAAGCCAGCTGTCTAACCTTTTCAAATTCCATGTACGTCAGTCAGTCTCATTTCCTCAGGGTACAGAATTTATTACAGTGTACCTCTGGCATTATTCAGTATGCACTTAAGGTGGAATATTTTATTGCCTTGTAATCAATAGAACTTCCCTCAGGCAACACAGAGTACATTTAGTGAGCTTTCCCTGAAAGCTTACCCTGCCATAATAAAGATCATTGTTGGACTGGCTATGCTACTTGAAAGAGGTAAAAGGGTTTCGACACCAGCCTTATCAAGCGTAAGGGTTAAATGATCCAACTGAACTGCTTTTGAGTCTGAACTGGGGGTGCCTGCATGGGACACTGTAGAGTTCTTGCTCCTCAGCTCAAGCCGTCATAATTCAAGCTTCCTCCCCTGCCAGTTTTGTTAAACTTTGCTCTGTCTTCTGTCTTTGCTCCTTCCTCTCTGCTCAATTTTGCTGCCTCATTCTCAATTCTCCCTCTCTCTTTTGCATTCCTTCTCCTTTTCTTAGAATTCTGATTTCCACTGCTCTAATTTTAATCTCTCCATTGTCCTTCTGTAAACAATTTAACCACTCCTTTTAAAACTTTGCCTTTCCTGACTTTTGGAAAAAATTCTAGTCCTAAGTGCTTGACTAAATCTTTGAACTGTTCAAGAGAGAGAACTTCAAATCCTCAAAATTACCTTCTACTAATCGTGTTAGGAAGGCACTGGCATCAAACATGAATGTTTCTACATATGTTTCACCAAGAAAGCTATTTGCAGTTTTTTTGCGAAGGACAGCGCAAGTGACAATTCAGCCACACTAATTTCTGCACTTTCAGTGCGGGTTCAAATTGTGGACAAGAGCCTCATATTGTTATAACCTGACTCTTGGCAAGTTTCCCCCAGTTGTAATTGTCCCAGTTGGGACACCTCCTTCTGTTAAGTTTCAGGGTGAGGGGCTCCCTGGAGGGAGCTGGGTCCATTTAGTTATTCACCTGCCCCCTCAGTTGTTTGCAGCAATCTTAATGTTAAACAGATCCCTCCCCTTGTAGATACCTTTCTCTCAGATCCATGTTAACGTATTTTCAGTTTTAAAAGGAGACATTTAACAGAATGAGTTTATTAATTGCTAAGCTGATAAACATGAGAAGAAATAGTATCACATCACACATACACAGAGTAGAATGTATGTGTGGGTCCAAAAAGATGCAAGTTTTACAAAATGATCTTTTGCTTGCATGACGTTAGTTGTTAAACAGTCAAGTTTGAGATTCTTGGCATTGTATGTTTATTGAAGCTCTTTAGTCTTGGTCCCTCTCACCAGTACTTGCTGGCCTGCTGATCTCTAATACTCAAAGTGACAGTTTCCTTTAGTTGTCCTGCTTTCTTTTGTCTTGTTACGGGTTCATTGGCTTCCAGCACTCAGAGTGAGGTGGAATTTTTTCCATTTTCTTTACCTGCATTGCAGGGGGGTTTAACAGTGGTTCTCAAAACTTTGATCTTAACAGCACACTAACTCATACACCAAGACAGGCAGCGTGTCAGCCAGTTTAATACCCCTTGTGTATTCCTGGAAGGAAAATTCTGAAAAAAAGTGGCTTTTTGCTGCGAGGAGTTTGTATATAGTTATCCCCCATGTTGTCTCTTACGATTAGATTTCTCCTTCTGTTTGAAAATTTCCTGACACCCTCAAGGACCAACATTCCATGACTCCCACAGAAGGCTTTGCCAGACAGTGACTCAATTTATCTCAGCAGTCATTCTTTGGCTGTCGCAGACTTCTTTTACAAAAACAAATTTTGGACTTAAAATTTAACAATATCTGTAGCACTTTGGGGCTCTGATCTGTTGTTGTGATGCTAATGTCAAACACAACTGGACCTGAAGAGAAATAGATGCAATTAGCAGCAAATGCATGTAATGTGAAATATAAAAATAGAAAAATGTTTGGGACGCACAGCAGGACAGAAAGCAGTGTGGGGGTGAAAAACATAATTATCATTCTAGTCAATAGTTTTTCATTTATAGATTCAGAAAAAAACTTCTCAGGATCTGTAAACTGATTTCAATAAGCTGCTGGGAGTCATTTTTATTTCACCAAAACTTGTTGGCTTTTTCAACATAATATCTTTGCTTTGGACTCCTTTACTTTTGCCTTAATTCAATCATCAAAAAAGACAATGTAACAACTTAAAAGAAGGAGAAGGTGATGAAGAGTGGGAGCACAGTGAGATCTGGTTGGTCAGGAAGCACAGAAGAAGTGGAGGTAAAAACAATAACTGCAGATGCTGGAAACCAAATACTGGATTAGTGGTGCTGGAAGAGCACAGCAGTTCAGGCAGCATCCAACGAGCAGCGAAATCAACGTTTCGGGCAACCTACATGCATCTCTGCAAGAGGGTCCCATCTCAATTTCGGGATAGCTGTCTAAAGTGACATTGAACCAAGGTCACATCAGCCTCTCAGATGGAGGTACAAAATCCCATGACTCTATTCCAAGAAGAATTGTGGTGTTTGTTCCAGTGTTCTGGTGACTACTTCTCCCTCAACCAACTTCACTGAAAACATTTGGTCTGGTCATTATCACATTGCTGTTTGTGGGACCTTGCTGTTTACAAATTGGCTGCCGCATTTACTACATTAAAACAGTGGCTGCACTTCAAAAAATACTTCATTGACTGTAAAACACCTTGGGTCATACTGAGCACATGAAAGGCTCTCTGTCAATGTAAGTGGTATTTCCAAAAAGTTAGTGCTTGCCCCAGACCTGGAACCCACATGTAGTCCAGCTTCTGTCTTGCCAATGACTTAAATTTTACTATTGCTCTCAATGTCTATGCTGTTGGCTCAGTTGAGAATACAGTAGTCCTCCCCCTCCCCCCCCCACCCCCCATACCCGCAGGGGATACATTCCAAGACCCACCGAAGAAACCCGAAACTGCGGATAGGAGCAAACCCATTCATTTAAATGGGGAATTTACCTTCCCTGGTCCCTGGTTCTGGAATGTTCCCAGTAATACATTCAGGCCACAGCAGTAACAGGACCCAGGGATATGGGAGGAGAAAGTGAGGACTGCAGATGCTGGAGATCAGAGCTGAAGATGTGTTGCTGGAAAAGCGCAGCAGGTCAGGCAGCATCCAAGGAACAGGAGAATTGACATTTCGGGCATCATGAAGAAGGGCTGATGCCCGAAACGTCGATTCTCCTGTTCCTTGGATGCTGTCTGTCCTGCTGCGCTTTTCCAGCAACACATTTTCAACCAGGGATATGGGGGGTCACCCTGTATATTCATACATAAGCGAATCAATTATACACCAATACATTGAGCAGGTTACTATTTGTTTGTTTGCTAGACTTGACCAGTGCAGAATCTTCCCAATGAATACTTGCAAGCATCCCACTGCACAGCTAGATACTCCAATCTTTCAGAAGGGTCTCGGAATATCAAATCCAGGAGAATGACCACCTGAAACTGAATAGGCACAGGCAAGTTGAAACTTGCTCTGATGATAGGGTGACTGCATTTCTCACCCATTGTGTGAAGATTTCCTGTCTCCCTTCAACTGAAAGAAAACTTGCAGGAGATAAAAATAAAACTTTGCATCTCTCTCTTATATGGCTCCACCAACTAGCCACGAAACGACACGACCAACTATCCTTAGTAGCCACAAATGCAGATGACAAGCAACATGAGTTCGACTGGGACAACACTACTATTATAGGACAAGCCAAACAGAGAACAGCCAGGGAATTCCTAGAGGCATAGCACTCATCCACAGATTCAATCAATAAGCACATCGACCTGGACCCAATATACCGACCACTGCAGCGGACAGCTGGAACTGACAACCGGAAGCAGCAGATTCAAACCACTACAAATGCCGGAGGAAAGATCACAGAAGCGCTTCACAGGAGGCTCCCAAACACTGAGGATGTCACCTAGAAAGGGGACGAAACGTCTGCAACACAAATTCCCAGCTCGGCGAACAGAACCGCAACAATGAGCACCCGAGCTACAAATCTTCTCACAGATTTTGAATCTCTTATATGGTATCTAACATTATAATGGAAAGGTAGTTTAATAATGGAAATTAATTTATTGTATTACGTCCAAGGTAAGAAACTATAGGGTCTGTGTGGAAAAGGGAAACTACTTGACAACCTAATGAAAAGAGGATTTTGACCTAAATGCAGTTATTGTATGATAACAAGTATGTACAAGTTACATTGATATGCAGCAGACATTATCACAGAGCATATCACAGAGACTTACCCTTTTGAGATCCTAAGCTGTTCTCCCACCAAACCATAAATCATCACAGTGAGTTATACTTAAGGAATTCTTCAACATTAACCCTTTCAAACATTTACGTCCTGTTACAACAAATGACAGGTGTAATAACATCTTTAACCACTTCTATCTACTATGAATCAGATCCATTCATTATGTTTTTTGCATGAAAGCAGATCCAGGGCTCGTCACTTGTTAACGCTTCACTCTGAGCTGTTTTGCTTAGTTTTGTGAAGGATGGCTTGCCAGTGCCTTCCACTCTCAGGGCTGGGTAAGCCTTACATCAGGGCATCGAACTCACTGTGGTTGTGATGTTCTGAGCCACAAACCAGCAGCCTGGCTGACTGACGTGATAGTCGCCCTGTACATCAGGAAGGTGTTCAAAACTAAACTTACACCAAATAGCCACATTCGCATTTTATTGGGTTTTACAAGGTATTTTATTGATAATGTGACACAAGGGAAATTAGTCTTTGCCAAAAGAACAGCTTTATCTGAAACAACATTTGAAGGCAAAGCTGGCCTTTACTGACCAGGATAAGCCCACTTTGTGATTGCAGCTTATTTATGACTCAATCTAAAACTTCCTGATCACAGACATGCACTAAGTCCACAGCACCTAATTCACAGCTCACCATTAATTGCAGACTTGGGTCTGGAACAGCACAGAAATACCTCTGGAAATAGTTGGCATTGGATATAGTTCATCTGTTGTTCTTTCTGAGAGAGAAAGTGATTTTCAGTATGATGTATTTTTCCAGTCGCTTGGGAAAGAACATGCAAACTTAACTGTCTGTCTGTGTGTGTATGTGTGAGTGTGTGTATGTGTGAGAGTGTGTGTGTGTATGCGTGTGTGTGTATCTGTGAGAGTATGTGTGTGTGTGTGTGTGAGTGTGTGTGTGTTGTGTGTGTGTCTCTGTGTGTGTGTATGTGTGAGAGTGTTAGTATGTGTGTGTGCGTATGTGTGAGTGTGTGTGTATGAGTGTGTGTGTGAGTGTGTGTGTGTATGTGTGTGTGTGTGTTTATGTGAGAGTATGTGTGTGTCTGTGTGTGTGTCTGTGTCTGTGTGTGTGTGAGAGAGTGTATGTCAGTGTGTGTGTGTGTCTGAATGTGTGTATGTGTGAGTGTGTGTGTGTATGTGTGAGTGTGCCTGTGTCTGTGTGTGTATTTGTGTCTGTGTGTGTCTGTGTGTGTGTTTCTGTGTGTCTGTGTTTTGTGTGTCTGTGTGTGTGTCTGTCTGTGTCTGTGTGTGTGTGCCTGTGTGTGTGCCTGTGTGTGTGTGTGTGTGTGTGTGAGAGAGTCTGTGTGTGTGTCTGTGTGTGTGTCTGTGTCTGTTTGTGTGTGTATGTGTGTGTGAGAGTGTCTGTGTGTGCCTGTGTGTGTGTGTGTCCGTGTCTGTCTGTGTGTGTCTGTGTGTGTCTGTGTGCGTGAGAGTGTGTCTGTGTGTGTGTGTGTCTGTGCATGTATGTCTGTGTGTGGGTGAGTGTGTGTGTGTCTGTGTGTGAGTGTGTGTGCAAGAGTGTGTCTCTGTCTGTGTGTGTGTCTGTGTGTGTGTAAGAGTGTGTCTGTGTCTGTGTGTGTGAGAGTGTGTCTGTGTGTGTGTGTGTGTGTGTGTCTGTCTGAGTGTGCATGTGTGTGTGTCTGTGTGTGTCTGTGTATGTGTGTGTCTGTGTGTGTCTGGGTGTCTGTGGGTGTGTGTCTGTGTGTGTCTATGTGTGTTTGTCTGCCTGTGGGTGTGAGACTGAGTGTGTGTGTGAGTGTGCGTGTTTGTCTGTGTCAGTGTGTGTGTCTGTGCGTGTGTGTCTGTGAGTGTGTCTATGTGTGTGTGTCTGTGTGTGTGTGCGTGTCTGTGTGGGTGTGTCTGTGTGTGCTTGTGAGTGTGTGTGTGTGCCTGTGTGTGTCTGTGTCTGTGTGTGTGTATGCGTGAGTGTGTCTGTGTGAGTGTGTCTGTGTATGTGTGTGTGTGAGAGTGTGTGTGTATGTGTGAGTGTGTGTCTGTGTGTCTGTGTCTGTGTGTGTGTATATGTGAGTGCGTGTGTGTGAGAGAGTGTGTGTGAATGTGTCTGAGTGTGTGAGTGTGTGTCTGTGTGTGTGTATGTGTGAGTGTGTGTGTATGTGTGTGTGTGTCTGTGTCTGTGTGTGTATGTGTGAGAGTGTGTGTGTCTGTGTGTATGTATGTTTCTGTGTGAGAGTGTCTGCGTGTGTGTCTGTGTGTGTGTATCTGTGTCTGTGTGTGTGTCTGTGTGTGTATCTATGCATGTGTGTGTGTATCTGCGTGTGTGCGCGTGAGTATGTCTGTATGTGTGTCTGTGGGTGTGTGAGTGTGAGAGTGTGTGTGTCTGTTTGCATGTGTGTCTGTGTCTGTTTGTGTGTGTATGTATGTGTGTGTGTGTGTGTTGTGTCTGTGTGTGTGCAAGAGTGTGTCTCTGTCTGTGTGCATGTCTGTGTGTGTGTGAGAGTGTGTCTGTATCTGTCTGTGTGTGTCTGTGTGTGTGCGAGTGTGTCTGTGTGTGTCTGTGTCTGTGTGCGTGTGTCGGTGCGTGTATGTCTGTGTGTGGGTGAGTGTGTGTGTGCCTGTGTGTGTGTCTGTGTGTATGTCTCTGTGTGAGTGCGTGTGTGTCTGTATGTGTGTCTGAGTGTGTCTGTGTGTGTGTGTCTGTGTCTGTGTGTCTGTGTGTGTGTCTGTGTGTGTGTGAGTGTGTGCGTGTTTGTCTGTCTGTGTGTGTGTCTGTGTGAGTGTGTGTATGTGTGTGCGTGAGAGTGTGTGTGTATGTGTGAGTGTGTGCCTGTGTGTATGTCTGTGTCTGTGTGTATATGTGTGAGTGTGTGTGTGTGTGTCTGTGTGTGTGAGAGTGTGTGAGTGTGTGTGAGTGAGTGTGTGTCTGTGTGTGTGTGTCTGTGTCTGTGGCTGTGTGTGTGTCTGTGTGTATGTGTGTCTGTGTGTGTGTGTCTGTGTGTGTGTCTGTGTGTGTCTGTGTGTGTCTGGACGTGTGTGTGTGTGTGTGTCTGTGTGTGTGTCTGTGCGTGTGTGTGTGTCTGTGTGTGTGTGCCTGTGTGTGTATGTGTGTGTGTGTGTGTGTGTGAGAGTGTCTGTGTGTGTGTGTCTGTGTGTATGTGAGAGTGTCTGTGTGTGAGTGTGTGTGTGTGCAAGAGTGTGTCTCTGTCTGTGTGTCTGTGTCTCTATGTGTGAGAGTGTGTCTGTGTGTGCCTGTCTGTGTCTGTGTGTGTGACTGTGTGTGTGTGTCTGTGTGTGTATGTCTGTTAATTGGGTGAGTGTGTGTATGTCTGTGTGTGTCTGTGTGTGTGTCTGTGTGTGAGGGTGTGCGTGTCTGTGTGCGTGTCTGTGTGTGTGAGTATGTGTGTCTGTTTGAGTGTGAATGTGTGTGTGTGTGTCTGTGTGTGTGTCTGTGTGTGTTTGTCTGTCTGTGGTTGTGTGCCTGTGTGTGAGTGTGTGTGTGAGTGTGTGAGTGTTTGTGTCTGTGTGTGTGTCTGTGCATGTGTGTCTGTGTGTCTGTGAGTGTGTCTATGTGTGTGTATGTCTGTGTGTGTGTCTATCTGTGTGTGTGTCAGTGTGTTTCTGTGTATGTCTGTGTGGGTGTGTCTGTGTGTATGTCTATCTGTGTGTGTGTGTCTGTGTGTGTCTCTGTGCGTGTGTCTGTGTGTGTGTCTGTGTGTGTTATGTGTGCGTGTCTGTGTGTATCTGCGTGTATGTGTCTGTGTGTTCTGTGTGCGAGTGTCTGTGTGTGTGTGTGAGTGTGTCTGTGTGTGTGAGTGTGTGTGCCTGTCTGAGTGTGTCTGCGAGTGTGTGTGTGTGTCTGTGTGTGTTACTGTGTCTGTGTGTAAATGTGTGTGTGTCTGTCTGTGTGTCTCTGTGTGTCTGTGTGTCTGTGTGTCTGTGTGTGTCTGTGCGTGTGTGTCTATGTGTGTGTGTCTGTATGTGTCTGTGTGTCTGTTTGTCTGTGTGTGCCTGTGTGTGTGTTTGTGAGTGTGTTTGTGAGTTTGTGTGTGTGACCGTGTGTGTCTGTGTCTGTGTGTGTGTCTGGGTGTGTCTGTGTGTGTGTCTGTACCTCTGTGTGCATGAGTGTGTTGCCTGTAAGTGTGTGTGTGTGTGTGTGTGGTGTGTGAGTGAGTGTGTGTGTGAGTGAGTGTGTGTGTCTGTGTATGAGTGTGTGTATGAGTGTGTGTGTGAGTGTGTGTGTATGTATGTTGTCAGTGTGTGTGTGTATGTGAGTGTGTGTGTGAGTGTGTGTGTGTCTGTGTATCTGTCTGTGTGTGTGAGTGTGTGTCTGTCTGTCTGTCTATGTGTCTCTGTCTGTCTGTGTGTGAGTGTGGCTGTGTGTGTATCTGTGTGTGTGTGAATGTGTGTGTGTGTATGTGTCTATGTGTGTGCGTCTGTGTGTATCTGTTTGTCTGTGTGTGTCTGCGAGTATCTGTGTGTGCCTGTGTGTATGAGTTTGTGTGTGTGCCTGTCTGTGTCTGTGTGTGTGACTGTGTGTGTGTGTCTGTGCGTGTATGTCTGTTAATTGGGTGAGTGTGTGTATGTCTGTGTGTGTGTCTGTGTGTGAGGGTGTGCGTGTCTGTGTGTGTGAGTGTGTGTGTCTGTTTGAGTGTGAATGTGTGTGTGTGTGTCTGTGTGTGTGTCTGTGTGTGTTTGTCTGTCTGTGGTTGTGTGCCTGTGTGTGAGTGTGTGTGTGAGTGTGTGCGTGTTTGTGTCTGTGTGTGTGTCTGTGCATGTGTGTCTGTGTGTCTGTGAGTGTGTCTATGTGTGTGTATGTCTGTGTGTGTGTCTATCTCTGTGTGTGTCAGTGTGTTTCTGTGTATGTCTATGTGGGTGTGTCTGTGTGTATGTCTATCTGTGTGTGTGTGTCTGTGGGTGTGTCTGTGTGTGTTTTTGAGTGTGTGTCTGTGTGTGTCTCTGTGCGTGTGTCTGTGTGTGTGTCTGTGTGTGTTATGTGTGCGTGTCTGTGTGTATCTGCGTGTGTGTGTCTGTGTGTTCTGTGTGCGAGTGTCTGTGTGTGTGTGTGAGTGTGTCTGTGTGTGTGAGTGTGTGTGCCTGTCTGAGTGTGTCTGCGTGTGTGTGTGTGTGTCTGTGTGTGTTACTGTGTCTGTGTGTAAATGTGTGTGTGTCTGTCTGTGTGTCTCTGTGTGTCTGTGTGTCTGTGTGTGTCTGTGCGTGTGTGTCTATGTGTGTGTGTCTGTATGTGTCTGTGTGTGCCTGTGTGTGTGTTTGTGAGTGTGTTTGTGAGTTTGTGTGTGTGACCGTGTGTGTCTGTGTCTGTGTGTGTGTCTGGGTGTGTCTGTGTGTGTGTCTGTACCTCTGTGTGCATGAGTGTGTGTGCCTGTAAGTGTGTGTGTGTGTGTGTGTGGTGTGTGAGTGAGTGTGTGTGTGAGTGAGTGTGTGTGTCTGTGTATGAGTGTGTGTATGAGTGTGTGTGTGAGTGTGTGTGTATGTATGTTGTCAGTGTGTGTGTGTATGTGAGTGTGTGTGTGTCTGTGTATCTGTCTGTGTGTGTGAGTGTGTCTTTGTGTGTGTTACTGTGTCTGTGTGTGTGAGTGTGTGTGTGTCTGTCTGTCTATGTGTCTCTGTCTGTCTGTGTGTGAGTGTGGCTGTGTGTGTATCTGTGTGTGTGTGAATGTGTGTGTGTGTATGTGTCTATGTGTGTGCGTCTGTGTGTATCTGTTTGTCTGTGTGTGTCTGCGAGTGTCTGTGTGTGCCTGTGTGTATGAGTTTGTGTGACTGTGTGTGTCTGTGTGCGTCTGTGTGTGTGTGTGTCTGTGTGTGAGTATGTGTGTGTGTCTGTGTCTGTGTGTGTGTGTATGTCTCTGTGTGTGTGTACGTGTGAGAGAGAGAGTGTGTGTGTGTGTGTGTGTCTGTGTATGTCTATGTGTGTGTCTGTGTGTGTGTGTCTGTGTGTCTGTGTGTGTGTCTGTACTTCTGTGTGTGTGAGTGTGTGTGCCTGTAAGTGTGTGTGTGTGTCTGTGTGTGTGAGTGAGTGTGTGTGTGAGTGAGCGTGTGTATGTCTGTGTGTATGTGTGTGAGTGTGTGTGTGTGTGAGTGTGTGTGTATGTGAGTGTGTGTGTGTCTATGTGTGTGTTACTGTGTCTGTGTGTGTGAGTGTGTGTGTGTCTATGTGTGTGTTACTGTGTCTGTGTGTGTGTGAGTGTATGTGTATGTCTGTCTGTGTGTCTCTGTGTGTCTGCGTGTGAGTGTCTGTGTGTGTGAGTGTGTATATATGTATGTGTGTGTGTGTCTACGTGTGTGTGTGTGTCTGTGTGTGTGAGTGTGTGTGGGACTATGTGTGTGTGCATGTGTCTGTGTGTGTGCCCCTGTGTGTCAGTGTGTGTGTGTCTATGTGTGTGTGGGTCTGTGTGTCTGTTTGTCTGTGTGTGTCTGTGTGTGTGTGTCTCTGTGTATGTGTCTGTGTGTGTGAATGTGTGTGAGTGTGTGTGTGTGTGTCTGTATGTGTGAATGTGTGTGAGTGTGTGTGTGCCTGTGTGTGAGTGTGTGTGTGTGTGTGTCTGTGTGGGTCTGTGTGTCCGTGTCTGTGTGTGTGTCCTTGTGTTATGTGTGTGTGTGTGTCTGTGTGTCTGTGTATGACAGTGTTTGTGTCTGTGTGTGTCTCTGTGTGTGAGTGTGTGTGTGTTTGTGTGCATCTGTGTGTGTCTGTTTGTGTGTCTGTGTGTGTGTGTGCATGTGTGTGACTGTCTGTGTGTCTGTGAGTGTGTGTGTGTCTGTGTGTGCTTGTGTCTGTGTGTGTGTCTGAGTATGTATGTTTGTGTGTGTGTGTGTCTGTATGTGTGTCTGCGTGTCTGTGTGTGTGTCTGTGTCAGTGTGTATGTGCGTGTCTGTTTATCTGTGTGTGTCTGTGTGTTTGTGAGTGTGTTTGTGTGTCTGTGTGTGTGTCTGTGTGTGTGAGTTTGTGTGTGTGACCGTGTGTGTCTCTGTGTGTGAGTGTGTTCCAGTAAGTGTGTGTGTCTGTGTGTCTGTGTGTGTGTCCTTGTGAGAATGTGTGTGTGTGTGTGAGTGGGTGTGTGTGTGAGTGAGTGTGTGTGTGTCTCTGTGTGTCTGTGTGTCTGTGTGTGAGTGAGTGTGTGTGAGAGTGAGTGTGTCTGTGTGTCTGTGTGTATGTGTGTGAGTTTGTGTGTCAGTGTGTGTGTCTGTGTGTGTGTCTGTGTCCATGTGTGTATATCTGTGTCTATGTGTATGTGTCTGTGTGTGTGTTTCTGTGTCTCTCTGTGTGTGAGTGTGTGTGTGTGTGTGTGTGTGTCTGTGTGTGTGTGTCTGTGTGTGTCTGTGCGTGTATGTGTGTCTGTGTATCTGTGTGTGTCTGTGTGTGTATGCGTGTCTGTGTATCTGTGTGTGTGTCTGTCTGTCGGTGTGTGTGTCTGTGTGTCTGTGTGTGTCTGTGTGTCTGCGAGTGTCTGTGTGTGCCTGTGTGACCGTGTGTGTCTGTGTGTGTCTGTGTGTGTGTCTGTGTGTGTGTGTGTGTGTATGTGTGAGAATGTGTGTGTGTGTCTGTGTGTGTGAGTGTGTGTGCCCGTACGTGTGTGTGTGAGTATGTGTGCCTGTAAGTGTGTGTGTCTGTGTGTGTCTGTGTGTCTTTGTGTGTCTGTGTGTCAGTGTGTGTGTGAGTGAGTGTGTATGTGTGTCTGTGCATATGTGTGTGAGTGTGTGTGTGAGTGTGTGTGTCAGTTTGTGTGTCAGTGTGTGTGTCTGTGTGTGTGAATGTGTGTGAGTGTGAGTGAGTGTGTGTGAGTGTGAGTGAGTGTGTGTGAGTGTGTGTGTGACTGCGTGTCTGTCTGTGTGTGTCGATGTCCGTGTGTGTGTATGTGTGTCTATGTGTATTTTTCTGTGACTGTGTGTGTTTCTATGTCTCTGTGTGTGTGAGCGTGTGTGTGTGTGTCTGTATATGTGTCTGTGTGTGTCTGTGTGTGTCTGTGTGTGTGTGAGTGTGTATATGTGTATGTGTGTCTGTATGTGGCTGAGTTTGTGTGTGTCTGTGTGTGTGTGTATGTCTGTGTGTGTGTCTGTGTGTGTCTGTGTGTGTGTCTGAGTGTGTGAGTATGTCTGTGTGCGTGTCTGTGCGTGTGTGTGTGTCTGTGTTTGTGTCTGTGTGTGTGAGAGTGTGTGTCTGTGTGAGTGTGTGTGAGAGTGTGTGTCTGTGTGAGTGTGTGTGTCTCTGTTTGTGAATGTGTGTGAGTGTGTGTGTGTGAGTGTGTGTGTGTGAGTGTGTGTCTATGTCTGTGTGTGTGTCTGTGTGTGTGAGTGTGTGTGTGTGTCTGTGTGTGAGTGTGTGTGTGTGTCTGTGTGTATGTCTGTGTGTGAGTGTGTGTGTGTGTCTGTGTGTGTGAGTGTGTGTGTGTGTCTGTGTGTGAGTGTGTGTGTGTGTCTGTGTGTATGTCTGTGTGTGAGTGTGTGTGTGTGTCTATGTGTGAGTGTGTGTGTGTCTGTGTGTGTGTGGCTGTGTGTAAGTATGTGTGGGTGTGAGTGTGTGAGTGTGTGGGTGTGTGTGAGAGAGAGAGAGAGAACAGCCTCGACCTAAGACTCCTTGAAGAGAGTTTCCCACTCCCATTAAACCATCTGGAGGCTAACTGAGCAGGAAACCAGCTTCATACGGCTCACGACTCCAAGTGGATCGTTCACAAGGTGGCGTAGCTCGGTTCTATTAGACCATAAGACGTAGGAGCAGAAATTAGGCCTTTCAGCCCATAGAGTCTGCTCCACCATTCAATCATGGCTGATATGTTTCTCAACCCCATTCTCCTGCTTTCTCCCCATAACCCTTGATCCCCTTGATACTGAAGAACCTACCTCTGTCTTAAATTGATCCAATGACCTGGTGTCCACAGCCTTCTGTGGCAATGAATTTCATGGATTCACCACTCTCTGGCTGAAGAAGTTCCTCCATATCTCCATTATAAAAGGTCTTCCTTTTACTCTAAGGCTATGCCCTAGGGTCCCAGTCTCTCGTACCAATGGAAATTTCTTCCCAACATCTACTCTGTTCAGGCCATTCAATATTCTGTAAGTTTCGATTAGATCGTCCCCTCATCCTTCGATGAATAGAGTGTTGAGAAGGTGTGTGTGATCACAGGAGGAAGGCCTGGTTTCCACAGTAGTGAATTGGGCCTCAAGAAAGGCCTGCTATTTCTCCTGACCCACCAGCAACACTGTAAAGGCAATCAACACAAATTTAGTCAATTATGCCTCCGTTAAGCTGCCAAGTTCCAGCTTTTCTGGAAATCTAAATGTCAGAGGTTATAAGTTGAATGAGTTTTAAAATAAAACCATACAAAGTCATTATTTCAATTTCTCACCAGAGTCACCTGCTCTCTCATCTCACCTCTGCTAAAACTAAAAGGGAGCAGATTCAAAGCAGGTTTGATTCCTATTCCAGACATCAAGCATCTTAATCTCTGACAACAGTCCCAATGTGGAGAGTGAAGGTTCATTCACTATGTTGAAAAAAGCCCAAAGATTATGTAATTTAGGTTAACTTTTTGAACTCTTTACTGCTGTATAGATTTATAGGTACCACAAACTGGAGACAGAGAGCCGGAATGGATAATTCTAGTGTTTGGACTTCTTTGAATAATTTCACACGCATTGTTATTATGAATGTCACAACAAACTCATCCCTTGTATTCATGTCACATCAATAGGGGTTGATGCTTTTGGTTTTTGGATTGTTCAGAATTATCTTCACTCCTGTTACAATGTAGACCCACTTTGGGGTGATATGGTTACTCATAGTTCTCTGCGGGTGTACCTCTAACACACAGAGGACATTTTAAAAGGGACTGGAGAAGCTCAAGGGGCTTGCTAACGTGGCAGCCCGCTCATTGGAACCGGACTTGCAGCTGGAGACGATAAATGGAATTAGAGTTCAAGCAGTAGAAACGATGTCTCACGGGGTCTCATTCAGGCAAGCCTTGATCCCTGTTGCATTCTGGGAGCACTGCAGTTCTGCTGCTTGCTGTGAATCCAAAGGAGCGAAGGGGCCTTGGGTAACATTCTTTATTGATGAAGTAGATATTCGTGATGTTGGTGAGGGAGAACATTACACACCTGCCTCTGAACAGCAGTTTTGAACTGTAAGCGTGGAAGCAAAGGACAATCCAGAATTGCCAATTAGTGTGCAGGTGTATCCCACCATAACATCTTGATTTGAACGATATATAGTTCCTTCTGACAAAAGGTTAAGTGGAAATGAGGACTGTCTTTACAGTGTGTATTACACAATACAAATAAAATATAGTTAAGATTTCTTTCGTAAAGGACAATTTTAATTCAGCCAATGCTACCACATTCTTTCAGGATCATTGTGAGAGGATGTCTATGTGAAAAGATTGACTCAGCTCAGTGGATTGGATTTGAAAGAAGCCAAGGGGAATATTCAATTGCAATTTTTCATAACAGCTGGAAGAAAACAGATCTCCAATTTTCTCCTCCTTGTCTCTCCTCTCTGAATGGGGAGATGCACGTTGCAAAAGGATTTTTTCTGCAGGAGCAAAGCTAACATTTTTCCCAGTCAATGGCTGCTCCATGAGGGGGGAGTGTGAGCAGACCATTTAGTTTCACAGCTAAATCTACTCATATCCTCACCCAATCCCAGCATGTGAGCTCAATCCAGTGAATAGTAATCGGAATGCGCACAAGCGCAGGACTGTAATAGGTGCTGCAGTGTCAACCAGAATCTGCTTGTTTCTGGGATAGTTCACTGTCACTATCCTCTTTCTTTGACTGGGTCAAAGAACATACTTGGTTTACAGTGAGAGAAGAAAACTTCTCCTGACTCTGAGCAAGAATTGGCTCTGGTCTTGAACAAGATACAATTTATGGTGATAATAATGCAACAAGAAACATAGATGTTGTCATTAAGACTACTGAGAGACTTGTGGATATAGGTCTGCATCCTAAATTATCCTAAGATTTGCTTTTCCCCAAGTTCATATAGAGCCATAGAGTCATAGAGATGTACAGCATAGAAACAGACCCTTCGGTCCAACCCGTCCATGCCGACCAGATATCCCAACCCAATCTAGTCCCACCTGTCAGCACCCGGCCCATATCCCTCCACACCCTTCTTATTCATATACCCATCCAAATGCCTCTTAAATGTTGCAATTGTACCAGCCTCCACCACTTCCTCTGGCAGCTCATTCCATACACGTACCACCCTCAGTGTGAAAAGGTTGCCCCGTAGGTCTCTTTTATATCTTTCCCCTCTCACCCTAAACCTATGCCCTCTAGTTCTGGACTCCCCAACCCCAGGGAAAAGACTTTGTCTATTTATCCTATCCATGCCCCTCATAATTTTGTAAACCTCTATGAGGTCACCCCTCAGCCTCCAACGCTCCAGGGAAAACAGCCCTAGCCTGTTCAACCTCTCCCTGTAGCTAAAATTCTCCAACCCTGGCAACATCCTTGTAAATCTTTTCTGAACTTGTTCAAATCCAGAATAGTACGCAATATTCCAACAGCGGCCTAACCAATGTCCTGTTGGATGGCGCTCAGTGCTGTCTCTAGCATTAACCCTTTCTGAACCATCACTTTATACAATAGGAAATAAGACTCATTCTTTATTTTTATTCAAAGCTGAAGTAATTGTAAATCATGACTGCTACGTTAGCTGATTTAGGAGCGTGTGCCTGAGATCCACTGTTTGCACAGTAAACCCTGTTGGAATATCACGCTTATTTCCATAACACTGAGATCTTTAAGGTGGTCAAAAGACATGTTTTCAAACCTTTGATATGACTTGACCTCATCAAAAGCCTCTTTTGAAGTTGACTGATGAATTCTGTGACTGCTGTCGGCAACATATTGATGTTCTTTTGTGAATGCAATCAGTCTGGAACTATTCAGTTGATCCATCATCAAGCACGTTAGGTCCGCCTTTACTGTATTGTTTCTTTGAAAGAGGGAACAAAGAGTATGAAATCCAAGTTTTCAGTCAATGGCATTCCCATTTTGTTCAGACCAAACTTCCTGTTTTAACTTAAAAGCTGTCTGCACCTTTCAAAATACAAGTGTTATTAATGCAAAAGGTTTATTCTTCAAATTGGAAATTGCTGCAGCAATGGAGATTGTGGAATGTTAGAGGGTTTATGCAATTGGAAGGCTTTGAGTTGCAGGCAAAAATGGTGGCAAAATAGCTGCCTGCACACAGACAAATGGGCCTGGTGACACCAGCTACTGGTGAGAGGTAACCGAAAGCTGGGATGAGTATGCGCAAGTATGATCGGTGCCACTGAGTTCTACATATAATAACATTCCCAGCCACATGGGTGCAGATCACCTGACTACAGTTGAAGTTTAAGAATTAGGACAAAGGCTAGAAGTGGGGGCCAAGTTCACGAAGCAGCATCAGTAGTTCATGGTGGACAAGGGAAAGATGGTAGCTCTGAACTGAATTTGAACTTGTGCAAGAGAGCTCTGACAGTGCCAAAGACTTCCCTGTCTTCACTGAATGCACAAGCTTTGGCTTCTTCAGTAGGCTCTCCTTCCAGATGGAAAATACTTGCAGCCATCACTTGACAATGATGTAGCACTGTCATGTGGCAATTCCATACTTGTGCATGGTTTGCGCCACCTAGAGGTAGTGTTCCCATAAGACACACCATTGTGAAATATATTAGTAATTCTTCCACAAACTTTATAACTTTTTGTTATTTGTAACATTCATATAAAGAAAAAAATAAGGTTTTTAATCTTTTATGACTCAGGATGTTCCAAAATGATTTTACCTGGACCATTGCTGACACCTCCCTCCCTTTCCTGGACCTTGTCGTCTCCATCTCTGGAAATTGATTCACCACTGATACTCATTTCAAACCCACTGACTCCTCCAGCTACCTCGACTACACCTCCCCTCACCCATCATCCTGCAAAAGATGCTATCCCATACTCCCAATTCCTCTACCTCTGCTGCATCTGCTCCGAGGATGAGGTGTTCTTCTCCAGGAAGTCCCAGATGTCCTCTTCTTTAGGGAATATAGTTTCCCCTCCTCAGTAATTAAAGATGCCCTCAACTGCATCGCCTCCATTTCCTTCACTTCTGCCCTCAAAGTCCCTCCCCCCCAACAACAATAAGGAGAGAGTCCCCTTAGTCCTCCCAACGTTCACATCCTCCAACTTTCACATCCTCCAATATTTCTACCACCTACAATCAGACCCCACCACCAAAAAGATATTTCCTACCCCATCCCTGTCTGTCTTCCACAGGGACTGTTCATTCTGCGATTCCCTCGTCGATTCTACAATCCCCATCCTCAACTTCTCCACCACACCCGGTACCTGTCCTTGCAGCCACAAGAGGTGCAGCACCTGCCCCACACCTCCCCTTTCCCTCCGTCCAAGGCCCCATACAATCCTTCCAGATCCAGCAGAGTTTCACTTGCACTTCAGCAAATCTCATCAATTGCATCCATTGCTTTCAATATGGTCTCCTCTTTGTTAGGGTGACCAAACACAGACTCGGGGACCAGTTCATGGAACATCTGCATTGTGCACACATCAGCCAATCCGACTTTCCAGTTGCCCCGCCGTCTCCCCGGCAACATGTCCGGCCTTGGCGTCCTTCACTGTCAGAGTGAGGCCAAACGTAAACTGGAGGAGCAACATCTTATATTTTGCTTGGGGAGCTGACAGCCTAAAAGCCTCAATATAGCCTTCACCAGCTTCAAAATCACTCCCACCCCCTTCACCTCCCTGACCTGACCTAACCTGTCCATCTTCCTACTCATCTTATCTGCTCCTCCCTTCCCACTGACTAATCACAATAACCCCCCTACCTACATCTACCTATCACCAGCCCATCTATCCTTGCCCCAGCCCCACCCGCCTCTCTCGATTTACTTCTGGGCTTCCTTTCCCCTCCCAATCCTAACTAAGGGTTTTGGCCCAAAATGTTGACTTTCCTGCTCCTCAGATGCTGTCTGAGCTGCTATGCTCTTCCAGCTTCACAGCTATTGACCCCCATTACAACAATGAGGTAATTTTGAAGTGTAATCAATGTTGTGATGTAAGAAATATAACACACTTTGAGTCAAATTACTCAAAGCAAGATCACATGTACAGCCAGGTGATAATGACCAGGTAAATACTTTGGAAAGATTGCTTTAAGATTCCTTAATATTATGATTCCCTGTAGGAAATCTAATCTAATCTAATTATAGAGTCATAGAATCATAGTTATAGAGATGTACAGCACCGAAACAGACCCTTTGGACCAACTCCTCCATGCCAACCAGATATCCTAAATTAATCTAGTCCCATTAGCCAGCATTTAGGTCATATCCCTCGAAATCCAATATGGATTTGGAACTTGCCTGTTCTTCGACTAAACCAGGTCATGGCCTATGTTATGTAGACAGGCAGGAGGCTGGAAGAACACAGTAGGCCAAGCAGCATCAGGAGGGGGAGAAGTCAACGTTTCGGGTGGAACTGCAGTTTTTTTGTCTCTATGGCCGATGTTATGTCCAGTGAGAAGACAAATAGGACCATACTTTCGGGTCATCTGAAAGTTGGGCACCTTTTGACAATTCACTTCATACACTTCACAGAATCAGAATCCCTACAGTGTGAAAGCAGGCCCTTTATTCCTTTGGCCCATCGACCCTCTGAAGAGCATCCCACCCAGGCCAACCTATCCCTGTAACCTTCCTTTTCCTTGAATAATCTACGTAACCTGCACAGCCCGGAACACTATGGGCAATTCAGTATTGTCAATCCACCTGACCGCCACATCTTTGGACTGTGGGAGGAAACCAGAGCATCCGGGAGAAACTCACTTGGACATTGGGAGAACATGCAAAGACAGTTGTCCAAGGGTGGAATCAAACCTGGGTCCCTGGCGCTGTGAGGAAACAGTAAAAGGCACATGTTTATCATTATTGTACAATAAGAGCACCAAGTATGACAATATTAGGTATTACTAAATATTCTATTCATCGTTCTGATATTGAGAAATATTGAAAAAAGATTGAAACAGCATTTTGATATTGAAGGTTTGAAACTTCCTACAGCAAAGTTAAAAGATGACACAATAGATGGAATCTGCAGCTCACATGGCTATCTCTGCAAACTGATCCTTGTAGTTAATCACAGTGTATTAATGGATGCCACTGAGTAAGATTTCAGGAGCTCCCCTGGTTTAGGGTATGTTCAGTCTTGATTTGATGTGTAATAAATAAGCTACAGTTTGAACAGAGTAGCTATAATGAGAGGGATGGTGGAAAAGTTTCACTGAAGGTGGGATAGAGGGTAGCATGGAGGGGGCTAATGGCTTGGAAACAAGAACAGCCAATGGTTTAGTGTGGACCTCCCTTTGCTAATGCCAGGTCCTTCAAATGGGCCCTTAGCAAGACAACTCTGCTACCCCTCCCCCTCACCCCAGTCAACTGCTGCAACACAATAGGGATTGATGGGCAGTGTCCCTGGTTGGAAACCACCTCCATCTGCCTTTGGGTGAATACCAACAGAAGTGGAGAGACACCCTTGGATGGTAAGTGGCTACTGAAGGGCCTCCGTTGGCTCTAAGGATGAAGGCTGCCCTTCCTGCCCTGAGTTCGATTGAGGGATGCAGGGTGGCTCGGACGTTGATGATGTGCCCACTCCACACCTTCCAGCCTGATCAAACAATTCATCCGGGCTGGCCTGAGATGTGAGGACGTCATTAAATTCCTCCCATTGAGAGGGTTCTGTTTGTGTTGTAACAGAAACTGCATCAAAAGCCATCTCCCTCTCTCTCTGTGTAATTAAAGTGTCACATTGCAAATAGTCTTGTGTGGTGGGCTTTTGCTCATCAGGAACTGAAATAGAAAGTTAAAGCTGATCAAACAGACCTCTCCTAGTACATTTATAATCGATATAGGACTGCTCTCATCTTATTCATCTGGGCTAACTTCAGATAGATCCCAAAGTTGAAAGGATCATGGGATACTCAAGAACCACCCAAAATCCATACTTCTTCTTTGTTTTGTCAAGCTATTTCCATCTTTATAATGTGATTCTAGGAATAACACAGAATGCTATTCTTGTAGCATTGAGTGAGAATGCATAGTTTTCAAATTTATTGAACAGTAGAAATAAACAAAAAGATTGATTTGCATTTCTTTCTTTGCAGAGTTAATATTATTCTTTTCAAAGAACCAATGAGAGTTAATGTATTGGACAGGTACAACACCAAACTGAATTACAATTGGCACATATTGCTGCTTTTTCCATTACAACAGTGACTACGCAATGTAAAAGAACATAACTTGCATTCAAATGCTTTAGATCATCTGGAGAATGCGAAAGATACCATATAAATGTAGAAAGCTTAGTGTTTACGTCTTTTGCAAGTTAAAGTTAAAAGGATTGGTGAGGTATTTTCAATCCAAATGACTTCTGGAATGAATGTATATCAACTATATTAATTTAGTTTGGATGTAGATGTGAATATTGAGACATGTGGCTAGAATTAGAGATCAAGAGCTATTTTGAGGTAGCACCAAGGGTGGCAGTTCATTACTTTACCAGCTGAAGTTCCTTTGTTTCAGAACAAATCCATGGTCTGATATTTGCACATGACTGCAGCAATGCACATGATTCTGTTTAGCAGATGAAAAAAATGCCTTTGAAATTAATTAATTCTTCAAATGAAAAGCCTTCCTCTTCAACTGAAGCTACCTGATCTAAGTCATGTCTTTGCATTTTCCCCATATCCTTGTGATTTTTTTCAAATATTAATTTATTTCTCATTCAAATGCTTTTTTGGTGTCTGTCATAATAGCTCTGTGTAAAATATGCTGTGTTTTAATAAACCTCTTAACGTAAATTCTCTTATCATATTATTTGTTCTTCAAGTGATAATCCAATCCACCCAAGGACAGTGGTTAGCACTGCTTTCTGAATGCACCAGGAACCTGGGTTCATATCAGGCAACTGTCTGCGTGGAGTTTGCACATTCTCCCCGTGTTTGTGTGGGTTTCCTCAGGGTCTTCCGGTTTTCTCCCACAGTCCAAAGATGTGTAGGGTAGGTGGACTGACCATAAAATAATTGCCCTGTAGTGTTTAGGGATGCGTAGGCTTGGTGGGTTAGCCAGGGGAAATGGAGTGTGATAGGGTAGGGCGGTGGTTCTGGACGGAATGCTCTTTAGATTGTTGATGTGGACTTGATGGGCTGAATGGCCTGCTCACAGACTGTGGGGATTCTATGATTTCTATAAATAACTTTGCATTTTTCTTTCACAATTTTGTTTAATTCTGAATGCGTAAGAGCAATATTACTAGATATTTTCCTTCCACTACCTCCAAATTTCATAAGAAGCAGCACTGGTTAGAAAGACTCAGAATTACATTGGACACTATCCACTTCAAAAGGGAGGAAATAACCGGAAAATGTTGTTTTATTGGACCGTACTGCAATAGGTTAAAGAGTAGAATTTACTTTCATTATTCCTGTTTGTTTGTCTACTGCTCCCTGCGCCGATCTTTTTACATTTCCCATTCAATTCAGCCTTTTATTTGTGGCAAAGTGCAAGTTCCCCAATAATTTTATATTGCAGCTGAATGTTGGTTAGTCTTTGTGTGGCAAATAAGAAAAACAAGACCATTTCAATCAAGATAGGAATTCATACAGATCAAATAAGCTTGCTTAATCTATATTTATTTTGGAATTTAGTACATGAACACAAAGATGTAGGATCGGTAGAAAGGATAGAAAGTAAATTAAAACTTGAGGTGACAACCAGGGTGGTAGTTTATTGCTTTACTAGCTTTAGCTCTTTGTTCTAGAACAGACTTGTATTCCTACATTACACTCATTAATAGGTTAGTAAACATGTCTCAGTTAAGCACACATACAAAGCTGCCTTAGAAAGGTAATTACATTCTTAGAGTGGAAAGCTCTGCTGAGGATTAATGTTCTCCTAACACCAGATCAGATTGTGCTGCTTTAACAAACTGTCGAGGTATACTCTGCTTGTGGATTAGTTTAAGAAAATATCAGATAAAAACTCAATTCAGAATCTTTAAGCTGAATTGACCATTGATTCAGCATGCTTAAAAGTAGAAGAGCATATAACAGGTCAACTAGAGCAAGCAGGTTGATAATGCAAGGCACACTTGACTTTGCATTGGTGCTAAATTCTGTCAAATTATTTTCTTGATGGAACTGCTTTTTCCACTTGGGGTTTCTGCCTGAAGGCAGGTCCGACCCAAAATGTCCTGCCCCTACCGCAGTTAGAGCAAGGAGGCAGATCCCACTTCTACTCCAGCAGAAGGAAGGAACATTCTTTATGCTGTTGACATCAATCTCAAGCTCATCAGCTGTCCAGGAAACTGCTCCCCCTGCAAATGAAATCCACATTGCTGTTGCAAAATATGGTTTCGTATACATGCAACAGCATGGAGCTAAGGAAAGTGATGGTACTGAGTCTAATTTCTTTTCATCACATGGCTGACTAGGTATCTTTCCCACTCTTACCACCTGCCATTGGTATATGTTGGAAGGATTTGGAAATAGATACTCGAGTTGCTCGGTTTCAGGTGTACCGTCCTTGCCTATAAGGCGATGGCCATTTAAACAGAACATAACATAGCAAATAGAAGCGGGAGTTGGTTCATTCAGTATGATCATGGCTGATCATCCAACTCAGTACCTTGTTCCCACTTTATCTCCCTCCTCTTTCAGTCATTTTGACCTAAGAACTATTTATAGCTCCTTCTTGAAAACATTAAATGTGTTGGCCTCAACCACTTTCAGTGGCAGAGAATTCCACAGGGTCACCTCTCTCTGGGTGAAGAAATCTCTCCTTTCTCAGTCCTAACTGGCCTACCTTGTCTTCTTAGAATGAAATGCCTCATGTGGACTTCTTGGCCATTGGGAACATCCTTTCTGGGTTTACTTTGTCTAAACTATCGGTTTATCACTGTTGTTATAATCCCAACCGACATGACTATTGGAAAAGTCAGATCCCAGAAAGAAATCTAGCTTGATAGATCATGTTTTTTCATTTAATTTGATGGTCTTTCACTGAAACGTAAGCACGCAAAGTTGTAGATTTGGTTGTAACAATCAAACAGAAGTTTATAGCACAAAGTAAGTTAAGCTAAAATAGACGAAACCAAGCTATTTACATATGACACAATTAGAAAGACTTAGAAACACGTGGTTAAACTAAATCCCATCTACTCCAATACCATCACTTTACAGTACACATAACCTTGAGAGAATTCCTTCTCTATCACATCTATAAGTTTGACTTAACTGTTTCTTCAATTTGGCAAAAGTGAGGAGTGCAGATGCTGGAGATCAGAGTCAAGATTAGAGTGGTGCTGGAAAAGCACAGGTCAGGCAGCATCCGAGGAGCAATTCCCAGACTTGAGAGCTGCAAACTCTGCCTTGATTATTTATACACGAGTTTAGATTTTCTTAGCTTCAAATACCTCCTTCAGGGTATTAACCATGCACTTCTGTTCTGGAACTTTCAAATCAAAACTCTTACACTGAGGTAACCTACTTCCTAACTGTTCTGAACTAACTTCTTTCTCCACTGCTTTCTCTTACATCTGATCTGAGCCAGATCTTCTGCAAACTCTGAAAATCTGTCTAATCTCCGGATTTTCCTGAGCTAACATTAATACTTCTTTCTTCTACACCAAAAGCAAGCTGAAGGCTTTCAATAAAAGAAGATTGATGAGGGCAGAGCGGTAGATGTGATCTATATGGACTTCAGTAAGGTATTTGACAAGGTTCCCCTTGGGAGACTGATTAGCAAGGTTAGATCTCACAGAATACAGGGACAACTAGCCATTTGGATACAGAACTGGCTCAAAGGTAGAAGATTGAGGGTGGTGATTGAGGGTTGTTTTTCAGACTGGAGGCCTGTGACCAGTGGAGTGCCATAAGGTTCAGCGCTGGGTCCTCTACTTTTTGTCATTTACATAAATGATTTGGATGCGAGCATAAGAGGTACAGTTAGTAAGTTTGCAGATGACACCAAAATTGGAGGTGTAGTGGACAGGAAGAGGGTTACCTCAGATTACAACAGGATCTTGACCAGATGGGCCAATGGGCTGAGAAGTGGCAGATGGAGTTTAATTCAGATAAATGCAAAGTGCTGCATTTTGGGAAAGCAAATCTTGGCAGCACTTAAAGGTCCTAGGCAGTGTTGCTGAACAAAGAGACCCTGGAGTACAGGTTTATAGCTCCTTGGAAGTTAAGTCGCAGATAGCTGGATGTGAAGAAGGCATTTGGTATGCTTTCCTTTATTGGTCAGAGTATTGAGTACAGGGGTTGAGAGGTCATGTTGCAGCTGTACAGGACATTGGCTAGGCCACTGTTGGAATATCGCATGCAGTGGCTGGTCTCCTTCCTATCAGAAGGATGTTGTGAAACTTGAAAGGGTTCAGAACATACTTACAAGGATGTTGCCAGAGTTGGAGGGTTTAAGCTATAGGGAGAGGCTGAACAGACTGGGGCAGTTTTCCCTGGACCATCGGAGGCTGAAAGGTGACCTTATAGAGGGTTTACAAAATTATGAGGGGCATGGATAGGGTAAATTGGCAAAGTCTTTTCCCTGGGGTGAGGGAGTCCAGAACTAGAGGGCATAGGTTTAGGGGTGAGAGGGGAAAGATATAAAAGAGACCTAAGGGGCAACTTTTTCACACAAAGGGTGGTACATGTATGGAATGAGTTGCCAGAGGAAGTGGTGGAGGCTGGTACAATTGTAACATTTAAGAGGCATCTGGATGGGTATATGAATAGGAAGGGTTTGGAGGGATATGGGCCGGGTGCTGGCAGATGGGACTAGAATGGGTTGGGATATCTGGTCAGCACGGACTTGTTGGACTGAAGGGTCTGTTTCCATGCTGTACATCTCTATGACTCTATTTGCTCTCTACAATTGTAAAAATCTCAGAAGGCAAGCAAGGTATAATTACCCATTTTATGGATGACACAAAAACTGGTGATGTTGCTGGTAGTGAGGAGGAAGGCTCAGCCTACAGTTTGAGATTGTTCAGATGGTAGATTGGGCTGTACAATGGCAGATGGAATTTAACCCTGATAAGTGTGAGGGTCAGATATGAATGCGTAGATCCCTAGCAATTACTGAGGAACAAAGGAATCTCAGTGTACAAGTCTATAGATCCCTGAAGGTATCAGCACAAGTAGATAGGATGGTGCAGAAGGTACACAGGATGCATGTTTTCATTAGCTCGAGAACAGAATATAGGAACAGGAAAGTCTTCTTGCAAGTTTATAAAACATTGGCTTGGCTAGCGAAGGAAAACAGCATGTAGTTCTGGACGCTACAGTATTGGAAAGATGTGATTGCACTGGAGGGGATGCAGAGGTCATTCTCCAGACGTTGCCTAAGATAGAAAATCTCAGTTATGAGGAGAGAATGGATAGGCTGCTTTTATTTTCCCTGAAGCAGAGGAGACTGAGGCGGGGAGGGGGTGTGGGGGGATCTGAAGGGGTATTCAAAATTATGAGAGACATAGACTAAGTAGATTGTGAGACTATTTCCCCATGACAGATGTGTCTGAGACCAAAGGGAGTAAGTTTAAGGTGAGGACTAAACAGTTTAAGCAATCTGAGGAAAATTGTTTTCACCAGAAAGTGGTAATTATATGAAACAAGCTGCCTGAGAGCGTGGAAGACGCCGATACTCTCACAACATTTAAGAAGCATCTGGACTAGCACTTAAAAAGCCCAGGCATAGGAGGCTCTGGATTAAGTACAGGCAAGTGGTATTAGTATAGTTTGATGTTGTTGGCCAACATAGACATGATGGACTGAAGGGCCTGTTTCTATGTTATATGACTCTCTATGATTCTAAATTCCCTTTATCATTCCCAGTGGGCCACGAGTCACCTGCTGACTGATACATACTGCTTTAAAACAAAAATCATGGCTCCAGAAAGACTGACAAGCTAATTATTGAACACCCTTAAATACATAGGCTAAAACCCACATACCACCAGTTCAAAATCCAAACTCTAAAGTAAATGATGTTTGTATCAAGCCTTACATCACACAGTGCTATAAGATGTCCATGTTAAAATTGCCTCAATAAAATTGTATCCTCTTTCCAATTGCAGTTGGACTGAAGTGAAATTCATTAAGAGCATCTGAAAATGAGATTTTAGTTTTTAGAATTTAACTAAAGCATTGACTGTTCTTGCTTTTCATTGGCTTAGAACACTGCAGCTTATCTTCGGTTTAAACCAATATCCTGTGCTGTAGCTAATGGTATTTTGACTAATGGCTCAGTATTGGATAATGGTTTATGTTTTGATTGGACACTAAACATGTGGTATAAGTCAGGTTTTGTAAGTACACTGACTACTTAGAAATGACCTTGCTTTCGAACTTCTATCTTGAAGTTGAAGCATGACCTGCAATTGGATTCAGAGATAAAAGATAGGAAATAGGAACAGGAGTCATAGTCTGTCAAAGCTGCCCCACTCTTCCATGTAACCATAGTGATCTTCACGCTTAGCTGCACTTGCCTACCCACTTGCCATATCCCTTGTTTACTCCTGAGACGGTTAATCTGTCTAATGCGTGTGATATTTGAATTCCAGTGAGGTAAGGCAGGATGGAACTGTGCTCAGAGGCTGGATTGCCCAAATCTATTTCCTGGGTAACCTAATCATGACTGTCAGACCCTGAAGCCCTCACTGCCTTTACCACACACAAGAATATTTAAACCATATTGGCACAAGATCCAAGTGAACTAAGGGTGAATTACTTTTAAACAGACAGCTTTAACATCTGCACTCATCCAACACTGCATCAGGAGTTCGAAAACCCAAACATTGCCTGTCCTTGACTCCAGGAAGTGGAGTGAGAATGGGCTAAGCTGATGGTCTCGGATTTCTGAACTTGGGAAATAGCCTGACTTACATTTCTTTAGCTCACCACGAGGATCCAGGCCCTAAATCATTCCTCCTTTTGATTTTGCACCTCTATAATCAATTTAGCATAAGGATCTGTAAAGACCCAAAAACTTTACACTAATTTTAAGGTTTTATCACATTCCCTTGTTTTGCTTCTTTTTAGAATGCTCAAGACAAGCAGTCAGCCAATGAGTGTTGAGTATTTTCAAAACTATGAAGTATTAGGCATCAAAAGAGTTTTGAGAGTTTGGCACATGTTATAGGAACGGTGTGAATTTCCTCTTTACTGAAAACAGTATGAACGAACGTTGAATATTTTATTAGCTCCTGACTTGCTAACCTTATTTTTCTTCAGTGAAACTTTGCCAATGGTCCCCTGTCATTCATTAACATCAAAATAACCCTGTTCCAGTTTTGTGTCCCTATCATGGTCTAATCTTTACCCAAAACTTTAAATTGGCTTGCAGTCCAAATACTCTTGCATTCAATAATATTATGGACTGTGTGATTCATTTCTTGTATATAGATACTGTACTGAAAGCATTAGTTTTCAATAGTTTCCAGTCATTAAGACTGTAACCTTTTCCAATGAGGAAGTGCTGGCTGACCAATTGAGTGGTTGAGGGCTCATTAGTATCTTGGCTTCACTGAAGTCAAAACCCAGAAAGTTTAATGCTTAGCTAAGTGAAGCAAAATCAAACCAATCAGGATTGGACAAAAATTCTATAAAACACCCATGCTTTGCATTTGTTCAGGAACTGCAACAATCTTCACTTCGTTCCTCTTTTTTAAATAAACATTCTTTATTGGTTTGCCCTTCATTTCAGAGCAACTGCAAGCATTGGATTTGAAAACTGATCTCTGACTAAATACATAGAACTTCTGCTTTGTAAAGGTTAGACATAAGAGATGTGTCCACAAATATGAAAATTTTCCAAAAAAAAAGGATATGGGCATCAATTGTTCATAAAGTGTGGATAGTTGGACAGTGCAACTGTTGCAATGGAGGTTATCAGTAATGTTGGCATTGGTAGCGAACAGTTGGTTTCATGATTCTTGATTTTGCAGATTGATTGAGATTCTGTAGTTCTGATGTCTTTCAACCATCCTTTGATTCCAGTATTCAGGGTGAGAGATTAAATCCCTTGTGCTGTCTCTTATTTTTAACTGGTTTGTATCATGCAGAGTTAGAGAGTGTCTTTATCTGTGACACAAGGGTGTTTAGGGGATAGTTATTCAACTGTGATCATCACAGCACACTGAACTTAAACGCATGTTGGTACTTATAAATTCATTCAATCCCACTAGTCCACTCCAGTAGAGTTGAAAATGGCTTTTTAAACCTGACCTTGTGCATTCCTGGACGATACAGAAGACATGTCTATAAGAGATTGGTCTTTGCTGAGATGGGAGAGATAGTTAACTCTTCTTGTCAAGTCTCTTCCTGTTTTATATTTTCCTGGTGCAGTGATTGCAATGAGGTTGGCCAGATGGATCTCATTGCATTTGAGTTTCCTGATTGGGGTTGTTAACCTGGACTAATCGGGGAGTCCTGGCTGACAGATATATGCAGGAGTCTCAGGGATTGTCCTCACTTTAGGAACGCGATAAAAACAAGGACTGTAGATGCTGGAAACCATATTCTAGATTAGAGTGGTGCTGGAAAAGCACAGCAGTTCAGGCAGCATCTGAGGAGCAGGAAAATCGATGTTTTTTGCCCGAAATGTCGATTTTCCTGCTCCTCGGATGCTGCCTGAACTGCTGTGCTTTTCCAACACCACTCTAATATAAAATCTCACTTTAGGAACTGGATATGTGCTAGCTAGTCAGAGTCCATGTGTAAATAAAGGGTGACTTGGCGACGGGCTACTGAGTTCTGAGGAGTCATTTCACTTAACAATTTACATGTCTGATAATGCCATTAGCTTCACGCAGGATTTTGCCAATTAGTCACTGTATTTAAATTTGCAGTTTTTATATAGCAGTCCTTCTTTTCAAACCAATACATTTTGGAAGTAAAAATAAAACAAATGTCTAGAAATACTTCATATTCTGATCCATTAGCATGACAGTTTATCTGTGTCTGTGCACATATAAATGTAGGTATATGTACTTACTTATATATGTCTGAGTGTGTGAACCATGGTGGGCTATCCATGGGTGAGGTTTGATTGTGCATTGAGTGGAGTTAAGAGTAAAGGGGAGCTGTGGGTGATATTGTAAGGATCTGTAAAGACCCAAAAGCCTTATATTAATTTTAATGCTTTATCATATTCCCTTATTATACTTCTTCTTAGAATGCTTAAAACAAACACTCAACCAATGAGAGTTGAGTATTTTCAAAGCTATGATTTACTAAGCATCAAAAGGATTTTGAGAGTATGGTACCTGCTATAGGATCTGTGTGAATTTTCTCTTTGTTGAAACCAGTATGCAGGAAAATTGAGCAGTTAATTAACTCCTGATTTTTCGTCAGCAAAACTTTGGAAGTGGTCCTCTGCCATTCTAAAACACCAAGATAACTCTGTTCAGGTTTTCTTTCTCTATCATAGTCAAATATTTACCCAGAAACCAGAATGATCTATATGCCATTAAAAAAGTATTTGCTCATGATATTGTTTCTGCATCATAACATATGCCCTGAGGGTATAAAGGTCTCATACTCCACCTTTCCAGGATCAGATGAAACATAAAATGGTATGAGAAGCATGCTGGTTAATGTTTTACATTGTTATCTAATGTCTGTGTACAGTAGTTTACTGTAAGAAATATCTGTTGGATTCTTCAATACAATGGCATCCAAGTCTAGGTTCTTAAGTTTTGGGAGATAACATAACTCTTGCTACATTTGCTTAAAAACTGTGCTGGAGGTAGAAATCACATCATGTTTAGCAGTGATCACAGAAGAAAGGTTGCACAATCTTGATTGTAGATATTTAGAAAAGTGATTAAAGGCTAACTGCTCAACAGTCTTAAATAACAGAAAATGCATATAATCAGCACCATCAATATCGGTGAGATAGCCATGCAAGCCTGTAAGTATAGCTTAACCAACAAGAAGACAGAGATAATTTGAAAATATGAAAAAATACTACTATTTTATATATATGTAAAAATACACACACTCACACGATTGAATAAGTTTTGAAGGGTGCCTTATTTAAAAACAAAATGATTTACATTGCAAATACAATCAAAACTAAAGTTGTTCGATTCTTCCATACTAAGATATTGATGCCCAGTTTCTTATGTTAAGGGAGATAACATAAGCATTGGCATACTAAATAAAACACTCTGCTTGGAGACAATACACACACCATAGTAGTAGCAGTGGCCATCCACAAAGATCTCTTGATGGTCAATATTTGGAAAGCTAATTGAAGACCACTCTGGACAGCATTTTTGGATAGCAATGAGTTTGGGCAAAAGTAGTTTCTTACACTTAAAAAAGTATCAGTTTCTATGAATACATACAGCTGTACAGAATTGTAGATGGGGCATTAACCACAATGTAAACAGTTAGCTTAATTTTGATTGTATAATACTTTTTTTTGAGATGAAAGACATTTGTAAGATTGCCTCAATGTAAAATTTAAAAAGCTGTAGACCGCTTTTGAGCCAAGACTAGAGAGGATAGATTCAAGTCATTTTCTTTTCCTTCTTGTTGGCTCCCTCACCACATATCCACACATCTAGGTCAGGACTCAACCAGCTTGGTCAGTAGTGGTGCTATTGAAATGTCAATTAGAATGGACATTGAAGATCCCCCACTTAAAGTACATTCTGTGCTGTTTTTATCCTCATTGCTTCTTCAAATTGGTGTTCTTCTGTGGAGAGATACTGATTCAACAGCAAGTTGGGTGTAGCAGATTTTAATCAGCAGAAAGTTCCCCTGCCCATGTTTGACCTGATGCCAAGAGACTTCATGAGCTCTAAAATCAATGATAGCGACTCCAGTTAATCTTTCCTGATTGTTTATCATTATGCTGACACCTCTGGTAGGTCCGCCTTGCTGGTGATACAGGAAATACTGAGATGTTGGTGTCTGGGGCATTGTAATGTATGATTCTGTGCATATAATTATGGCAGGTTTTTGCTTGACTATTTGATGGACAACTTGGCCAATCTTGGCACAGGACAGGTGATGTTAGTAAGGACAACCTTACAGAATCAACAGAGTTGGGTTTGCCAGTTTCATTTCCTATACTTAGGTACAATGCTGGGTCATCTGTCTGATTTCATTCTTTTTCTTAGACGCAGCAGTTTGATAAGACAGAACAGATTTTTCAGCTATTGAAGAGTCAATCACATTGCTGCATGTTTGTGCTCACATGTAGGCCAGTCCATAAGAGGATGGTAGATTGCTTTCCTCAAAGGGCATTAGTGACCCAGATAAGTTTTTACAATTTCATCATCCAACGTGGTGAATTTCAAGCCTATGTCTCAGATCCCCAGAGTTTTATCTCTGCTCTTTCATTGTTAGTTCAGTGGGCCACTACACCATTCCAAGAAGAAATTGATTCAGACAAATGCATAATAGTCATTATTTTCCAACAGGTCACTAAAATGTAATTCCTTATAGCTTCTGTACAGGCCAAACGAGGCAAAATAAGTTACAACTCATGACATGAGTGACTTCAACTCAGCATCAAATCTTCTATGGTGACATCGCTTGCTAATGTTCATGACAGCAACAAAAAAAATGTGCATTTTTCAATAACTGTTTTCAACAAATTTAAACATTGATTGTTATAGAATCTGACACAGACTTAATACTCACTGCTAAGCTTTGCATGTTGCAAATCAGCCCACAATTACAATTCTTCTGTCTTGAAAGCTTTTTGTGCATAGTTCCTATTGAGAAAATTTAATTTGAGACAAAACATCAAATTAAAATAACTAGAACAGTGTGCACATTTCAAATTTAATATATGGAAACAGAAAGTACTGATTGTGATAATTAAGGCCCAAACAGGATGACATTCCTCCCATAATCCCATCAGAACACAATGACACCAACGCAGCAAAGCAAGGAAGTATGACTTCAGGCCATAATTTAAAATGGCTGAATCTTTGGAAAAGTTCTGTTTGTGTCAAACTGCATTGTTTTCGTATGATCCTCCTCCATGCCCTGAGGATACTGGCTGATGCTTGGATCAAATCCAATGGGAGCTCCCCATGAGTGCTAACAAACCATTCTTCATAGATAACATTACATGTTTAGGTCAGCTGTTGTACTGGTAGGAAAGCTGATTGGAAATCACAGCCAAGAGAATGCAGTGGTATGATGGTTTAGCCTTGACTGTGACTCTGAGAATGTGGGCTCAGATCCCACCATGAGGTGGTTCAGTGTTTAGCACTGCTGCCTCACAGCACCAGGGTCCCAGGTTCAATTCCACCTTCAGGCGACTTATTGTGTGGAATTTGCAAATGCCCCCGAATCTGCGTGGGCTTCCTCTAGGTGTTCTGGTTTCCTCCCACTCTCCAAAGATGTGCGGGTTAGATGGATGGGCCATGGTAAATTACCCATAGTGTCCAGGGACATGCAGACTAGATGGATTAGCCACAGGAAATTCAGGGTTACAGGGATAGGGTGGGCTACTCTTCAAAGGGTCAGTGTGGACTTGATGGGACAATTGGTGAGTTTCCACACTGTAGGGTTTCTATGATTCTATGTCTAAAATTGGTAATAGTGATCATCGAACTATCAAGATTCGTCATAAAAGCCAAACAAGTTCACTCATGTTCTTTGGGGATGGAGGTTTGCTGTCTGGCCTACATGTGATGCCAGAGCTACAGCAATGTGATTGATTCTTCATTACCCTCAATAGTCAAAGTCATTCGGTTCAAGGGCAATTAGTGATGGCCGGTCTTGAAGAAATAGTTGAGGTTAAGAGGTCATCTTGCTGAGCAAGACAGATATGCATTCACATAGTGTTTTTCACAACCACAGGATATTTCAAAGTCTTTCACAGCCAAAACTTTGAAATATAGTCACTTTTGGAATACAGGAAAAATAATTAAAAGCTTCTCTGACCTTACACATTCCAACCAGGCAAGTGACAAAAATTATGAAGCTCTTTTCAATCTTTGATGTGATTCCTCATTAAGCACAGGGAATACTAGGAGTGCAATTATTCAATACACAGTAAGTCTCTGCTTTATGTAACCACTGAAACTGAGATAGTTTATTTGTATTGAGTCTGGTCTGTTTTCAATGCTGCTGTCGCCCAACCCTGAAGGAACTCTGTTTACTTTACCCCCAAAAGATACCATTCGTTCCAATCAATAGCTTGCATTGAAAGTACTCACTTATCAAATGATTACACTTGCCTGTTCCTACTCTACGTGGAAAGCATGCATGGAAACTGATATTTAGGAAGTAAAGCACCTAAATTTCAGGAAAACAAAAACCCTGCAATCTCCAAAACTGTTATGTTTGGTGCTTTCTGCGCAATATGTCACTTGTTAATGTAGGCATGATGTCAGCGTTCAGTTGACAAGTCGAACTCAGTAGAAGTTTAAATGTTTCATCTACTGTACTTCAAGAAATCCAAATGAAAGAGAAGTAAAGATCTTGGAACTGAATGATCTTTATCATGGCAATAACTTTATCTAAAATTGTAGTGAACCATTTTAAACCTTTAACTCATTTTTGATAGTTCTGGCTGTGAGACTATATCTGAAACATTAACTTCATATAAGTGGAGTTGTAAGGCTTGAAATGATTAATACTTGTTATGACTTGTTACTTCTAACTAGGAAGAGAATAGGTTCCCTCGTAGATCAGCAAGGCAGCCTATGCGTGGAGCCGTAAGAGATGGGGTAGATACTAAATGAGTATTTTGCATCTGTATTTACTGTGAAGAAGGGTATGGAAGATATAGAATGTGGGGAAATAGATGGTGACATCTTGAAAAATGTCCATATTACAGAGGAGGAGGTGCTAGATGTCTTGAAACACATAAAAGTGGATACATCCCCAGGACCTAATCAGATGTAGCCTAGAACTCTGTGGGAAGCTAGGGAAATGATTGCTGGGACCTTTGCTGAGGTATTTGCATCATCAATAGTCACAAGTGAGGTGCCAGAAGATTGGAGGTTGGCTAATGTTGTGTCACTATTTAAGAAGGGTGGTAATGACAAGCCAGGGATCTACAGACCGGTGAGCCTGACATTTGTGGTGGGCAAGGGACAGGATTTACATGTATTTGGAAAGACAAGGACTGATTAGCGATGGTCAGCATGGCTTTGTGTATAGGAAATCATATTTCA
Organism: Chiloscyllium punctatum; assembly: GCF_047496795.1. NCBI lineage: Eukaryota > Metazoa > Chordata > Chondrichthyes > Orectolobiformes > Hemiscylliidae > Chiloscyllium > Chiloscyllium punctatum. Next base: position 32,940,124 of record NC_092780.1, on the reverse strand, counting down.
TGAACTTGATTGAATTGGTTGAAAAAGTAACAAAAAAGGATTGATGAGGGCAGAGTGGTAGATGTGATCTATGTGGACTTCAGTAAGGCGTTCAACAAGGTTCCCCCATGGGAGACTGGTGAGCAAGGTTAGATCCCATGGAATACAGGGACAACTAGCCATTTGGATACAGAACTAGCTCAAAGGTAGAAGACAAAGGGTGTTGGAGGTTTGCTTTACAGACTGGAGGCCTGTGACCAGTGGAGTGCCACAAGGATCGGTGCTGGGTCCAGTGGTTTTCATCATTTATAAAGAGGATTTGGATGTGAACATAGTTAGTAAGTTTGCAGACAACATCAAAATTGGAGGTGTAGTGGACAGTGAAGAAGGTTACCTCAGAGTACAGCAAGATCACGAACATATGGGCCAATGGGCTGAGGAGTGGCAGATGGAGTTTAATTTAGATAAATGCGAAATGCTGCATTTTGGAAAGGCAAATCAGGGCAGGACTGATACACTTTTGGTAAGGGTCCTCAGGAGTGTTGCTGAGCAAAGAGACCTTGGAGTGTAGGTTCATAGTTCTTTGAAAGTAGAGTCACAGGTAGATAGGATAGTGAAGAAGGTGTTTGGTATGGTTTCCTTTATTGGTCAGAGCATTTAGTAGAGAAGTTGGGAGATTATGTTATGGCTGTACAGGAAATTAGTTAGGCCACATTTGGAATATTGCATGCAATTCTGGTCTCCTTCCTTTTGGAAGGATGTTGTGAAACTTGAAAGGGTTGCGAAAAGATTTACAGGGATGTTGCCAGGGTTGGAAGATTTGAGCTATAGGGAGAGGCTGAATAGGCTGGGGCTGTTTTCCCTGGAGAGTCAGAGGCTGAGGGATGACCTTATAGAGGTTTATAAAATCATGAGGGGCATGGATAGGATAAATAGACAAGGTCTTTTCCCTGGGGTGGGGGAGTCCAGAACTAGAGGGCATAGGTTTAGAGTGAGAGGGGAAAGAGATAAAAGGGACCTAAGGGACAACCTTTTCATGCAGAGAGTGGTGCATGTATGGAATGAGCTGCCAGAGGAAATGATGGAGGCTGGTACAATTACAGCATTTAAAAAGCATCTGGATGGGTATATGAATAGGAAGAGTTTAGAGGGATATGGGGTGGGTGCTGGCAAATGGGGCAAGATTAGGTTAGGATATCTGGTTGGCATGGATGAGTTGGACCAAAGGGTCTGTTTCTGTGCTGTACATCTCTATGACTTTATGACTCTATGACCAGATCCCTAGAGAGTGTCCAAGTTATTGTAGGGATTGGTTGTTTGCAATGAATTTATTTTAAAAAGGATCCTGTTCCTTTTGGATAACTTTCACTCAAATGGTTGTATGTTTTTAAAAGAAGCTAATTTAACTAAGCTTTCTTGAGTTAACAAAAGAATGAGTTTTTTGACTACTGAATGTGATAAGAAGTAACAACACAACACAAATCCACACAGATTAGAGTTGAGGAGTGCAGCTAACAAAAAATCATGATTCGGAGATGCCGGTGTTGGACTGGGGTGTACAAAGTTAAAAATCACACATCACCAGTTTATAGCCCAACAGGTTTAATTGGAAGCACTAGCTTTCAGAGCGTCGCTCCTTCATCAGGTGATTGTGCGTTGCTCCGAAAGCTAGTGTGCTTCCAATTAAACCTGTTGGGCTATAACCTGGTGTTGTGTGATTTTTAACAAAAATCATGTTAGTTAAAAGATATACAAGCCAGTCCTGGATCATTTGTGAAGGATGGTTAATGAAATATTGATGGTTGACAGTCGATTTTTGAATTCTTGGCTTTAGTAGGACCGTTGAAATGCTTTTGTTCCGTTTCCATTCACCTGGCTCACTGACCAGCTGGCTGCTAGCACTCAAAATGAAAGAATCTTTTACCTGCAGCTAATTTATTACTCATTGCTGGCTATTTGTCTGTAACATTTGCAGCACATTCATGTTTGAACCCAAATTAGGACACGCAAGTACCACAACTAATCTTTTCCTATGAGCACACAGAGACCAATTAATGGTTGAATTAATGGTTAACCCCTGTTCTTCTACATTCTTGAAAAAGGAAGATACCGAAGCATATCTATTGCCCAGAATTCTCTCTTTTCTCCCATTATTTTGACAGGGAGTGGTAATTTCCAAAAGGTTATAGTTTAGCTTGTAATACAGTTCTCCCCTTTAAACTTGTCCCTTTAACGCTTCTTTGAAACCTCATCAGGTGTGACGTTCCAATGTCTCTCTCTTCAGACAGCCAATGAATTTACATCTGCAGGGAAATGCCTATTATTTTTTTAAAATGCAGTTAAAACTTCAATATGTCCTCATTAGAATCATGGAGTCATAGACCCTTCGATCCAACCAGTCCATGCCGAACATAATCCCAAATAAACCAGCTCCACCTGCCAGCTCCTGACCCATATCCCTCCAAACCTTTCCTATTCATGTATTTATCTAAGTGGCATTGAAACATTGTCACTGTGCCCACATCCACCACTTCCTCACAAACTTCATTCCACACACGAACCATTCTCTGTCAAAACATTTGCCCCTCATGTTTATTTTTAAATCTCTCTCCTCTCACCTTAAAACTATGCCCCCTAGTCTTCAAATCCCCCACCGTTGGGAAAAGGCACCAACCTATCCATTCCGTTCATGATTTTATAAACTTCTATAAGGTCATCTCTCTAACTCCCATGCTCCAGTGAAAAACCGTCCCAGCCTTTCTTTATAACTCAGCATTATCCTGGTAAATCTCTTCTGACCCCTTTCTGACTTAATGATATCCTTCCTATAACTGGGCGACCAGAACTGGACACAGTATTCCAAACAAGTCCTTGCCAAAGCCCTGTGCAATCTCATCATGAATTCCCAACTCCAATTCTCAAAGGGCGGAGCAATGAAGGCAAGTCTGCTGAATGCCTTTTTAACTTGCTCAAGGTTCCTCCATTCTCATGGTATACATGATTGAGTGAAGTAAGCTCAAACCACTGTGATGGTGTTGTGACTTGGTTAGGAGGTAAAATACGGGCTCATTGGAGTTAAGCTTAAGGCTAGGTATTCATGACAGCCTTATTATAGCCTTTTCTTCTAATTTATAAATAGTTTCAAAGGAGGAATAAATGACATTTGTTTACTTTATTAAACTCTTCTCATTATCACAGGAGATAGCTATCCAGCATACACAGGGGTCTGCATAAACCAGACCACATAAACCCCTAAAAAACCCACACACTTCAAATATATAGATGACAAATGCTGTCTTCATAGATTCAGCTTAAATCTGCTGAGAGTTTCCAATACCATCTGTTTGCTGTTTATTTTTCTCTCCTTCTGATCAATGTGTTCAGGTCAGTTTGATGGAAACTGATTTTTTTAAATTGGGAAATAGATAAATACAATTAAGCAACAGGATGCCATGTAGGTAGAAATAACCAGGAGAGAAAAATGGACAAGGAAGGAGATGATGGTATGTTTTGTGTTTTAAAAGCATCAATGTTGTAGCTATGAAGTAGAAGCTCTTGTAAACGAAAAAAATTAAAACAGACGATCATGTATTGATGTTTTTTCTCAACATAGTGGCTCAGTGGTTAGCGCTGCTATCTCACAGCACCTCCCGAGACCCATCTCCCGACCCTGTCCCCGAAACCCTGCATTTCCCATGGCTAATGCACTTAACCTACACATCCTTGAACAGTATGGGCAATTTAGCCTGGCCTGGCACGATGGCTCAGTGGTTAGCACTGCTGCCTCACAGTGCCAGGGACCCGGGTTCGAGTCCAGCCTCGGGCGACGGTCTGTGTGAAGTTTGTACGTTCTTTCCGTGGGTTTCTGCTAGGTGCTCTGGTTTCCTCCCACAATTCAAAGATGTGCAGTTTAGGTGGATTATATTCCCTACAGTATGGAAAGAGGCTCTTCAGCCCAACAAGTCCGCATCCACCCTCCGAAGAGTGACCCATTTCCCTACCCAAATGCACCCATCACTATCGGCAATTTAGCATTGCCATTCATCTGATCTGCACATCTTAGGATTGTGGGAGGAAGCCCACGCAGACACAGGGAGAATGTGCAAACTCCACACAGGCAGTCACCTGAGGCAGGAATCAAACCCGGGTCCCTGGCACTGTGAGGCAGCAGTGCTAACCACTGAGCCACCGTGCCAGGCCAGGCTAAATTGCCCATACTGTTCAAGGATGTGTAGGTTAAGTGCATTAGCCATGGGAAATGCAGGGTTTCGGGGACAGGGTTTGGAGATGGGTCTCATTGGGATGCTCTTCAGAGGGTTGGTATAGACTTATTGGGATGAATGGCCTGTTTCCACACTGTTGGGATTCTATTAAAGAAAATCAGTTTTGTGAGAGATTTGATGATTGGAAATACAGAGGCTTGAGATAAGAAAGAATACTTTGGCAGAGGTAGTTATGATTGTTTCAGCTGAGTCTCTTGATTGAGTTTTGCCTGACTAGCTACTTCTGTGTCAGTTTTCACATAATTTTGCCTGTCACAGTATTGGTTGTGGCTCCACCAGTAACAACAATAGTGCTGCTACTGGCTATGATTGTAGCAGTGCTGTTGGCTGGTTAAATGACCCAGAGAAAAACTATGAGATGGCTGTCGATCGACAAGGATCAAAGTTGTTAGTGTAGCTTAGTATCCACCCATCAAACAGAGAAGAGGCCAGTTGGGAGTATCCTGGATAAACAACCTCCCCACAGAAGTGTCAATGGTAGCACCCTGTGGTAAGTGCAGATGCCACATAAGATCCAGTTGTCCATTGGAAGAGACCCAATTGACTGTAATACAGTTCCTATGTGGAACTGGGTTTGGAGTCAGGCTCATTGGACTGGGGGATCCGATAAGTTGAAGACTAGCTTATTATTGAAAAGATCATCTGGACAGTCCACCCAATGGGTTGTAAAATTCATATCTTCTGTAATAGAAGAACCACATGAGGAGAACAGAATAAACATTTAAGTCGTGTTAAAACTTAGTCAGCTTAATGCCGTGAGTGACAAACATGTTCCACTTGGTGCCAAGGTATAGTGTATGTATACAAGAATTGATGATGTGCACAATTTTGGCACTTGCACATGGTATTATTTGATTGAGGGTTAAAGTGTGATGTTGGTTGTTATTGTTACTTGATGTTTAAAGAGGCTGTAATGGTGTTGGTATTACTCAGGAAAGTAGCAAAGGGCACATCAAATGATGTTTTTGGTAAACTAACTAGATCAGCTTCTAGCTCTATGTCCCAAAGGATGGTAATAGTCGGTGCTTGGTAATCTGCTTCTCTCAGCCCTCTAGGTAACATCTAATCCAGTTCTTCTGTAACATCAGTGGTTAGCCACTAGACGTATTAAATTGTCAGCAGGCAATGGAACAACCTGGACAAAGACTTTCATCAGCATCTCTCAAAATAACCAGATCATTTACCTATTTTTGAAAGAGAGAACTGAAGGTTCAGTTTGAGAGAAGAAGCGTTACCCTCTGAGGAGTGATGGGGTAAACCAGGTTTGAACTCTCTGGAACTCAGAATGACACATGATCTCATTGAAATATATAAACCTCCGAGGGAAGATGAAGGGTTAGATACTGAAAGGAAATTTCCTCTGACAGGAAGATCTAGAAATACGGGTCACACTTTCAGAAAAAGAGGGCATAGAAACCTAAAAAAAACATTGAGCAGGTCATTCAACCCTTGAAACCCACTTCACTGTTTAACATGATAATGAATAAAATCCAAATTATTACCCTCTTTCCATTTGGCCATTTAGGACTGAAATGAGGCAATATTTCTTTACTTAAAACTGTGGAAAAATCTCAGATATTTGTGTCCTTAATAACATTCAAGACAGAATTGATACAAAGAGAACTGAGGAATATGGGGACAGTGCAGCAAGGTGAATTTCAGATAGATCAGCTATTATCCTATTGAAAGATTGAAATAAAGTTTGGAAGGGCTGAATAGCCTATTCCTGCTCCATTTTTTAATATCCTTATGTTCGAGGTATTCAGTTAATCAGCTCTTTGCCAGATACATTTTACATTATTGTATCAAAACATCACAAAGGCCACAGCCTTAGAACTGAGACCTTTGCTTCTGATCTGTGATATCCATAAAAGATACCTGAACACTTTTCCCTTGTATTGTGGCCAGTATTTATCCCTCAACCAATAGCAATTAGTCTGGGCATTGTCTCATTGCTGTTTTTTGGACCTTGCTTTGCTGAAATGGGTTGCTATGTTTCCAAAGTTACAGCAGTTCAAAATGCTGGCTGCAAAGCATTTTGGGTCATTTGGACATCATGGAAGGCAATACATAAAATGTAAGTGCTTTCTTTCTCATGTTGCAACAAAGACAAGGACAATGTTTTTCTATCTTTAAGATAGTACTCTCTAAACTACGACACAAAGGATTACTGCAATCATGAGTGCATCCTTAGCTGATTGTGTCAGTAACGAGAAACCAATCCAGGTAAGTGCTGGAATGTAAAAACCCTCAGCATATATTTGTACAGCAAAGAACATATTTTCCTTTAAGTGTTTTTGCCTTTTAAGTCTTGAAAGATGATACAAAGCTCCTCGCTGATGACTGATTGACACTTTGTTTGACACACCACAAAGCCTTTAAAACCATCTGACACTTTACAAGTTAATAAGAAAGTGAAAGTGAGAACCTTATTGTACTGACAGAGTGAGTGTAGCACCACACAAGCAGCTTCTTGCAGCTGAATTAATATTAATGGAATTCCAAATCAATAAACAGCAGTCGGCAGGAATGCAAGTGAACAAAATCTGGCTGGGTGAACACAACTGCCCTTGAAGGACAGATCAGATAGTCAGCCATGATCTCCATGCAGGTGATAGGTAAATCAGGCAAAGGATTTTTTTCCCTCTGCAAGCATATTTGTCAAGGTAGCACGCAGATGAACAAAAGTCATTCTGCTTTGCACCCAGTGATGCCTCAGTAACTCTTGGTCAAAAATAGGACAATTCAGTTAAAATGCAGACTCTTTCTGACCTCTGTCAGGCCAACAAGGAACTTTAAGTATCGGTTTTAAGGTTATTTTTTGATGTAACAATACAACTGTGTGTACATTTAAAACAGTCAACTCTGACTGATTAGATCAGATTAGATAGAATTTGAACCAACAGTAGAGATAAGCATATGTCTGCATGTGACTGATGATGTACGTGAGTGACATATACTGGGCAAAATAACTATCTCTGAAGAAATTATGTAATGGGAGAACAAAGCATTTGATTGTACTGTGGCAGAAATGAGGATGTTAAAACATGTCCTTGCCATTTTAAATTTAGATTTTGATAAATGATGTATCATTCTGTCACTAAACATGAGGAGTAATATAATTCCTATCATTGTGCCTTAATCACTGCTGTACCACTTGTATTCATAAACTGGATTAATGCTTTGGTATTTTGCACAAAGAGGTTCTATGATGGCTTAGTGCACCTTTCTCAAGCTCACTTTGACCCAAGGGCACATTTGCACTGATTGCCAATGTTAGTAGAAATAACTTAAAAATGTGACATGCCCTGATGATCCTTACGAAAGCTGAGGATTTGCTGCTGAGTTATAAGCATCATTCCAAACACACATTAAAAAAAACAATTAGCTTTCTAATCATTAAGTAACCACTAGGGTTCATATGGTCATTGCAGTGACTATAACGAGGTCAGCCAGGTAGACTGCTTGGAATATGATTGGGGCTGTTAACCTGGTCCAATCATGGAGCCTTGGCTGACAGACAAGCGCAGGAGTGCCAGACATCCTGTTCACTCTGAGAGCTGGCTCTGAGGGAGCTGGATCAGTGTCAAGGACTCTACACATGTAAATAAATGATGCATTTGGTGATGGGATACCGGCATCATTGGAATTATTTCAGTCATTTCCAGATTTCTTCTCATTTCATCTAACTTAATCTTATTTCAGCTAAACCAGCAAATTTTAGATCAATATATACATAAATTATTTTAGCAAATTGCATGGAGTGTAAAACAAGCCATTAATTCATAATTGCCCTAGTGGAAGAGTTGAATTTTACTCCAATGCTCTTACTAATTCCTTGTTCCAAGTGTCGCCACTTAACTGAACTGCATCTCTAGGGCTGCTAACTGGGAATGGTCATGCTATGACAGGATTTCTTTTCCAGGGACAATCCCTCCAACATAAACAGTTTTGAAAAGTTCACACTATTTGAGCCATTCTAATTACAGAAAAAAAAAATCAAAGGGGCGGCACAGTGGCTCAGTGGTTAGCACTGCTGTCTCACAGCACCAGGGACCTGGGTTCGATTCCAACCTCATGCAACTGTCTGTGTGGAGTTTGCACGTTCTCCTGGTGTTTTTTTTTAGATTAGATTAGATTACTTACAGTGCGGAAACAGGCCCTTCGGCCCAACAAGTCCACACCACCCCGCTGAAGCGCAACCCACCCATACCCCTACATCTACCCCTTACCTAACACTACGGACAATTTAACATGGCCAATTCACCTGCCCTGCACATCTTTGGACTGTGGGAGGAAACTGGAGCACCCGGAGGAAACCCACGCAGACACGGGGAGAATGTGCAAACTCCACACAGTCAGTCGCCTGAGGCGGGAATTGAACCCGAGTCTCTGGCGCTGTGAGGCAGCAGTGCTAACCACTGTGCCACCATGCCGCCCACCGTGCTGCCCACACCGTGTCTGTGTGGGTTTCCTCCCACAGTCCAAAGATATGCAAGTCAGGTGAATTGGCCATGCTAAATTGCCCATAGTGTTAGGTGCATTAGTCAGAGGGAAATGGGTCTGGGTAGGTCACTCTTCGGAGGGTTGGTGTGGACTTGTGGGGCCAAAGGGCCAGTTTCCACACTGTAGGGAATCTAATCTAATCTAATCTATTTAGGTCAAAATCTTGAACCTCTTACTGCAGCATGGACTGTAGGTTCTGTTTCTGTGCTGTACATGTCCATGACTCTATGATTCTAACTGATATGTATTCAGTTTCTTGGGTGATGCAGAGTTAAGTGGGATGTCATTTCTGGCAACTTAAAATAATAATAAAATATAATAGAGACATATCTGCTCTCTTGGGTAAAGGATTCTAAGGCACTATGCTGAGGAAGTACAGGTTTTCTGACCATAATCGACATCACTAAAACAGATAATTTCTTTTATTGTTGTTTCTGAGACAATACTGTGAGCAAACTGACTGCATAGTCCGGGACAACACTTCACAAAGTAAGTTCAATGGCTATACAGCACCATGGAACCTCCTCAACAATGTAAGTGTACATTTTTCTTCCTGTTCGTGTGATCAGACAGACCATTTTCTATTTCAAGTAAGGTCTATGGTAGCATAAATTCTCTAGACCTACTGTCACCTCTGGCTTATTAAAGTTTGTTGTATGAGTTACTAATGTAAGGATTCTGTTAGGTCTCAAACAAGACACAAGCAGCTTATGTTTGAAGCTGTGAACATTCCAGCGAGCTGCTGTTTATTTATAAGGCATTGATGTCTGCTAGATTAAGATGTAATTGTACTAGTTAGTTTGCAGTGTTTAATAAACAGGCAATTGCTTGACATTTTGCGTTGTATTTATTGCTGCATCAAATGAGCATGACTGAAATGGCTTAATAATATCTGGAATTATGGGAATATTTTTCAGCAAATATTTTGTCAGAATTCTTTTCATCTTAGATTTCCCTATTTAGGATACGTGCACTAAGACAGTCATCACATTTCTCCATGTTGTATATGTATCTTTCTCTAGAAAACAAATCTCTTTAATAACTTTTAAGTGGATAAATATTTGTAAAGGAAATAATTTAACGGGCATGGGGAGCAGGCAAGGGAATAAGACCAACTATGTGGATCTTTGAGAAAGCTGATGCAGGTATGAAATGCTTAATTGTCTCCTGGCCTGCTGTAAGATTCTGTGATTCTCTGTGATGGAAAATCCCTGCTATTAATTTACACACAAATCTTGGAACCTTAGTGACAAAAGTTACAGCTTCCAGTGAATAGCTGAATACATCCAGTTCCTTATCTGAACATACATAAATAGTAGCTTCACTGTAACAATCTCCCTGTATTAGTGGACCTCTCTGTGAAATGAGGTTTGAGTCTGTTGCAGTCCTTTTGCTGTTATGCTTCTGCTGATGCCACAGTGCTGGAAAATGGCTTAAACCAAGATGTGCAGATTAGATAAATTGGCCATGCTAAATTGCCTGTAGGGTTAGGTGCATTAGTCAGGGGTAAATGTAGGAGAATGGGTCTGGGTGGGTTGCTCTTCAGATGATCGGTGTGGACTTGTTGGGCCGAAAGGCCGGTTTCCACACTGTAGGGAATCTAATCTAATCAGAAACCAATCATCAAGAATGTTCTCTCGGCTTCTGCTGGGACCTGCCGCCAATGCTTTAGTAGAATGTATGTGCGCACAGCTTCTGGCAAACTCCTGCCAATATGATAGCAGCAGAGTATTAGAAGGCCCAAGCAAAGTTCAATCAACAACTCAAATCTTTTAAGGGATAAGCAGCATTCCAAGCAATTGTTAGAATATCTTTGTCACAGAGAATGGAGCAAGATTCTGATGGTGCAAAAATAAACTGCAGAGGCTGCAAATATGAAATAAAAACAGAAAATGTTGAAAATACTCAGCAGGTGAGGCAGGATCAGATACAGAGTTTAATTCAGATCAATGACATTTTGTTTAAATGTTTTTCCGGCTTCATTGTCCCCTGATATTGCCTAATCTACTAAGTGTTTCTAAATTAGCAGTCACAAGACACCAGGTTATAGTTCAACAGGTTTATTTAAAATCACAACCTTTCAGAGTGCTGCTCCTTTATCAGATGAAGTGGAGGGAGGTGCACAGGCAGAGAATGTATAGGTGAAGAGACAACGGCAAGATGTTTTCAGATAATAAAGAGTGCTAACAGAGAAGTACAGATAGTGTGAGTAGAATGTTGACAGGTGAATAACAAGTATTTCTCATAATCTAACAGTGACAGAACACCGTTAATCCCTGTGTGTATGTGGCTATGGGGGCAGTTAGAGGAGCAAGACAGAGATGCTACCTTTATACAACATACTCTGGATACAATAAGTGCACTGAGCTCATCATATTTGTATGTACCAAACATTATATTTCCTTGAAGAATGTACTTTCTGATTTATTGTGTTACTACAAGACAGTTTAGATTTTACCATAGATGTCCCCCGACACAACTTTGGCTGTAGGTTTAATAATTATATCTGTACTGGTCAGAGTTCAGTCTGCAAGAACAACTTCATTTATATCACATCTTTAATGTAATAAAATATCCCAAGGCAATTCACCAGAGCATTATAAAACAAAATAGGCACTAAGTCGGAAAAGGAGATTTTAGGTCAGATGATCAAACCATGATCAAAGGGGCTCATTTTAAAGATGATTGTAAGGAAGGAAAACAAGGCAGAGAGCCAATGAAGTTTAGAAAAGATATTCCAGAGTTTATGGCCAAGGAAATGGAAGACATTGCCACACATTACTTCAAATTAGAACTGACAAAGCTGTATTGCATTAAATGTGATTAATTTGCCTTGTGTACTTGCCCATTTCAGTCTGTCTGTATTTTTGGTGCCATGAGGTTTGAGGTTCAGGGTTTTATTTTGCACATTGGAGAAATAATTATCCTTGTCTCTTCTGGTAGTTTGTGGTCTGTAATGGTTTCTCTTCAACTGTGATTGACTACAGTCTGACTCTGTCAGCTTTCTGAAAACTCTTTTCTTTACCTTATTTTACAGAATACTGTTCTCTGTAAGTTCATTTCTCACTAGTATATCTTTCTTTCTTCACAGTCGCTTGCACATGCCTGTTGATATCACGGTTACATCAATGTTTACATCACCATTTCATTATGGTTCCAGTATACTACACAACGTCCTTTTGAAACCTCCATAAGAAAAATACACCTTTAATTCCCATTCAACCTTCCTCTAATTATCCTATTTTTTGTGGATTTGTGAAGGTTTTTGAGTTCTCTTTTATACTGTCCACTTACCTTTTCTAAGAACTCTCATTAACCTTCTTATATTCTCCTCCAATTGCCCCTGCACTCTCTTCATTTCTCCTGGTTTGCTATTGCATTCTGACCTAATATTTATGATAGACATCCTTTTTCAATGATACAGTAGCCTGTATTTTTCTTTGTCATCCAGAGAACTCTAACCTAGGATTTCTGATCTTTCCTCCAAACTGGAGTATAGCTAGTTTTTGCTGAAATATTTCTGAAGTTGCAATATTGCTCATTTACTGTTTCCTTTGCAAATCTTTCTTTCCAGTTTAGCTGTGCTAGATCACTTCTCAAATCAATGAGAGTGGCTTTCTTTCAACTGGGGATTTGATCTTTCTTTACCTGCCTTTAACTATATTATGATTACCACACCTCAAAAGTTGATCCACTGTCACACGCTCTATATACCCAACTTTATTCCCCAGAAGTAGTTTCAAACAAAATTCTGTCAACTATAGTATGCTTTCCCTTTGCAGAAATATAATATTATTCTTTAAGAATAATGCCACCTTGCAAACTCTTGTCTTGTTTCCTTCTCGATTCCTTCTGGAAACTCTATGGTGAGGAATATTGAGATTCCATTTGTGCCCATGTTTATGCCAGTTCTCCATTCTAATCTCTACATTATAATCCAGATGGGCAACTTGCAGCTGTAACTCATCAAAGTTATCAGCACCACTGCTCACATGAACACACACATTCCAGTACAGTGATCGTCAGGTTTGACCTTTACCCTTTATCTAATTCCTGCACTTTTCTGGCTCTTTTTACATCCTTACACTATGGCAAAATTGCGCATCTGTTGAAGTGTTTTCTTACACTATGAAGCATTCAAGGCATTTAAATATTTAAAGTTATTATTTTCATCAGCACAGTCTTTGCAGTGCTGCACATGCTAATGTTTAAAAGAGCCATTACATTGCTTGCTGACTTCATAACATTGGAGAAATAGTTCTCCCAGATGCCTGACTTTATAATTACTTTTATTTATAGCGTGGATGCTAAGTAACAGATGAAAAATGGAGTAAAATTTCAGAACAAGTCTTCAAAACTAGCAAAATGTATAAAGGTCAACTCAAATATATACCATTCCACAGAAGCTTCCTAAATGCTGCCCTTCATTGTCACACAAATGCTGAGGAGGATGTGGTCAGATTAACATGCCTCCGAATTACACTAAACTGAGCAGTGATTCAATGCTTCATAATATGTCACCAGCATTGGCTTCTCATCAGCTCACTCCTTTGTTTGACAGGCCTGCTCCATGGAGTATAGACACTCACACAACCTTCATTGTGAGCTCTAAGAAGCTTAACTTCTGTCACGTTAGCACAAACTATATATTCCCATCTCAGGTTGGTGGTTTACACCCCTGTGCCACCAATGTGAGTACATCAAATCATCTACCACACAGAAGGTACCATTTAATTTGGATTCTTATCATGGAAGTCCACTCCAGTCACATAATGCTCACTTCCCACCAACTGATTCCATCAAAGCTTCAGAAGGCTTCATGATCTTCCAGTAGCAAGCACTTTGATGACCACTCTTATCTCTGAAGTATGCCATGTGCACATAGCTGAGGTGTCATTATGCCATCCTGTAAATCCCACATTGATTGTATGCAACAATTATTAATATGGGGAGCTGTGTATAACTTTGTTATTTTACAAATAATAATTTAAATAATTTAAATTTAATCAATTTCCCAGATTGATATTGTAAATTATTTGAAGTCATCTTCTAGCCAACATGTTGTGCTCTTGGTGGATATAAAGGATTAGATGATGATTGAAGATAAACAGGGATGTTTTCTTTCTCAATATTTATCCCCAAATAACAACATTAAGATGAATATTTGATTGGTTATCTCAAATCGCAGTTTGTACCATTTTAGGGCAGATTGGCTGCTGTATTTTTCTCATATTACAACATGGACTACATTTCAAAAGCAGTTCTTAGGATGTAAAGTGCTTTAAGACACTCTGAAGTTGTTTGGGTAATCCAAATTGAAGATTTTTCCTTATGCATTTGATGATTGATTTCCATTATAGAGTGAATTCATTCTCAACCAGGATTACCAATACTCCCGTGTTGTCCTGGGATATCCTAGATTAAACTTCTAGACAATACATAACTTTTTTCTTCATTCTCTTCAAATATTTCATTTATAAGTTATAACAGGACTGGGGAAAGCAAGTAGGACAGTTAAACTAACTGAACTATAGCCTGGTGTTGTGTGATTTTTAACTTTACGCACCCCAGTCCAACACCAGCACCTCCAAATCAGTTAAACCAACAGTTGTGAATCAAGTAATTGGCTGATTAAAGTTTGTTCACTTTCCAACCGTTGAATAAAATGATGTGGTCAGTGATGGTTGACAGCCTGTGATGAGAGCGTGGAGAGAGGGGAATGGAAGTGCAAGGATCATGTGCCCTTGATTGAACATATTTTAGGAGATGGTAGACCTGCCACCTGCACAAATGATTCAAAGCTGTGATCGAATATAACGATTGCTGATCTGATAACAGCCTAAAGCTGTGGAATCCACCCTTGTGTAGGTTAACCTCCTACCTTCCAGTGCTGCTGGCCAGTTAGATAGCTGGCAGCTCTCCCATCTCAGCACTGCCACCTGAAGAGATGGCTAATGCTGGTACTGCAGCCAGGCCACCATGAGGAAACATGGAGGAGGACTGATTGCAAGGAAAGTGGATAGTTTCACGACAGAGTGTCGGACAGGCTCCAGTGTAGTGGCTGGGAGGAGGGTGGGGACAACGTGATAAGGGGGGCCACATCAGGGGAAGTTGGAGACAGATTGCCGTCACTGTGAGAGGTCTTCAATGATCACAAAGTGCTTCAACCACTCCCCAAGGCCTACGGGCCCAGCTGCCAAATACCCCATCATGGACACAATTCTAACAAAGCTGGGTGGATGATAGGCATGATTTCCACCAGACAGAGAGCAAAACTCCAACTAATGTGTCCAAACAAAGTTCAGAAACCTATTCTCACTGTGTGAATACTCAAGCTCCCTCTCCATTAGTATGAATGAAACTGACTCAACTATAACCAGTGAAGCATGAATATGGGTATGCTTGAGTACAATTTCAAAGGAATCCTACCCTTCATAAAATTTCGAACAATGTTGATGTACTGTTTACTCTAGTCATGGTTTGGCAAGACTGAAAGACAGGAGAACAGTCAGTGAGGGTCAAAGGAATGTTAAGAGCATCATTAGTGGTGTCAGGTTTTTCCATCCATTCATGGCATCTGTAGCATTCCATTACCTTTGACCTCTCACAGGTTCTCAGCAATAATATGAGTGGAGAGAGTAGCTCACAGTTTTACATCTACCATATGAATTACCTCTTCACAATCGGGGAAAATTAGTTTCATTAGCAAAACTAACCAAGTAGCGTTCACAGAGACCCCTTGTACAAAAGAGTTGGTTTAGAATGCCAGATAAATTTAGACAATTTTGCCTTCTCATGTGATGTTAACATTATTTCAGCTAATTGCTTTATGAAATTAAGAGGAAATGCAGTGAAACAATAGCCGAGTCAGTTCCCAGTCACCATTACACATGAAGAAAATAGACATATTTTTAGCTCAGAGAGGTCTGTGTTGTGTAAACACAGATGGAAGGTTCAGTAAAGGTATTTATGCACTGGGTTATTTACACATGTAGATGACTCACTAGATAGAAAGCTACTACCATAGGACCAAAGGATATAGGAGCAGAATTAAGCTATTCAGACCAAGGAGTCTACTTCACCATTCAATGAGATCATGGCTACATCCTCAACTCCACTTTCCTGTCTAATTTTCCATAAACATTGATTCCCTTCCTGATTAAAAATGTGTCTATTACTTGCTTGTTTATAAATCCCTCTGCAGCCCCTTTATCTCATCACCTGCATTCCAACTATTCCCAGCATACTTTGAATCCAATATGATCTTTCTCCAGAACATTAACTCTGTTGCTCTCTCTACAGATTTTGCCAGATCTGTTGAGTTTCTCCAGCACTTATTTTTAAATTAGAAAGTGACAGGCTTTTTGTGAATGTCAAAGTGACCAGAGAGAAGATATGACTATACCTCTCACCCAGTGGGTTGTTCCGATCTGGTATGTAAGCCTGTAAGATGATGGGAGCAGATGCAATACTAACTTACAGAAGGGAAGTAAGAAGTTACTTTACTTGGAATGAAAAGCTTATCTGTAAGGAAAGCTTGAACAGATTGGGCTTGTTAGCACTAGGGAATAGGAGAGATGACTTCTTTGAAATGTAGATCTTGAATGGTCTTGACAAGGTAGGCATGGAAAGGATATTTCCTCATGGGTGAGTCCAGAACTAAGGTACACAGTTTTAAAATTAGGGGTCACCATTTAAAGACAGAGATGAGGAGATTGTTTTTTTTCTCTCTGAGGACTGTGCAATTTTCGATTTCTCTACCTCAGAAGGCAGGGGAGGTGTGTTAGCTAAGTACATCAAATGTTATCAGGGCTCAGTGGAGGTGTGAAACATTAACAGATCAGTCATGATCCTACTGAATGGCAGAACAGATTTGAGGGACCAATTGGTCTACTCCTGCTCCTAATGCATACGTTTGTAGTTGAAAAGGAAGCATTTGCAAGGCCGAGGGGCAAGACAAGGGGGATTGGGACTAATTGGTCAACTCTATCAAAGAGCTGGTATGATGGACTAAATGGCCTTCAGTTGTGCTGTAAGTTCTTTTCAGATTTTTAAAAAAAATTGGAGTCACAGCATATGTTCATGTGTTACAATCTTCCTTTAAACTTCTATGTGGAAGATTACAGTTTGTCATGTCTACAATTATACTGTAACTTTACGCAACAGTGTGCATCCATGCAGAAAGTATTTAAAAATAGTTAATTACCTCAAATTGGTGCTTTCAGCTATAAGGTATGTTCAAGACTCTACTTTAATAACCTGTAATTTTCTTAACTCCAATTTTGTTTTCAGTTTCATTGTTGACATTTTTAGGTCATACAAACCCACATCAAGAGGTTAATTGCTATGAATTCACAGAGAAGCAAATAAATAGATGGAAACCACTGGAAACAGACTTATTAATTTTATATGGGAAAAAATTTGTTGTATAATTTGTCTTAGTTGCTTTCAGAATGAGTTAGTCATGCTGGTGCTTCTGTTTGCCCCTCCATACAGAACACGACACTGCAGCTGTAGATGGAAGAATAGTGAAGAGCAGTCAAAGGATAGTGATGGGTTGTGAAAAAGATCATGTGTTGTAATTGTCCATAAAGACTCAGCAGATCATAAAATGCAAAAATACTATGCATGCTGGAGATCTGAAATAGAAACAGAAAGTGCTGGAAAAAACTCAGCAGGTCTGTCAGCATCTGTGTTAAAAGCGACTCTTGTACAAAATTGAAGATTTCCTTTACAATCCACATCAAGTTTCCAGGGATAGGATTAGAGTCTGCATAATATACCTTTCCAAGCCTGAAAACAACAAATGCTGGAGATCTCACCATGGATGCTGTCTGAACCATTGTGATCTCTAGTATTTGTTGTTTTCAGTACAGATTCCAGCATCTGCAATCATTTGTTCTTAACTTTCCAGGCAGTTCTCAACTGAACTCGCCTGAGTATCTGTGACCGAATGCTGGCTGTTGGATTTCATGATTATTCAGGAGTGTACTGAGCAGAGACAACATGGGATGACACAGTGGCTCAGTGGTTAGCACTGCTGCCTCACAGCACCATGGTCCCAGGTTCAATTCCAGCCTCAAGCGACTGTTTGTGTGGAGTTTGCACATTCTCTCTGTGTCTGTGTGGGTTTCCTTCAGGTGCTTCAGTTTCCTCCTATAGTCACAACGATGTGCAGGTCAGGTGAATTGGCCATGCTAAATTGCCCATAGTGGTAGGTACATTAGTCAGAGGAAAAATAGGTCTGGGTGGCTTGCTCTCCAGAGAATGGTGTGGATTGGTTGGGAATCTAATGTAATTTAATCTAAAAAAACATGCTTACCTTGAAAATATTCTATTGCATGCTCAACGATAAAGCAAATCTAAAAGAATTCAGCATGTAATAAAACACAACTTCTTTCATTCCTACTCTCCAGCAAGCATATAAGCAAATACAAAATGTCACCCCAGGGCTCAAAAGGGTTTTGTATTTTGTTCACAAGCCTGATGCTTTGTGCCAGATTACATGATTGATAATTTATTGTCTTCAATGATTCTATGATAACAAAAACCATCATTATCAAACATCAAGATATCTATACCTTATTCACCGTTGAGTCTCAAATATCATGTTATTAATCCATTGGCAGTTGCACAATGAGGGTTATGGGAAAGGGTCACTTTGGTTGTGAAAATGGCCTTGTATTTTACTCATCTAAAGCAGTGCAAGGCCATAATATTTTTGTCATTTTTAACACTTTCCAACCACCTTAAAGAAAAACAACTAAGCTGTTTTCATAAATGTCACATTTTTGCTCCTCATTCCATTCATAAATAAAATTAGCCCACTTCGTGTCTTTTCTAATTCCAGCCACGTTCATTCCAATTAGAGTGCCATGTTATAGCTATTGTTAATAAGTATAAGATTTCCTATTTAATTGTGTCATATTGTGTTGGAGATCACTATACAATTAATTGGTTACGTAATTATTAAATTTCAGGAACCAGAGCATGTACATTAATGGAGGAGCTCACTAACACTGCAGATATCACCTTTCAGATGATATGTTAAACAGATGATATGTAAACTGACTACTTGACTAGATAGATATAAAAGAATACCCAGTTCTGTTTGGAAAAATATTTATTGCCTCGCCAACTGCAGATAATACCTCATTATTTGTTGAATTCATTTATGGAATCTAGCTGTCCAGAAAGTCACCACAATTTTCATTTACCAACAACATTGGCGACATTATCAAAAGTAATTATTTAACTGTGAAGTGCAGTCAGATGTCCTGAGGACATAAAAGGGTGTTCTTATAATGTGGTAGTCTTGTTCCTATCTCTGAGCCAAGAGACTGGGATTCAAGTCCCACCTCCTCCAAAAGGTGTGTCAAAACATCTCTCAACAGGTTGGTTAGAATCCTAATTCTTTCTTTCACTTCTGATGATGTTAATTCAGCGCAGTGTGGATTTGATGAAGACCAGTTTTTTTTTATGGGCGGCACAGTGGCACATTGGTTAGCACTGCTGCCTCACAGCGTCAGAGACCTGGGTTCAATTCCCGACTCAGGCGACTGTGTGGAGTTTGCACATTCTCCCTGTGTCTGCGTGGGTTTCCTCCGGGTGCTCCGGTTTCCTCCCACAGTCCAAAGATGTGCAGGTTAGGTGAATTGGTCATGCTAAATTGCCCCCATAGTGTTAGGTAAAGGGGTAAATGTTGGGGAATGGGTGGGTTGCGCTTTGGCAGGTCAGTGTGGACTTGTTGGGCCGAAGGGCCTGTTTCCACACTGTAAGTAATCTAATCTAATCTAAAAAAATTACAATCAAAGGGTGAGCAGGAATAAATAAACATGCTGAAAATGTCAAATCAAGACAAACAAAAAGTCAAGAGGCACACAGTGATCCATGAGATAAGAAAGAAAGGTGTCAGATGAGAACATTCATGAGAACTAGTGATAGAAAATATCTATTACTGCGTTGACTGGAACCAAAAGGAGAGGGGAGTATAAGGGATCTTCCCATATCCTGTGCTATTCACTTCAAACAATGTATTGGAAGTAATATGTTTATGATGTGCGGATCTGTGCTGACTACACGCCAGACAGTGCCAATGGCATGATGTCTAAGAAAATGTGTTTCTAATGTTACAACTTGGGTGGGTTACCCTTCGGAGAGTCGGTGTGGACTTGTTGGGCCGAAGGGCCTGTTTCCATACTGTAGGGAATCTAATCTAATCTTATCTAATCCAAACAACTATTGAAGTAAAATATCTGAAAACTGCTTGATATAGAGGGATAGTGATGGAGATACTGTGGAGTATATATGGGAATTTCCTGGAGGAAAACTGAAAACAGTTAAAAAGCTGACCAAATTCACACCAGGGCCTCGATTACATGTTGGAGCAATTCTCAGACAGCTCCTTCAGTTGCAGGTTGGAAATTTTCTCTGTACTGGCTTACTGGGAGGATCAATTTAATTTTAGAGGGATTCAATAAATCAAGACACTGGTGCTATTGCCTTTTGACCTAACAGGTACAAAGGCCCTGAGTTTGATTCCTTCGACTCACCAGACAGCAGTTGGCAGTTCTACAATGGGTTTCAATTACCTGGAGGCCAGAAAGGCAGGGAAACCATCCAGGATCATTATCCTGATCAGTCTTCATTTACAGGAATAAATAAACCAGCATTTATTACCCATCCCTAATTGCCCAGATGGCAGTTAAGAATCAACCATGTTACTGTTATGTAAGACAGCAGTTACCTTCCCTAAACAAAGGAACATCAGTGAACCAGATGAGTTTTAACCCTGACAATTGGCATGTTTATCATTAGACTCCTGATTTCAGATATTTATTTCATTCAAATTCTATCATCTACCTTGTCAGGATTTGAACCTAGATACCCAGGACATTACCAGGCTTGCTGGATCAACCCCAGGGCATCAATGTGGACTTCACCAGTTTCCTCATTTCCCCTTCCCCCATCTCATCCCAGTTCCAAACTTCCCCATGACTTGTCCTATCTGCCTATCTTCTTTTCCACCTATCCACTCCACCTTCCTCTCTGACCTATCACCTCCATCCCCACCCCCACTCACCTATTGTACTCTATGCTACTTTCTCCCCACCCCCACCCTCCTCTCATTTATCTCTCCACCCTTCAGGCACTCTGCCTGTATTCCTGATGAAGGGCTTTTGCCCGAAACGTCAATTTTCCTGCTCCTCAGATGCTGCCTAATTATGAATTAGGTAGATACCAACAGATGAAACAAGAAACAAATTGTTGCCTTTTAAGAAACTTAGGGAGAGAAATGAACGCAAGCAGTTACACTTCTTGTAATCAGGGTTACTTAATGCAAAATACACCCCCTGCATAGCTTCCCACGAGATAGACTAAAAAACTATCTCCTTAAATGATTAGTTTTAGTTTAGAATGTTATGTAGGTCTGTTTCCTTTCCTTTGGACTAGTTTCTCACTGAATGTGGTATCACTGCATCTATTTAATGTAGCGGATGGGGTTTACAAGACAACTGAAGACAACCCTGTACTCTACATTTTCCTAAAATTAAGCATCCGACAACTTGCTTTCCTTTCAGGATTTTAGCTAAAAGCATGTTGTGAATATATTTAGCAGATTTAAAAATGGTGATTTATGGAGCAATTGTGCAGGTGCCTGGATTATTATATTCCACAAAACAACCTGGAAGATAATAGAACTGGAGCCAATCTTTACACCATTTGTGTTTAAGAGTGACACATTAAAGCTTATTCCTAACTACAGCAACCATAGTTTCAATCTGTATCTATTTAAAGAGGCACAATCTTTTTTATTATTATGAAGAAGTGCTCTTACACACAACTGATTATCTTTTTCTCCATCACCAAATCACTCATTGTATTTTTTGTCAATTATTAATCACCACCCGTAAATCAACCCTGTTCCCAAATGAATAACCTTTGGGCAAAGCCCATTAAGGGCAATACAAACCATCAAAGGTAAGGGAAAGGTAGGGAGGGGAATACAGACACACAATTCACTCCACACTTCATACCAACTCCGCCATATAATTTAACATCGTTAATGTCCAATATCATTGAGATCTCGGGGGATCT
This sequence comes from Chiloscyllium punctatum, assembly GCF_047496795.1. NCBI lineage: Eukaryota > Metazoa > Chordata > Chondrichthyes > Orectolobiformes > Hemiscylliidae > Chiloscyllium > Chiloscyllium punctatum. The sequence continues at coordinate 32,918,258 of NC_092780.1, read as the reverse complement.
GCCTGTCTGTTCTTAGACAGCTCATCTGTAGAGAAGGATCTGGAATGTGTCCTACTTTCCATTTCTCACTCCTCCCCATCATCCCATGTTGACCTCCAAGGGCCTACTGACAAGCATTATACCGTCGTGGAGCAAGGTTGTGGAGGACACAGCGTTCTATCACTTCTCCAGTGAGTACTGGAGGCTTCTCCTGAACAGCACAGCCAGTTGTTTCAGGACCCCAGGGATTTGCTCCAGGACATTCCTGGTGATCGCATGACTCACATTCCCAGAGGTGGAGAGTCATGAGTCTGGTGTGGAGGGCATACCCCTTGTCCTGTAGAATTTAGCCTCTCGTTCTTCAGGTTAAGCTAAAGATGCTGGATATGGCTGACTGGTGCAAGGTAAATATATTGTGGCTGCTGTGAGGATAACAGGCATTATTCAGCAGGATCTCTGAGCCTGATCGGACATCAACTTCACACTCATGAAAATGAAAGCCTCTCTGACAATGGTAAATTTCCTTGTTAATATGTGGGATCTGCAGAGCCAAATGCTCGTGATTAATTGCCACTAGGAATTCTACTAACCTGATAAATTCGTCAGTCCCACTTCTTCTCTCTAGTCTGTGAGGAGACAAAGAAGACCTTCTGTAGGACCTTCCTTCTGTATAGGGCCTCTGCCACCTCCCTAATATACCAATAATGTTGACACTACGATCTGCTTCTAGCAGTGTGGAAATTTAGGAGAATGTCTCCCTTGCCTGGACTGCAGCCACAAAGTTGGTTTGTAGAAGGTAACACAATCCAGCCAGCACATCATTGGTGAAATGGAAGGGCCTCAGACATTGCTCCGACCTGAGGTGGAGCTCAGAGTGTTCCCTAAAGACTCTTGGTATGTGAGGTCTTCTTCTCAAAGACCTCTCCTCCTTCCTCTGTGCATTGCCTCCTCTCGCTGATGACACCGGCAGCTACGTCACTGAAACAGACTCCCTCCTTTCAGCTGATTCCTTCCAATTCTGCTGACCTCTCCCATCAAAACCTGGCCTTAGTCCCTTGTAAATCCAAAACATTTATGAAAGTTATCCTACGATACTCCATACAGCACACTGTGCAGTAAAGGATTGTCAAAAGTCCCTCTCCTTCATGTTCTAGTGTTAACCTTTTAAACAGTACTGGTTATGGGTTGATGGGATGAGTGAAGTGGGGGTTTTGTGTGGGCTTTACTTTTGCATGGGACAAGTGTTCAGAGGAGGGAATTAACAGTATCCACTGTGAATGAATGGCAGAGCATGTGCCAAGATAAATGTTAAAAGATCTTTGATGCCGCAGTCTGTTTTGCATGATTATGCAGACTGCTCAGGGGCAGCACAGTGGCTCAGTGGTTAGCACTGCTCCCTCAAAGCACCAGGGACCTAGGTTCGATTCCATCTTCAAGTAAATATCTGCATGGAGTTTGCACATTCTCCCCGTGGCCGTGCGGGTTTCGTCTGGGTGCTCTGGTTTCCTCCCACAGTCCAAAGATGTGCAGGTTAGGTGGATTGGCCATAGGAAATGAGGGTTACAGGGATAAGGTAAAGGGATGGGTCTGGGCGGGTTGCTCTTGCATGGTTGGTATGGGCTCAAAGGGCTGAATGACCTGCTTACGCACTGTAGGGATTCTACAAATGATTTGTTTGGGTGAGGACACTTGCAACCAGGGTGCATTGTGATAGCCCTATAGAAGTTTAACTGATAGTTTTTGAGTCATAGATTTCCACTGTGATGGTGTCAGTAGCCCAATTGGAGCCCAATTTCTCAGCCAATGATTCCCAAGTATGGTTGACACAACGCATCTTATGCAATTTCTTAAATGCAGTCTGCCCCAAGGACATAAGCGAGCCATTTTTCCAGCATTTTCTCCCTTAATGCAAACCTGCTGCTTCGAAACTGGTTAGTGCCTTCAGTTGTTGAGAAACAAAATAGAGCATAATTTTGTCCCTTGGGGTAGTGCATGTAGTTTTAAGTATTATCGGATTCATGATAGCCAAGATGTCACTTCAGAAAGCATTCCCATTAAAGGCACTTGCGAGTATAATTTGCCTGCAATGTATATAGAAGACATTTTAGACAATATGCAAATTGGAAGGAAATTGTTGTTTAAATTCCCATTTTATCTAAATTGAACGAGACATGGCTTTTGACCCTTTTAATAAGAAATAATAGAAGCAGGATGATGCTCCTGTGATTGATTAATGAAGCTGGTATGGTTTTGCCTTTGGCATCCTACTGTTTTGTCAAATATCCCACAATTTTCAATGGCCATCTATCAATGTTAATTGGGTTTAACTGTCCCAGTGCTGAAGGACACGGTTGTAATCAGTTGAAATGGAAACAGGACTACTTAATCTTATATGTTTCATTTGAAATTCACAATATGTTGTAGTTCAAGATCTGAGCACTCAATAAGGATGGAAGTTATAAAAACATTGAAGCAATTTTGATCTAGAGTGAAGCATTATGTAGTTGGATGGACAGACCTGATCATTTGGTGCTAACATTATTTTGAAACCTTTTGCGAAAGTTCACTCTAGTGTCAAAAAAACGTGCTGTTCCCATTCCACTTAACTTTGTCTCAATCTAATACTTTTTCTAAATGTACATGGACAACGTTCAAACTCATCACTCTGTTCATGTTATATAGTAGTCATGATTTGAGGAGCCGGTGTTGGACTGGAGTGGACAAAGTTAAAAATCACACAATGCCAGGTTATAGTCCATAGTTACTCCAGAGTTACTCCACAATCACCTGACGAAGGAGCAATGCTCCGAAAGCTAGTGCTTCCAAATAAACTTGTTGGACTATAACCTGGAGTTGTGTGATTTTTAACCATGTTATATGCGTTTCTGAAAATGTCAGCTTGATCAGTAATGATGAACTCCCAGTGATGGCAAGTTTGGAAGTAGGAAGGACATCTAAATCGCAGGAAGGTAACATACCTGAACCCCATTGGCTTTTGCCTCCACCAGACTTAAGTTCTGCGTCAGAAGGCTCATGGCTGAACTTTCTATCCCAGGACTAATTGAGGCCCTCACATGGCCGGTTTAAGGACCATGTAAGAGCCAAGGCCTAATACTCTACCTTACGGTAACTGGGCCTACCATTATATCAGCAGTTAAAATTATGAGGCCAAGTCTGGAGTAGGGTATCGCTGCCTTGAGCAGAGGCACTCAGTGCCTAATGGAGAGACTGAGTGTTGGGAATGGTGTGAGACCATTGATAGCCACCTCCTGCCCTTGCTGTTGATTCTCCTGTACTCCTCCCCCAGGGACTCTCACAATGTCATCCCCTGCCCCAGTCCAACTCCTTTCCTTACCAATGGCCTTGGTTATTCTAGGATTGAAACTCTCCTCTACTTGCCCCCACCCCATGGGCACTGCTGAGCACAAGTCTGATTGACTGGTAGCTCTCAGAAACAAGGCATATCCTCTGGAGAAATTGATCCCAGGGGTAGATCACCAATGGCGTCCCCATTTTGTGACAGGCCTTGCCAAAGAGAAGCAACATCTCTTGCCAATTCTCCAAGTGGCAGGTGAGACTCCTGACATCTCTACAAAATTCTAGCCCTGGACTGTTATAAACCTGGAACCATCATCATGTAAGTCATCAACAGAAATTGCTGGAGAAGTTCAGCAGGTCTGGCAGCACCTGTAGAGAGAAAGCAGAGTCAATCTTTAGTTAACTCGACAATCCAGTGACATTTCTTCAGAAGATGCAGCTGTTTTCCTATGGCTAAAGTGATGGTGGGCAGGTCTTTGTTTATATTTGTCAGATGTTGGTGTGTTGGAGCTGCGTCTCCATGGCAGCCACCAGCATGTCCATGGTGTCAGTCGACACACACATCCTTCAGGATATCATATCTACACTCTGAAGCTTTGCAGACTTTACCCATCATGGACCAGTGAAAAGGAGATCCTTCAGGATGCCTCTCAACCCATTGGCTTTCCTGGGACTTCCTCACGCAACATTTAATGGCACCATGGTACTGATAATGTTGGCCGATACCTCTGTCCAGTTTACCAACCTGGCAAACCTGCATGATGTTCCTATGATTGCCTGTAGAGATGTTGTGAAAGGGTTCAGGAAAGACTTACAAGGATATTGCCAGGGTTGGAGGGTTTGAGCGATAGGGAGAGGCTGAATTGGCTGGAGCTGTTTTCCCTGGAGCGTCAGAGGCTGAAGAGTGACCTTATAGAAGTTTGTAAAATCATGAGAGGCATGGATAGGGTAAATAGACAAGGCCTTTTCCCTAGGAAGGGAGAGTCCAAAGCCAGATGTCATAGGTTTAAGGTGAGAGGGCAAATATTTAAAAGAGCCCTAAGGGGAATATTTAAAAGAGCCCTTTTTCATGCAGAGAGTTGTGTGAGTTTGGAATGAGCTGCCAGGGGAAGTGGTGGAGGCTGGTACAACTACAACATTTAAAAGGCATTTGGATGGGTATATGAAGAGGAAGAGTTTGGAGGGATACGGACGAAATGCTGACAAATGGAACTAGATTAATTTAGGATATCTGATCAGCATGGACAAGTTGGACAGAAGGATCTGTTTCCATGCTGTATATCTCCATGACTTTATGATTAATTGTAGTCAATGCATTTTGGTGAGAGTCATGTGCTATGACAGAGTCAGGGAGAGTAGTAGCCCTGTGTGTGTGAGGCAGAAGAGCGAAGATAGTGTACTCACTCCTGCAAGTGCAGGAGATCATTGACCTTCTTGCTGCACTATTAGGCTTCCAGTTTCACAAGGAACAGTGCATTAACTTGTGCTGCAATCTGCACCCAGGCTATGCTTTGTCTGGTGGCTTGGCCAGCTGTTGTGGTCAACAGGGAAGAGGCATGTCCTTCTCTCCACACCAGGTCCTTGTCCATGAAGCAGGCAATCAGCTTAGCTTTCTTCATGACCATGTTTTCATTACTGAGATTGGAACACCACAGAGTGGAAGATAGTTCCTGGCTTGCAGCATATGACATGGTGTGTGTCTGGACTTTATATATGACACCACAGTATGTACATTGCAAGATCTCATCAGTGGTGAACAATTCCATTTTTGTACAAACCAAAACAGTTACATAATTAAGATAATGAAAGCAGGACCATAGTAGACAGAATGTCATGAATCTCACTCTCCATTCCATTCTAACTGTGAAGAGAAGCATTCGACCCAATGTAACACCAAATTGTCAGTGCTCACTTAATGTTTCCAATGGAATGATTTTGATTTGATATTACTGAAACTAAAAGTTGTTGATAAAAACTGAACTGCAATATGTCATATTTTAGGATTTTCTCCTATCATTAGTTTTACCCAAAATGACAAATTCTTCCTTTATCCAACAATTCTGACAACCATACACCTGAACAGCCATTTACCATATACCCAACTGGAAATAGCATCACAATGTTCCCCTGTGCCAGGCTAGTCTGGCCTTCAAACGTCACACAAATATTATGGTCTGCAATAATATAACTGTAGTAACAACTCCAAAAAGTACAGCCTTGTTGTACAGTGTCAAATAGGACAGTCCCTCGAGTTTGCCTTACGAGTACATCCAGTAACTAGGAGCAGAGGGCACTTCTAGGGATGGCCGAGCAATGAATTCGGAACAGGTGACTGGAAAAGGTGATGCCATTATGAGTTTACCAACACCAAATGGACAGCAGCGATTCGAGAAAACAGCTCACCCCCACCTTCTCAAGAGCAGTTTGAGATGAGGATTAAACGCTTGCCCAGCTCAAGTGGGGCCATGCATCCTGAATGAATGAAAAGTAATCTTTACACAAACAATAAGGAAGGTTTGAAAGAATCAAAACAAGATGTGAGGTTGGGGCTATTAAAACTACACAATGGCATTGAGGAGAAATTTAGTATAAAAGCTACATGACATTTACTGGGACATATCCATCCACCTTGTTAAAACCAGCCATATTGGAGCCTTACAAAAGATCAATGACTGAATGTTTGGTGATTGGGTAACACAGTCAAATACCACTACTGTGCTACAGAAGTAAAAATATTCTAATTGATAAAAACTTGATTTCCCATATCTATAAAATTTCATACGAGAGTGAAATGCTTAAGATGCTGAAAATCAGAAATAAAGTCGGCAAATGCTGAAAATATTCAGCAGGTCAGACAGTACCTGTGTAGAGTGAAACAGAGTTAGGCTCAGTGGCTGACAGGAAAGAGATTCAGGATAATTCAATCATTTTCGGCTTTGTAAATTGTAACTAGTGCTATAGGGATCAATGTTGGACCCTCAATTATTTAAAAACTAAAAGGCATGGTTGTAGGACTGTCGACATAATATTCAAATTTGCTAATGGGACAAAGGTAGGTAGAAAAGTAAGCTGTGAGGAGGATACAGAATCTGCAAACTGTTATTGATTGGTGAAGTGTATTGGCAAAAAAATAGCAGATTACAGATAATGTGGAAAAGTATAAAGATGTTTCTTTTGGCAGGAAAAATACAAAAGCACAATATTGTTTAAATAAGGAGAGGCTGCACAACGCTATGGCACAGATTAATCTATATAGCAGTGTGTTACAATCCCTGTAGAGACCGAGAAAATTCTAACTATGTACTATCAATTTCACTATATCAAAAAATAATTCACATTCATGAAAGTCCATTGAAAACATTTCAGTCCCCTCAAGTGCTTTATTTGTTATAAAAATAAGCAGGTTTCTAATCATTAGCCTAAATCAAACAGACAAGTAATCAACTCTTTAAGGAGTCAATCAAATTGTGAATGTCTCCCTGACTGAGAGATAGGTGACCAAAATGATAGATTGCAAATACCAGTTAATCTCCTGTTTGAGGGAATGTAAACATACAAATATTGTAACTACTGGAGCAAATTTTTCTAAATTGCTGCTCCTGAAAGTCTTTTTCTCAAATTTATGAAGGGATTGGGATTTAAGTGACATCACCACTTGAGTATTTTTCTGTCTTTGATTAGCATAGGATTTTCTTTTAAAAGCCTGTGGATTTAAGTAACCTCACAACTTAATAATTATGCAGACCCTATCCCCTCTTTAAGAACATTTAGGACAAACCTAAATAAAAAATTATCTCATATTGTTGGTTAAGGTCATTGCTACAATGAGAATAGAGTCTGTTTGAACTCTGCATGAAGTTCAAATGCCCCTGCTGCGTTTGGACTCCTGTCATGTATGAAACATGACATACTCCCTTACACCTACCGTCAAAAATGGAATCTATTGGAATTGGGATGGGACGATGGATTCTGGTGTCCATCTGTGGAATCTTCATGATTCTAGCTGTAACAATCCCCCTACAAGACATGTCAAAAGCGTCAACATGGACACTACCATTACACATGGGAGCACAACTCACCACATGCACGGCAGGTAGTCATGTGACTCAGCCAACTTTGTCTATCTCATACACTGCAGGCAATGATGCCCTGGGACATGGTATATTAGTGAAATCAAACAGATGCTTTGGAAACAGATGAATGGACACCATTCAACAAGTATTTTGGCTCAGTATTTACTGTGGAAAAGGACATGGAAGAAATGGAATGTAGGGAAATAGATGGTGACATCTTGAAAAATGTCCATATTACAGAGGGGGAAGTGCTGGATGTCTTGAAATGCATAAAAGTGGATAAATCCCCAGGACCTGATCAGGTGTACCCTAGAACTCTGTGGGAAGCTAGGGAAGTGGTTGTTGGGCCTCTTACTGAGATATTTGTATCATCGATAGTCACAGGTGAGGTGCCAGAAGACTGGAGGTTGGCTAACGTGGTGTCACTGTTTACAAAGGGCGGTAAGGACAAGCCAGGGAACTATAGACCAATGAGCCTGGCATCAGTGGTGGGCAAATTGCTGGAGGGAATCCTGAGGGACAGGATGTACATATATTTGGAGAGGCAAGGATGGATTAGGGATAGTCAACATGGCTTTATGCTTGGGAAATCATGTCTCACAAACTTGATTGAGTTTTGAAGAGAGCAGAATGGTGGGCATGATCTATATGGACCTCAGTAAGGCATTCGACAAGGTTCCCCATGGGAGACTGGTTAGCAAGGTTAGATCTCATGGAATACAGGGAGAACTAACCATTTGGATACAGAACTGGCTCAAAGGTAGAAGACAGAGGGTGATGGTGGAAGGTTGTTTTTCAGACTGGTGGCCTGTGACCAGTGGAGTGCCACAAGGATCGGTGCTGGGTCCACTCCTTTTCATCATTTATATAAATTAAAATGATGAGCATAAGAGGTATAATTAGTAAGTTTGCAGATGACACCAAAATTGGAGGTGTAGTGGACAGCGAAGAAGGTTATCTCATATTACAACGGGTTTAGATTACTTACACTGTGGAAACAGGCCCTTCAGCCCTACCTGCCAAAGCACAACTCACCCAGACCTATTCCCCTACACCTAACACTACGGGTAATTTAGCATGGCCAGTTCACCTAGCCTGCACATTTTTGGATTGTGGGAGGAAACCAGAGCACCCGCAGGAAACCCACGGAGACACAGGGACAATGTGCAAACTCCACACAGAGAGTCACCTGAGGCAGGAATTGAACCCAGGTCTCTGGCACTGTGGGGTAGCAATGCTAACCACTGTGCCACCGTGTCACCCAAACAGGATCTTAATCAGGTAGGCCAATGGGCTGAGGAGTGGCAGATGGAATTTAATTTAGATAAATGTGAGGTGCTGCATTTTGGGAAAGCAGTTCTTAGCAGGACTTATACACTTAATGGTAAGGTCCTAGGGAGTGTTGCTGAACAAAGAGACCTTGGAGTGCAGGTTCATAGCTCCTTGAAAGTAGAGTCACAGATAGATATGATAGTGAAGAAGGCGTTTTGTATGCTTTTCTTTATTGGTCAGAATATTGAGTACAGGAGCTGGGAGGTCATGTTGCAGCTGTACAGGACATTGGTTAGGCCACTGTTAGAATATTGTGTGCAATTCTGGTCTCCTTCCTATCGGAAAGATGTTGTGAAACTTGAAAGGATTCAGAAAAGATGTACAAGGATGTTGCCAGGGTTGGAGGATTTGAGCTATGGTGAGAAGTTGAATAGGTTAGGGCCGTTTGTCCTGGAGCGTCAGAGGCTGAGGGGTGACCTTATCGAGGTGTATAAAATCATGAGGGGCATGGATAGGATAAATAGATAAAGTCTTTTCCCTGGGGTCAGGGAATCCAGAACTAGAGGGCATAGGTTTAGGGTGAGAGGGGAAAGATATAAAAGAAACCGACGGGGCAAAGGGTGGTACGTGTATGGAATGGACTGCCAGAGGAAGTGGTGGAAGCTGGTACAATTGTAACATTTAAAAGGCATCTGGATGGGTATATGAACTGGAGGGATATGGGCCAGGTGCTGGTAGGTGGGACTGGATTAGGTTGGGATATCTGGTCAGGTGGATGAGTTGGACCGAAGGGTCTGTTTCCGTGCTGTACATCTCTATGACTCTTTGACTCTAATTGCCAGACAGGGATGTTCCCTCCCAGTCAGCGAACACTTCAGCAGTCAGGGACATTCGATCTCAGATCGTCAGGTGAACGTCCTCCAAGGCAGACTCTGGGACATACAACAATGCACACAACAGGTGCCTTAATTGAATCATATAAGATAATCAGCGGGTTAGATAGGTTGGACAATGAGAGCCGTTTTCCTCAGGTGGCGATGGTTAGCACAAGGGGACCTAGTTTTAAATTGAGGGGTGACTGATATCTGACAGATGTCAGAGGTAGTTTCTTTACTCAGAGAGTAGTAGGGAACCTGGAATACCCTGCCTGCAACAGTAATAGACTTGCAAACTTTAAGGGCATTTAAATAGTCATTGGATAGGCATACAGATGAGAATGGGGTCAAGAGTAGGGTGCTGGAAAAGCACAGCAGCATCCGAGGAGCAGGAGAATTGACATTTCTGGCAAGATAGTGTACATTGGACGGGCTTCAGATTGGTTTAACAGGTCAGTGCAACATTGAGGGCCGAAGGGCCTGTACTGTGCTGTAATGTTCTATGTTCTATCTTGTAAAATGCAGAGTTGCAGAGCAGAGGCTGATAGCTAAGTTCAGTAACCATGAGGATGACCTCAATCAGGATCTTGGGTTCATGTCACACTAAAGGTGACCCCACCAGACTATACACTCTTTCACACACACACTTATACACACGGACACATACACACACATTCTCTCACATAAACATGCGCACACACTCACACAGACTCCCTCTCATACGCGCACACTCGCACTCACAATCTGTCACAGGCATATACTCCCTCACAGTCACGTACACTATCTCAAGCACACACAGTTCTGCACACACTCCGCCCATGCTGTCACATACATATACTCCCTCAGACTCACACACACTCCCTCTCAAACATACACTCACACACACACTCTCTTTCTCTCTCTCTCTCTCTGTGTCTCTGTCTCCCCACACCTCCCCCACCACCCCCAACTGACACATGCACTCTCACACTCCCCCGTATTTACACATATAAATCTTTGGGGTGAATTTGCATTTGCAGATTATTATTTGGAGATACACTCTATTTTGTCCAAAAAGCACACGATCTGTAGACAGTCAGTCAATGTGACATTTTATTCCTACTTTGGAAATAAAATCAGATACAAACAGCTTGAAAAATGGCCTCTCACCTAAGGTATATTGTCTGATCAGAGATGTCACCTTTATTCTAATAAAACATGAAGTTATCTTGGGGCAGGGACTTGAAAGAAATTCTGGGAGTTGCATATTAATCAGTCAAAACCTGCACCTCCATTCTAACTGATTAAAAATGTAACAGCCATCTAGGTTTGTCCAATTCATTCGCAAAAGTTGTATGACTCTTTGATCTTTTACTATAAATTCTGTGTCCAATGCATTCTTTCTCAGTAGCTGCCTGAGGAAGGAGTGGGGGCTCCAAAAGCTTGCAGTTTCAAATAAACCTGTTAGACCATAACCCGGTGTCGTGTGATTTTTGACTTTGTCTACCCACACTTTGTACAACTGCTTCAACTATTGTCTACATGTGTGAACTTCCAGCATTTCGTTCCTGTAAAAAAATAAGCAACACCACTGTGATCATCTCATCCCAGCCTTTACCTTTAACCACCATTAAAACCAGCCTTATTGTCACTGACCAGCCCAGTTAAACCCCTTCATTCTCGCATTGAACTTTAAATTAAAGAAATGCTTTGAAAACGTAAGAATGTTATCCATTTTGTGTTTGTATCACTTGTAGATAATCATAAACAGTTAGCAGGCAGGTACATCATGTTGGGGTAGGGGAGTGCAAACTAGAGGGCATAGGTTTAGGGTGCAAGGGGAAAGATATAAAAGAGATCTAAGGCGCAATGTTTTCACGCAGAGGGTGGTACGTGTGTGGAATGAGCTGCCAGAGGAAGTGGTGCAAGCTGGTACATTTGCAACATTTAACAGGCATCTGGATGGGTATATGAATAGGAAGGGTTTCGAGGGATATGGGCCGGGTGCTGGAAAGTGGAACTAGATTGGGTTGGGATATCTGGTTGGCATGGACGAGTTGGACCGAAGGGTCTGTTTCCATGCTGTCCATCTCTGTGACTCTACAACTCTATGGCGAGCATAGGAAGTACAACATTGGCCTTTATTGCAAGGGAAGTAGATACACAACAGATGCCTTGATGCAATTATGCAGCATATTGATGAGATTATACCTACAGTACTATGTACGGACATGTATATCATATGCTGTTTCTCAGAATGGGTATTGATCATTGACAATTTAAGATATGCTTCCTTAAAGGTATTTGTACATCATATTGCAACAGTATTTTGCTTTTAACAGCTTCAGTGGTCTTCCCTATCTCCTGACACAAGCCCCAGTCTTTAGCTTGTCCTGCAATTCAAGGGATCAGGGGTTTACCGCCATATGGCACTAATTTTCCGATAAGGCAAATGGTGAAATTTAATAGACAGGACCTCAAAACTGCGACTCGCAATCTGGTCTGTAATGAGACCTGCTATTGAATTCAGTCAGAATGCCAATTATCCTGATTTCAGCAGGCTTCTCTTTCTGCTCACCCGAACCTGGTCTTTTTCCAGATAAGCATCAGTGCCCATATGAGCCTTGGATAAGCAATACCTATCATTCAGATCACATTCAGCCTTCAATTCTCCTTATCACAACCACACAGGAATTACTGGAAAATTGATCACCTCAGTCTAATCTGTGTTTTTTACAATTCCTGTTCCATCTGCAACCCAATACATATCCAGTTCCTTATTGAAGAAGTTAGTCAACAATATTAACCATGTTTCATGGATGTTCACTGTTTAGAGATGACTTTTCTCAGTTATTAATCTTGCTTGAGAATTCCAAATTTGGCATCATGGCCTTCTGATATTATGCTCAAAAAGTAAGCCAAGTAATCTACTTTTAACGCGCCATCCATGTCCTTCAGCATTTTAAAGATCCAGATAATTTCCTCATTCAATTTATTTTTCGCTACAGAAAAATATGAGCAACTTTGAAAATCTAATAACATGCAGAGTCCTTAATCTGAGATCCTTCCTATCACTGCTCTCTGAACCCTCTCCAAAACTGCTGTTTTGGATGTTGCTCACACTATTCCAAATATGGATCCACATGTTTGTAACAAATTGTCACATTTGAATCCTTTTAAAATCAGGAACATTTTCAAAATGGCTAGACATCAGCAGTTATTGGTTTACAAAGACATTTGTACACTTTCTAATAGGTAAACCGTTCATTATATCCTTGAATAGATCTTGTCCCACCTGGAAGACAGGTCCAGCAGATGTGGTGACCCAGGGGTATGCAGTCAGGACAAGTGTTGTTTTGGGAGTCATCAGTAATAACTCTGGATACCATAAAGACTCAAGGCTCCAGGTCAAGCATGGACAAGAAAACTTCCTGCTGATTATCACATTAGTGCTCCTTCATGTTGAACAATAGTTGGAGGAAGCATTGAGCGTGACAGGATGCAGAATGTACACTAGATTTCAATATCCACTATCAAGAGTGGGTCAGCAGCGGTATTGATTGAGCTGGTCAAGACCAAAAGGACATTGTTGCTAGACAAAGTCTGTAACAGGTGGTAAGGGAACACCACAAGAAGGAACAATATACAATTATCAGTAATGTGACGGAAAGAGTTGTCTATAATGTTATCAAGTAGCATCTACTTAGCAATAACCTACTAATTGATGTCCAGTTTGGGTTCCACCAGGACCACTTAGCCCCTGACCTCATTTCAGCCTTGATTCAAGCATGGAGAAAAGAGATGAATTCCAGAGGTGAAGTGAGAGTGACTGCCCTTGACATCAAAGCTGCATTTGATGAAATATTAAGGTTCCCTAAAAAAGCTGGAGTTTATTGGAATCAGTGCTAATACTCTCTGTTGTTTAGAGTCATACCTGGCTCATAGGAAGATGGTTGTAGTTACTGGAGATAAATCATCTCGCTCCAGGACATCACTGCAGAAGACATCTCTGCTGCTCATCAGTGACCTTCCTCCAATCCTAAGGTCAAAAATGGAGATGTTTGCTGATGATTTCATGATGTTCAGCACCATTCACAAGTCCATACTCAAGCAACTTATGTTCAAATGCAAAAATATTTAGACAATATCCAGGCTTGGGCTGACAAGTTACAAAGCAACATTCAAACCATACAAATGCCATGCAGTGACCACCTCCAGTAAGAGACAATCTAACCATGGCCCCTTGACATTCAATGGTGTTGCCATCACTAAATCCCCTATTCTGGGGATTACCATTGACTAACAACCGAAATTGACGAGCCATATAAATACTGTGGCTACAAGAGGTTGTCAGAGGTGAAGAATGTTACAGCAAGTATCTCACCTCCTGACTCCAGCGTAGTGGAATACTCCCCACCTGCCTGAATGAGTGCAGCTCCAACAACACGCAAGAAGCTTGACACCCGCCCTTGACTGACACCTCAGCCACCACCAACGCTCAATAGCTACAAAATATACAAGATGCAGTGCTGTTTTGCCAGCAGTTTCCAAACTCATGACCATTTCCATCTCCGAAGGAGAATGGCAAATATATGGAAATACCATCACCGGCATGTTCCCGTCCATGCCATACATCATTCTGACTTGGCAAAAGGTTGGTATTCCTTCAGTGTTCTTGAGTCAAAATCCTGAAAGTCGATCCCTAATAGTATTGACTATGGTTCACGAAAGCAGTTCACCACCACCTTCTCAAGGACAGATAGGGAACAAGCAATAAATTCTGGTCCAGGCAGTAATGCCCAAGTCATAAAGGTGAATAAAAAAATTGGTCATTACAGTTTTTTTCCAGAAGATCAAATGATACACAGGTCAAATCTGCTTTTTTTTTGCCATTAAAACCCTTCCAAACTACTCACTTGAGTTAACAACATATTTCAAATATGGGAATTACCTTACAAGTATCTGTTACAGCTACCATTAAAATCCAGGAGCAGTACATTCTCACATGAATAATATGCTTTAATACAATGAGTCAGCTTCTCTGGAAAACAGCATATTTGACATGCTTGTAACTAATTAAAGTGTTAGGTATGGCTGCTTGCAGGCAAATAATTTCTCAAAATATTAGGCTGAATCTTAAATAGATTGACTAAGTTCCTTTGAGTTCCTTTGAGGTTTTTGGAGAATTTCTTGATGCAAGGCCTTGCCTTGCCACTTAAAAATCACATGACACCAGGTTATAGTCGAGAGGGCGGTGCTAGAGAAGCACAGCAGGTCAGGCAGCATCTGGAGCAGGAAAAGCAACGTTTCAGTCATAAGCCTTTCATCACAAACTTGACTGAGTTTTTTGAAGAAGTAACAAAGAAGATTGATGAGGGGAGAGAGGTAGGTGTGATCTATATGGACTTCAGTAAGGCGTTCGATAAGGTTCCCCATGGGAGACTGATTAGCAAGGTTAGATCTCACGGAATACAGGGAGAACTAGCCATTTGGATACAGAACTGGCTGAAAGGTAGAAGATAGAGATTAGTGGTGGAGGGTTGTTTTTCAGACTGGAGGCCTGTGATCAGTGAAGTGCCACAAGGATCAGTGCTGGGTCCTCTACTTTTTGTCATTTACATAAATGATTTGGATGCGAGCATAAGAGGTACAGTTAGTAAATTTGCAGAAGACACTAAAATTGGAGGTGTAGTGGACAGCGAAGAGGGTTACCTCAGATTACAACAGGATCTGGACCAGATGGGCCAATGGGCTGAGAAGTGGCAGGTGGAGTTTAATTCAGATAAATGCGAGGTGCTGCACCTTGGGAAAGCAAATCTTAGCAGGATTTATACACTTAATGGTAAGGTCCTAGAGAGTGTTGCTGAACAAAGAGACCTTGGAGTGCAGGTTCACAGCTCCTTGAAAGTGGAGTCGCAGGTCGATAGGATAGTGAAGAAGGCGTTTGGTATGCTCTCCTTTATTGGTCAGAGTATTGAGTACAGGTGCTGGAAGGTCATCTTGCAGTTGTACAGGACATTGGTTAGGCCACTGTTAGAATATTGCATGCAATTCTGGCTTCCTTCCTATCGGAAAGATGTTGTAAAACTTGAAAGGATTCAGAAAAGATTTACAAGAATGTTGCCAGGGTTGGAGGATCTGAGCTCCAGGGAGAGGCTGAACAGGCTGGGGCTGTTTTCTCTGGAGCATCAGAGGCTGAGGGAGACCTTATAGAGGTTTACAAAATTATGAGGGGCATGGATAGGATAAATAGACAAAGTCTTTTTCCTGGGGTCGGGGAGTCCAGAACTAGAGGGCATAGGTTTAGGGTGAGAGGGGAAAGACATAAAAGAGACCTAAGGGGCAACTTTTTCACGCAGAGGGTGGTATGTGTATGGACTGAGCTGCCAGAGGATGTGGTGGAGGTTGGTACAATTCTAACATTTGGATGGGAAGGGTTTGGAGGGATATGGGCCAGGTGCTGGCAGATGGACTAGTTGGGTTGGACGAAGGGTCTGTTTCCATGCTATACATCTCTATGACTCTATGACTCTATCAGGCTTGTGCCCGAAATATCGTTTCTCCTGACCTGCTATGCTATGGTTTTACAGCACTACACTCCAACTCTGAGCTCCTCACTAACACCAGGTTATAATCCAATAGGTTTATTTGGAAGTACGAGTTTTCGGAGTACTGCCCTAACTAGGTAACTCGTTACCTGATGAAGGAGCAGCGTTCTGAAAGCTCATTATTTGATGAAAGAGCAGCACTTTGAAAGCTTGTGCTTTCAACTAAACCTGTTGAACTGTAACCTGGTTTGTGGGATTTCTAACTTTGTCCACCCCAGTCTAACACCGGCACCTTCACATCTTGCCTTCCCAGGGTAACTCTCTCCTGACTACATACCATATGTAAGTGCGACAGGACATACTCAAGGATATGATGAACGGTTTTCCTGTTAGGAAGTATACAAGTATTTAAATGTCTTTGTAAACCAATAACTGCCAATGTCTAGCCATTTTGAAAATGTTACTGATTTTAAAAGGATTTAAAATACTACAATTTGTTACAATTATGTGGATCCGTATTTGGAATAGTGTGAGCAACATCCAAAGAGCAGTGATTCATTGGAGAGAGTTCAGAGAGTAGTCATATGAAGGATCTCAGATTGACGACTCTATGTGTTATTAGATTTTCAAAGTTGAACATGTTTTTCCACCGAGCTTTCTTGTCCTAACTTACTAAACCCACCTCACTAATTGTCTACCGCACACCAATGACATCTCTCACATCCTATTTCCAGCCCTTAGCACACACCATTTGGGATATCTGGGAATTTATCTGCATCAGTGCGCCATTTTTAACAGCTTGCAGGGCACAAACACAGTCTGCGGCTGTCCTATATTGTTACTGAATATTTGCTCTGGAATGCCAGGTGGGGTTTGGGAGGTGGGAGAGGTTGGAACCTGTTTTGCAGGTATTCCTCTTCTGCCAGGAGCAGCAGGGGAAACCAGAACACCAAACCATGCCAAGCAATGGTTGTCACTTGTGTTAAAGCCCTCCCAGCTATCTAGAGGAATGCCCAGAACTGGAAGAACATGGTCAATGTCCTTCTCCACTCTGCCAGCATACATATCACCATCCTCTTTCTGATACTTTAGACCCACTGTAGCTCTGTCACTGCACCCACCTCCCACCAAGGATCATGCTGTACTACTCTCACCAGTGCCTGCTCCATCTCTTATTCACTTTCAGCCATTCCAACCCCTGACATAACTAGCTCTGTTCCGCCTATTCACTTGCTTCATCTCCTGATGTGCACCAACTGTTTCCCTTTTATTTTTGTTATAGAATCCTTACAGTGTGGAAACAGGCCCTCCAACCCAACACTGACCCTCCAAAGAGTAACCCACCCAGATCCTATATTTACCCCTCACTAATGCACCTAACCTACACATCCCCGAACACCATGGGCAATTTAGCATGGCCAATTCACCTAACCAGCACATCTTTGGACTGTGGGAGGAAGCCAGAGCACCCAGAGGAAACCCATGCAGAGGTAGGGAGAATGTGCATTCCACACAGACAGTTGTGTGAGGCTGGAATTGAACCCGGCTCCCTGATGCTGTGATGTAGTAGTGCTAACCACTGAGCTACCATGCTGCCACAGATTTATCGTCTGTAATATTTGTCTGTCTCTTAGTAAATGGGATAAAAGAAGACTTAAAATGAGTGGCGAGCTGTCCATCATTCAGCTCCTCACACCTTATGAGGACAGCATTCTGACCCTGACCATTCTGAGCAAGGAATGGACTAGTATCAGAAGCTGTCCTTGCCTCTAAGTGAAGGTTATCTCCCCTGATTTTACCCAGATTTGCTGACAACTATGGTAAGCTTTCTGGCTTTGTGTCTGCAATAAATAATAAAGCAAGATCGCAGTAATATGAGCCTCTCACTCTGGCTGAGGGTGAAAGGCACAATAAGGCAAAGCAAGTTAATTCAGGGCAGGGATATTATGAGCATTCAGGCAAAGTCAAAGTACATGAGCACTATGACAGCAAGTAAAGGACCCAGCAGCATAAGCTGGGTGTGTGTCCCTGAGTGCAGTGTCCTTGCTGCAGTATTATAATCATTGGTGTCAGTGTTACCTACATTACAGCAATGACGTGCGGAATCACCAAAGTAACCTTTCAGGGAATCAGAGACGAGCCATGAGGGTCTTTAAATTCTGGCACAAATAGGATCCCAAAGTCCATGGCCATGGGCTGCTGGTGGCCTACTGAGCATGCCCTGAGATGTTGGTGTCCAATTTCCAACACAGAAGACATTCTGAGCAAGTCATGAGATGAATCTATCGAGTGGTAGCTCTGGTTTCCTTCTTGAATTTTCTCAATGTTGAGCTTTGTCAGTGAGTTTGGTGAGATGGGAGGCTAAATATTGATGAGGTGAGTTGAGGCATTAACAAGGATTTAACAAGTAATAATGAGCTTCAATTGGTATCTTGCTGCTCCCTTGCAAGAATCTTGCCATGATACTTCTCAAAAGCATAGAAATAGAGCTAGATGGTCTTAACATTCTAATGAGCCTTGCAGTACTTAGATTAGATTATGATTTGGAGATGCTGGTGTTGGACTGTGGTGTACAAAGTTAAAGATCACACAACACCAGGTTATAGTCCAACAACTATCACCTGATGAAGGAGTGTCGCTCCGAAAGCTAGCGTGCTCCCAGTTAAACCTGTTGGACTATAACCTGGTGTTGTGTGAGTTTTAGATTAGATTAGATTCCCTAAGGTGTGGAAATAGGCCCAGCAAGTCCACACTGACCCTCCGATAAACAACCCACCCAAACCATCTCCCTACATTTACCCCTGACTAATGCACCCAATACTATGGGTAATTTAGCATGGCCAATTCACCTGACCTGCACATCTTTTAGACCGTGGGAGGAAACCCACACAGAGAATGTGCAAACTCCACACAGACAATCACCCAAGGCTGGAATCGAACCCAGGTTCCTGGTGGTGTGAGGCAGCAATGCTAACCACTGAGCCACCGTGCCACCTCATTTATCACTTAATTCTGCCATAGACCATGTCATTCAGACCCCCCTATAAAATTCTGCCCATTATTCATATTTCCCTATCCACTCTCATATGTAATCAATTGAATTTATATTCCATCTTACCTCATTGTAATATCTCAAAATCTAGCACCTATTGAATTACACTTGAAGTGAACTGATACCTGCCAACTGTCATGCTACAATCCTCTCTCAGAAAAAAACTGTAAACTGATTCACTAGTTAACCTAATTTCCAATGATATTTGGTTGAGTGAGTGGTTTTGGTCAAAATACCAATAACAAGTGCCTTGTGCCAAGAAGACCTTTAATCCTCAGCTAAACAGTCAGGGGGAACTTGATTTGATGTTCTTACTGAAACAGACCTCCAGCAAGGATGCTCTGGAGAGTCAACCTCATGTGAACCAGAGAATCTCTAAGAAGTGATTTACTGAGAGATAAACAACTGGTTATGTCAGAAAGACAGGAATCCATAAGCACAAAGTAAATAACTGCAGTTTTGAAGTATATATATCCTGACATCACTCAGTGGTTTATTCCTGGTAAACCACCACCCTCTATTGTATATCCTGTTTAGATTAAAGCCAGGCAATTGGTTTTTACAATGTTCCAAATATTTCTTTCATTTTAGACTTTGAGACTAAATTGAAGTCAATAGGATTTACTGTTACTACTATATTGTGAAAATATAGAGGGGCCGGTGTTGGACTGTAGTGGACAGGGCCAGAAGTCACATGACACCAGGTTACAGTCCAACAGGTTTATTTGAAATCACGAGTTTTCGGAGCGCTGCTCCTTCGTCAGGTGCAGCGCAGGCTTGTGATTTTAAATAAACCTGTTGAACTATAAACTGTGTTGTGTGACTTCTGATATTGTGAAGAGACTAGGATCATGTTGTCTCTTAATGTTTTTGACACAACTTCACAGTGTCTCAATCATAAATGGAAGCAATACAAAATGTATTGTAATGGTTAAAATGAAAAGAAAGGGGGCAGAAGGTATTTGGTCATTAAAGTCTCTGCAAAACCTTCTAATAGCATGGAACATACCATTTACTTGTCATTCAAAGGTGACTTATCTTTGATAACCTTTATGTTCACAATGCTTTATTTTTTCTGTTATTTTCTTCCCCTCAGGGTGCTGTCATGATGCACGCCATTCTCCTATTAAGATGATGGATGCCTGACCTGATCCCCATCAACTTTGGTCTTCAACTAGTTACTAAGTGGTTTGTAAAAGTGATGTAAAGTTGATCTGCGCGGTGTTTACCCCGTGGCATGGATTGACTGACTGAGATGAGAAAGGTGGAACATGTGTATGAATCATGAGTTTGGTGCTTGAAAGAAAGGTCACTTGTTCTGAGAGACTGAGTGTTTATATTTTTGTGCTTTACTATAATTCATTGAACAGTCTTAATTCCATGTTTCAATATGTAATGTGAACTGTTACACTATTCCCACTTGTGCCATAAATTAGAAAAGACTTACTTTATTTCTGTGAATTATACCAACTTAAGAAAGCAGAATATTGATTGCAATGGGGGCTGAGCCTGCAGTAAATTTGACCTGTAAACTAAGTGGGTTCTTCTACAAAATACTGATGGTACCTCACAATTTAAGAGTTCTGGAGTAATTGAGCTTTTCTGTGCTGACTGACTTTGGTTTTGGAGATTTTTATACAGATAAGAATACAAGTGTTTTTGCCATTGATCTGGGAGTGGTCTCAATTGCATTTTGTTAATATTAACAGTTAGCCCATGCATGGTTCAGTCAGACAGGAATTTTCCAGTTGTTTCCTCCCTTATTGGTACTTTAATATTCTGACTTTTTTTGTCTGAATCTGAGAGATTCAGGTGTTTAGGAAATACACAATAATGAGGGTGAGGCAAACTTGATAAATATGTTAATCTTCTTCTATATTTCATTTTCCTATAATTGTATCTCCAAGTTGGCATATGAAAAGTTTCTAATATGTTTTGCACCCTTAAATCAACTCAAGTGCAGTGTGGAATTTGGCTTGGTCATGTGAAAGGTTGAGTGAAGTTTGTTAGTGCTGTTTATGATGTTCTAATCATTAACGTTAACACTTGGAAATTGCGGGCATTGTATGCTTGTGTTTTCAATGCCAAACATCAGTGAGAAAAGAATCTTAGAGTACAGCAGAAACGGTAACATGGTAGGTCAGTGGTTGGCACTGCTACCTTGCAGTACTAGGGACCTAGGTTGGATTCCAACCTCGAGTGACTGTCTGTGTGGAAGTTAGATATTCTCCCTGTGTCTGTGTGGGTTTCCTCCCACAAACCAAAGATGTGCAGATTGGGTGGATTGGCCATGGGAAAAGCAAGGATTGGGTAGGTGACTGCCTGTGGGTGGGATGCTTTTCAGAGGGTCTGTGTGGACTCAATGGGCTGAATGACCTGTCCCCACACTATAGGGAGCCTATGAAATGTAAAGTGTCACCTATGCAGCCAGATTAGGGGATGGGAGAGACATCCATAATATATTATGGAGAGTACAATATCAACTATAAGAAGACTATACTTGGAATTATAATGGATTTCTTTAACTGATTCACACTGTAAATTTGAAGGTTCACTGACATATATTTAGCAAATATTTTCTCATCCCATAGCCAGTATTGGAATGAGTACTCAATCTACCTGTCCAGTGATGATCTGATGAGAAATATTGGATGGATAAATACATTTTGAATACTTAAAGCTTCAAGGATGAGGATA
This sequence comes from Chiloscyllium punctatum, assembly GCF_047496795.1. Classification (NCBI taxonomy): domain Eukaryota; kingdom Metazoa; phylum Chordata; class Chondrichthyes; order Orectolobiformes; family Hemiscylliidae; genus Chiloscyllium; species Chiloscyllium punctatum. Next base: position 32,896,465 of record NC_092780.1, on the reverse strand, counting down.
AAGCGGCAAGTAGTACAGAATCTTATCTGGGTATAGTGGGCAGTGGCGAGACGTGTCGCAGAAACCAGTGAGGTGCTTAGTGAAGCCCAGTCTGACATCTTGGATGCTTTTCTCAAGTGGCATGGCAACATTCTTGCTAGGTAGCAGTAAGTTCTCAATTGATACTCATTATTGCTTATTAAACATCTTGTTAACAGCCTAACTTGCCATGGGTTATACTCAAACCAAACTTACTATGCAAACTAGTCATTAGGAAATCTTAACATGAGAACCAGAGTGGGCGCTTGGGAGGGTGTGTAAGATTTGCCAGCTGAGCCAAAAGCCTCTATGTTGAAGGCATAACTGAGGACTGCAGATGCTGGAAATCAGAGTCTAGATTAGAGTGGTGCTGGAAAAGCACAGTAGGTCAGGCAACATCCAAGGAGCAGGAAAATCGACACTTCGGGCAAAAGCCCTTCATCAGGCTTTTGTGCTGGGCTTTTTCAACACCATTCTAATCTAGCCTCTATGTTGGACACAGGGCACCAACAGCTCAGTGCATACTCCATGGGTACCGGCCACATGAACCCCACATCCATGGAAATTGGCATTGAACATCTACCAGTCTCTGTGAACCGTCATGGACATCTCCGATTCTCTTTCTGCACATTCATGATGCAACTTGAGCTGCACTGGCAGCTATCATTATGATGCTATAGTGAGGAAACTGTGTGCTCAGAGACATGCACCCTGCTCATAGCCTGGGCTAGGTTGTATCCCTCAGTTCTCTGCTTACTTTCACAGTGCAATCACTCTGAGCCCGTCTGGATACCCAGAGCACCCCTGTCTTATATTATCTTGCTTTGCCTTTTTGTCTACCATGAGGGTGGCACAGTGGCTCAGTGGTTAGCACTGCTGCCTCACAGTACCAGGCACTTGGGTTCGATTCCCACCTCGGGCAACTGCTTGTGTGGAGTTTACACATTCTCCCCATGTCTGCATGGGTTCCCTCCGGGTGCTCTGGTTTCCTCCCACAATCCAAAGTTGCGCAGGTCAGGTGAATTGGCCATGCTAAATTGCCCATAGTGTTAGGGGCATTAGTCAGGGCAAATATAGGGTCTGGGTGAGGTACTCTTTGGAGGGTTGGTGTGGACTTGTTGGGCCAAAGGGCCTGTTTCCATACTGTAGGGAATCTAATCTAATCTATTTGCTGCCAAGTCAGAGAAAGCAGGGTCATATTACTGCAACTTTAGTTTGCCATTTAGCACAGACATAAAACCAGGGACTTGTCATAATTGACAGCAAGCCTCAGCAAAATCAAGGGAAATAACCTTTATTCAGGCGATTCCAGCCCAGTAACTCAAAGACAGCCTCTAATTCCACTAAAATAGGCAGTATCATGGACAGTGAGAAAGATTATCTGAAATTGCAGCAGGACCTTGATCAGCTGGGGAAGAGGGCCGAGAAATGGGAAATGGAGCTTAGTATACCTAAGTGTGAGGTCTTGCATTTTGGAAAGTCAATTCAAGGTAGGAGTTTTATCATGCATGGTAGGGCCTTACGGAGTGTAATGGAACAGAGGGATCTTGGAGTTCAGGTTCACAGTTCCCTGAAGTGAAGTCACAGATAGACATGACCATGAAGAAGGCTTTTGGCACACTGGCCTTCATCAGTATTGAGTATATAAGTTACAAAGCTTTCATAAAATTTCATAGGATCAGGCCATTTGGCCCAACATAGTTATGTTACGACATTGGTGAGGATGCACTTGGAGTGTTGTATTCAGTTTTGGTCACCTTGTTATAGGGAGAATGTTGTTAAACTGGAAAGAGTGAAGAAGAAATTTACAGTTATGTTGCTAGACTCAATGGTTTGAGATATAGAGAGAGGATGGACAAGCTAGGATTTTTTTCTTTAGGAGACTGAGGAGGTGACCCGATAGCAGTGTATAACGTCATGAAAGGCATGAATAGAGTGAATGCACTCAGTCTTTTCCCCAAAGTTGGGGAATCGAGAACGAGAGGGCATCAGTTTAAGGTTAGAGGGGAAATAATTAAAGGGAACCCGAGCAGACACGTTTTTTACACAGAGGGTGTTACAAATATGGAATGAGCTGCCAACGGAAGTGGTTGAGGCGGGTACATTAACAACATTTAAAAGACATTTGAACAAATACATAGATAGGAAAGATTTAGAAGGGTATGGGCCAAATGCAGGGGTTAGCATGGATGGACATTTTGGTCAACATGGACCAATTTGGTCCAAAGACCTGTCTCTGTGCTGTCAGACTCTATGACTCTAATTCCAATCCAGGGACTTGGAAACACTGTCAATGAGCTGCTTAGGATGGTCAGAGCCAGGATCCTCTCCTCTTCATGTAGAAGGAGCCAAATGTTTGGCAGCCTGCCACACGTCTCAGTCTTTTACCCAAACTGTGGCCCATTTTCCTCACTGACTGAGAGCCAGGCAGGTATTACAGAAGACAAATGTGGGACTGCTGGTGTATGTGGGCAGGTTTCCTGAGTGAGCGAGCAGGCAACACAGTGCAGACAGGGTTAGTCGTGTCTGGGGTTGTGGTGATTGGAAAAGATTTGCAAGCAATAGTGGTAGAGCATGAGTATTGGTGGGATGTAGGTGCAGAAGCAGGGTTAAAGTGTGAGTGTGAGGTATGGGAGTGATGATTGTGGCACTTACCATGGGTGGAATGGAGAAGGGAATTGACCTTCTTTCTATAGTGCTGGGCATTCCCCCATGCAGTGGACTTGTTGGTCTGAAGGGCCTGTTTCCACACTGTAAGTAATCTAATCTAAGTTGAGCATGCTGTAACCCTTTGGAAACCTCAGAGCAGACTGGCATGGTCTGGTATCCCTGCTGGCCCTGGGAGAAGAGAAAGATCCGCATCTATACCACCCTGTCCGGCAAGTGCTCCAGGATCCTGTCTACAAAGCAGGACACTGACTTTCCGTTGTCTGCCATGTCCAGAACAAGTGACAGTTCCAGACTGACAGTCCGAGTGCACGGTAGGTTTTTAAATATGGAGCTGAATCATGAATCCCGGTCAATTCCGAAAGTCTGCTGTTAAGCAAGTTGCTCTGTGACAGCACATGGTAGGTTGAAATGGAAGTCAGACATGGAACTTGCCATAAGGTCTGAAATGGCAATTAATATATTATGCCACACAGCAGGAATCACTTTAATAATTTTAACTTGCACTTAGCAAAAAGCTGTGTAGTATTTTCAATGAAACATAGTTAAATGTATGATTAAAGTAACTGAGGCAGATTTGCTACTAACAGGGGTGAACAGATACTTTTGGAAATTCCTTTATTCCTGCCTCAGTCCATCTGCTACTGATACCCTCATCTCTGCAACGGCACCTCAGGAGTTAGTTAGCTTAGTTGGCTGGATGGCTGACTAGTAATGCAGATAACACCAACACTGTGGGTTCAATTCCTGTACTAGCTGAGGTACTCTGAAGGATGCACCCTCCCCACCCTTCACTTGAAGTGTGGTGACCCTCAGGATAAACCAGCAGGCCAATGGCCTTGTAGATGCAGGGCACATTTAATCGACCTGACACTCAGTATTCCCAATCAGCCTCTTTTCCATTGCATTCTCTTGAAATGGGAATTCATGTTAAACTCCTCTGTCAGTATCGAGAGTGGGATTAATGATGTAACCATGCAACAGTGCCTACTAGCTGAAGCCCAATTGAACTTCAAACAGGCGCTACAATTGGCTTTGCTGTTAGATGATGCAGCTTATGAATTGCAGGGTATTCCTTGACTGGCTGACTGAGCTTGGGGTACACTATTTGAGCGAAGACAATTGCATAGCCTGTCCCAGGACATATGCTGAAAAGAGAGAGACTCTGGGTCAGCCAACTGCAAAACCCCAAAACAAAGCCAAGCCTCCGCCAAATGGTTAAAAGTTTCTTCAGAATAGGGTCTGGCAAGGCATTGCAGTTGCTGAGGCAGCTAAAGAGTTCCACTAGACCTAAATTGAGTCAGTGAACTCACAGGCTGATATCAAGGAGAGTGCACACCCTGGAAAAGCCATCGACATCTGGTTTGGAGCTGTTAAATTGCGAAGCAACATACAAGTCAAAACCAATCAACATAAACATCTGGTTAAAATGGTCACCCGGTTCTAATGGAGACTGATACCGGTGCAGTATTTTCAGTGATTGCAGAACCAGACTTTAACAGAATTCACTTTGTGATTGCGGAAAACCTTGGCTAGACCAAGAACCTATACTGGGGAATCTTTACAGATTAAGGGTACAATTTTGGTTCAGTTCCCACTAAATGTAGTAAAAGGCTCAGGCCCAAGCCTGATGGCACGAAAATCGTTGTGAAAGACTCACCTTGATTGGCTCACTATTTTTCAATTAGGAAACTGTTGCCCGAGTGAATTAAAATCCAAAAGCTTTTCAGGATGGTCTAGGGACCTTCAGAGGAGCCAAGGCAACCTCACATATTGACCAAGAAGCAACTGAATGATTCCGCAAGACCCAAGAGTGCCATTTGTCTTATGGGCAAAAGTAGAGACAGAAATCAGAGGGGCTGTTCATCTGGTCCAATCAGGGAGCCCTGGCTGACAGATAAAAGCAGGAGTCGCAGACACCCTGTTCACTCTGAAAGCTGGCTCTGAGGGAGCGTGTAAATGGAGGGTGACTTGATGATGGGATACTGGCCTCTGTGGAGTTATTTCAGGGTTGATTTTCAGGAGCTGGATTGATGAGTTCCATATTTACCCTGTGTAGGACCCTTTGAATTATATGATGTGGTTTTATGTCATATTTACAGCATAGCAACGAGCTATTTGGCAATAAAATGTGAACGCTTATTTTTCACAAAATTCTCGTCATACTCTCTGTCATTTGCCCACATCAACATATCTTTTTATCCGTTTCGCCTCATGTCTTCATGTAACTTTCCTTACTCATGTCTACTCTTTTCACCTCAAGTACTCATTGCAGAAGCAACTTAGAAATCTAACAAAGCTTAAAAAAGATTCTCATGAATTCCTTACTGAATTTATTCATGGCAATCTTAAATTTATGGCCATCTTGTCTACCTTGTCCTCTTCCTATTCTTTACAGCTACCCAATTAAGGAAAGCCAATGCCCCAATAGTATTATTGCTGGACTGTTCATCCAGAGACCCAGATAATGTTCTGGCACCCAGGTACAAATCCCACCATGGCAGATGTGGAATTTGAATTCAATAGGTAAAATAAAACCCTGGAATTGAGAGTCTAATGATGACCATGAGTCAATTGTCAGGAAAATCACATCTGTTTCATTAATGTCCTTTCGGGAAGGAAACTGCCATCCTTACCTGGTCAACATGTGATTCCAGTCCCACAACAATGTGGTTGTCTCTTACCTAACCTCTGAGCAACTAGGGATGGGCAATAAATGTTGGCCTAACTAGTGATGCCCACATCCCATGTATGAATAAAAAGAATTAAATATTTTTCATAATCTAAAAGATCTCAGTGAAGGCATCCTTTAATCTTCTCTTTTCTGGAGAATAAAAGTGCTGATATGTTTGATTTTTCCTAACTGTTATAGTACTCTTAGTGCAGGTATTATTCTACAAAAACATGTTATTTGGGTAATGGTTCTGAAAGAGTTAACATTTATTTTAAATTAGTGCCACTCATTCTACTGATGCTACACAATATATGCATGATTTAGAGACGCCGGTGTTGGACTGAGATAAACCTGTTGAACTATCACCTGGTGTTGTGTGATTTTTAACAATATATGAATATTGACTAGGAGTTGTTCTCTAGCTTTCAGAGGGAACAGATGAACTCAACCAGCTCCTTAAGGTGCTAAATAGACTAGATTCCCTAAAGTGTGGCAACAGGCCCAACGAGTCCACATTGTCCCTCCAAAGAGTAAAACACCCAGACCCATTTCCCTCTGACTAATGTACCTAACACTATCAGCAATTTAGCATGGCCAATTCACCTGACCTACACATGTTTGGACTGTGAGAGGAAACTGGACCACCCAGAGGAAACTCACTCAGACATGGGAGAATGTGCAAACTCCAGACAGACACCCAAGGCTGGAATTGGGTCCCTGGCTCTGTGCGGCAGCAGTGCTAACTACTGAGCCACCATGCCACCAAATGGCTATACCTGACAATTATGAAGTTGTACGGATTACTCGCGGAGTAAATCATCTTGTTATATAGGAACAATACCTCTTCTGTTGACAGTCCATAGTGGTGTAACCTCTACCACTGATCAATAGATAGACTCAAAACAAAGCAAAAACAAAGAACTGCCTCTAACAGCCATTCCCCAGTACCACATACTGGTACAGGTGGCAAATATCATGCGGTGCGAGGAATGGTCATCGGGGAAAATACCACTAAACAGTATTTTGCTGATGTTGCTCCAATTGTATTTTGGAATAAGGAGTCAAATTTCTTGGTGAGTTTATTCACTAACCTATTCATCTTTTAGTTCTACCCGTCCACAAATTAACTCTAGTACTTCTTTTTTTAATTAACTTTCATCACCATCTTTATTATTTTGTGTCTGTAGCCCCAGACCCCTCTCGGTGCCATTAAGATATTTATTTTCCAAGGAATCTGTAACCTCCTCATTGTTCCGACTAAAATATACAAACTCATATTTATCTATTTTGAAGTTCTTTTGTCCTTGTCTATTATGCAAGTTTATGAAATTCTGGAAAGAGTAAACTTTCATTCTGGTAAACTGCCTGTTACCCAGCTGTTTTCTAAATGATGAAAGACAAGCAATGGTTGTTATGTTTAACTAAATTGATGATGGCACCTTCTGGATTGTTGCATAACAGCACACATGCAGCTTGAAGAGCATATTGATTCCGACTTTACCTACATTAGCCTAAAGAAACGATTACCTTATGGGTGAAATAGATTTTTCAATAAGAAGCTTTAGGTCAAGGAATGGCCCTTAGCTAAGTAATTCATAGAATAGAATCCCTATATTGTGGAAACAGGCCCTTTGGCCCAACAATTCCACACCAACCCTCTGAAGAGTAACCCACCAAGACCCATTCCCGTACCTTATTACTCTATGTTTACCACTGATTAATGCACCTAACCTACGCATCCCTGAACACTACAGACAATTTAGCATGGCCAGTTCACCTAACCTGCACATCTTTGGACTGTGGGAGGAAACCAGAACACCCGGAGGAAACCCATGCAGACATGAGGAGAATGTGAAAGCTCCACACAGTCACCCAAGGCTGGAATCAAACCAGGTCCCTAATGCTGTGAGGCAGCAGTGCAAACCACTGAGCCACTGTGCCGCCCATCACAAGCATTTTTTAATACCATTCAAACTTCTCATTGTATTCCATTAACTTCTACCCACAACAGTCGCGCTTTCCAAAACCTACTTGTTCTACGTCCTTCATTGGTCTGTTAAGTAGAGGTGAAGAAATTTTATTTCATTTTCTTTCTCATTCTTAGTTTGTACCTTGTGCCTGTTGCTCACAGTGAATGCTTTTCTTAGATCATAACATTTGTTCTATCCATCTTACAAGCTAATTTTCAGGTGTAGTTTTGCAATATTATTTTCTTCATAGGAGTCCTCAAGGCAGTATCATGATGGTCCATTATTAGTTATTGATGTCTATTTTCTTCACACAATGGATGTATTTTATCAAATTTCACTGTGGCAACAGAATGATAAGATAGGGGGATTAGTTTTGAAGCAATTGGTAACAGAATTCTTTGCAAGGGTTGCACCGTCATCGTGGAGAAGTGCAGTAACTCTCTATTTTTCTTCTTTTTTTTGACACAAGCTGCACACATCTTTATTCAATTTCCACCACCAGGAAGAAAAGTAAAACCCAAATGGCCAGTGACAAGCAGTGCCCTTCACATCAAAGGGTAATGCTGTGTGATCATGCAGTACCTCTCTATTTTTCTTTTTTCCTTATCTATAAACAAATGGAGGAAAAGAAGTTTGGCTGATCACTGACATAACTCCACAGAGGCCGGTGTCACATCACCAAGTCACCCTTTATTTACATGTGGAAGTCCTTGACACTGATGTAGCTCCCTCAGAACCAGCTCTCAGAGTGACAGGATGTCTGACCTTCATGTTTTTAATTATTTTTTATTTTTTCTCTGTTTTTTAACCCCCACGTTCCCGCCTAACTGCGGTAGTGCTTATTTTTTCCCCAGCCCCCATGTTGTGTGTGTGCAGGTGTGAGACACAGTGAAAGACACAAGATGCATGAATCTTTATTCAGTTTCCACCACCAGGAAGATAGGAAACACCCGAGTGGCCAGTGACAAGCAGTGCCCTTCACCTCAAAGGGCAATGCTGTGTGATCATATGCAGTACCTCTCTATTGTGCACTGGGGGGGGGGGGGGGGGTGGGTTCAGCAAACAATGTATTTTAACTTCAATCAAAACATCATCCGAATTCAATTAGTGCCAAATTTGGAACTGAATTCGAGCCAACCCTTCTTTCACAGCAGCATGCAGCTGCTTTCTGTATGTTTCCCAGAATGAGATAATTCTGAAGGCAGGATACAACTTTGTTAATTTTTCATTAATTTTTCTTCTTAAATTTTTATATGTCCATAATTGTCAAAAGTGAGGGCGGTTTTTCATTCTCAGCTCACGTCTCCAGAGTTGATAAAGTGTGGCGCTGGAAAAGGCACAGCAGGTCAGGCAGCATCTGAGGAGCAAGAGAGTCAATGTTTTGAGCAGGTTCCTTCTTCAGAACTGGGGAGGGGGAAGGAGGGTGAGAGATGAATGGGAGCAGGGAAAAGGTAGGCGAAAGGTGGACAAAGGCAGGAGGTGATAGTAATAGGTCAGTGGGAAGGGTGGAGCAGATAGGTGGGAAGGAAGATGGACAGGTAGGTCAGGTCAAGAAGGCAAACCTGAGTCAGAGGGTTATGTCTGGGATGGGAGACTTGAAAACTGTTGAATGCAACGTTGAGGCCATGTGGTTGTAGGCTCCTGAGGAGGAAAATGAGGTGTTCTTCCACTAGTTTGCAGGTGGCCTTGTGTAGGCAGTTGGAGGAGGCCCAGAATGGACATGTCATGGGGGGAGTGGGAGGGGGAGTTGAAGTGGATGCCCACAGGAAGGTGGGATTGGTTCGTGCATTCCCTGAACCGTTCCCTGAGTTTGCACTTGGTCTCTCCAATGTAGAGGAGACCATATCGAGAGCACCAGATACAATAGATGAGATTAGAGGATGTACAAGTAAATCTCCGCCAGATTTGAAATGATCCATGGGATCCTTGGACAGTTGTGAGGGTGTAGGTTTTGCATCTCTTGCAGTGTGAAGGACAGGTGCCAGGAGTGGAGGGTCAGTGAGGATTGTGGACCTAAGGACGGAGTCACGGAGGGAACGATCCCTATGGAATGCAAGTAGGGGTGGGGAGGGAAATATATGTTTGGTGGCGTCTCCATAGAGCTACAATTGAGTCAAACCAAATTCACACAACAATTTGTAACCATTGCAGAAAGGAATCTGTCAAGGTACAATCTGGTTCATGGCAATATATCGAATTTTGAATATTCTCCAAAGTTCTGCCCACAATTATTGTTTTTGTTGCTTAACATTTTCCTTTCCTTTGACTTGAACATATGTATTCCTAAATACCTGTGACTTTGCAAGACAGGAATTGTTTCTTGCTGATAAAAAGAGGGTTTAGAATGCTACCATTACATCTCCAACAAGCTGAAGGGAAGATTGTGGTTAACTCTGGTGGCTGGAAGTGATAGAAGGCTGGTAAGGCAGGGAAGTGGAAGCTAAAGTAAACAATACGCAAGGATCAGAGCTCATCAAAGAGCTTAAGGCCTAGAGGGAAAGGAGAAGGGAATGTTCAGATAGAATGAAGCATAGATAATGGAATGGCCATGGCTTGGTAATGAATGAAGAATTAATGCTGATCAACCAACGAACCTACCTTGCTGGTATTTACAAATTAAGCTTGGGACTTCTTCATTTTTCCACTGCTGTTGATCCAATTGAGGAGACTTAAATTTTCACTGCAGCTGTAGTTGAAGAAAATATTTTCTTACAATTATAAAGGTAGAATTGCATAGAAGATGCAGCCCACAAACAGGCTACAAGGCCCAACCGCCCATGTCAATGTTTAGGATCCATCAAAATCCCTCCTAGCTTTCTTTATTTGATCTAATCGCCTTCTTTCATCTCCTCTCTCCCTCATTGACTTACCCAGTTTGCCCTCAAACACATCTTTTGCTATTTGCCTCAAACACTTCATGTGGCAATGAGTCCTGCAGGACCTCCGATCTCCGGATCAGAAGAAGAGGTGCAGGAGTAGATGATAAAACCCCTCTAGCCTGTGCTGTCATCAAATAAGATCATAGCTGACCTTCTACCTCAATCCTATTTTCCTGCACCAATCCCACACCATCCAAAACTCTATTATTCGATTGATTGATTTATTGTCCCATGAACTGAAGTAAAGTGAAAAGCTTTGTTTAAGAGCAGTATAGGCAGATCATTGTAAGCAAGCAAGTACAGATCGTAGGTTGGAAAAAAGACTTAGACAGAGCTATACAGGTTACATTACACAGGACGTCCTCTGGCAAGATCAATGTTAGCAAGATCAGCATTATTTGAGGCTAGAGAGTCCATCCACCAGTCTACTAACGACCTGGAAGAAGATGTTCCTGAACCTGCTCTGCTTGTGTTCAGGCTTCTGGACCTCCTGTCTGAAGGAAGAGGTTGAGGAGAGCATTACCAGGGTGCGCTGGGTCTTTGATGATGTTGGCAGCCTTTCTGTGGCAGTGAGCTGTGTAAATGGAGTCCATGGATGGAAGGTTGGCTTCTGTGATGGTCTGGGCTGTGCACACCTCCTTCTGTAGTTTCTTATGGTCCTGGGCAGAGAAGTTGCCATACCAGACTGTTATGCACCTGGACAGTATGCTTTCAATGATACATCTGTAGAAGTTGGTGAGGGTCCTTATGAACATGCCAAATTTCCTGAGCTGCCAGGCAGGAGTCTGGAAGAACACAGCAAGCCAGGCAGCATCAGAAGGTGGAGAAGTCAACAATTTGGCTGTGACCCTTCATCTGGACTGGGGCTTGGGTGTTGGGGGAGCTGCAGATAAAGGAGGAGATGGGGTTAGGGTGGTGGTGGGGATAAGTGAAGACAGGTAGACAGTAACACAAGGTTGATCAATGTGAGGATTGAATCCAGTGGCAGGGAGCAGTGGGAGTGAGGGGGAATGGCTGGGAAGGGAGTCAGGGGGATGGGGAGAGAGGTTATTTGAAATTGGAGAACTCAATGTTGAGTCCTCTGGGATAAAGGGTGTCCGGGCAAAAGATAAGTTATTGTTCCTCCAATAGGCGCGGTGGATTGCTTTGGCATTGGAAGAGACCAAGGATAGTTGGAAATGGAGTGGGAAGAGAAATTGAAATGGGCGGTGACTGGGAGGTTCGGTCGGCCCCTGCAGGCCCGGCTGCGATGCTCAGCGAACTGCTCCCTAAGTTTACGTTCAGTCTCCCCAATGGAGAGTAGATCACATTGGGAGCACCTGATGCATATGCAGGTGCTGACCTGATCTCCCAGTCAACACCCATTTCCACTCCCCCAACCACTCCCTTTCTGAGATAACCATCCTTGGCCTCCTCCATTGCCAAAACAAACCACACCACAAACTGGAGGAACAATACCTTATCTTCCACCTGGGCACCCTACAGCCTGGAGGACTCAACATTGAGTTCTCCAATTTCAAATAACCTCCCTCCCCATCCCTTGACTCCCTTCCCAGCCACTCCCCCTCCCTTCCATTGCTCCCAGCCACCAACTGGATTCAATCCTCCCATTGACCAACCAGGTGGTACCCTCTACCTGTCTTCACCTTACCCCACCACCACCCTAACCCCATTTCCCCCTTTATCTGCAGGTTCCCCACACCCACTCCCAGTCCTGAAGAAGGGTTACACCCGAAACATGACACCCAAAATGTTACACCCGGCTTCTCCACCTGCTGGTGCTGCTTGGCCTGCTGTGTTCTTCCAACCTCCTACCTGCCTACCTTGGATTCCAGCATCTGCAATTTTTTTGTCTCTAACCAAATTTCCTGAGCCGTCCGAGGAAGAAGAGACATTGCTGTGCCTTCATGACCATCGCATGTATGTGGGACGTCCAGGACAGGTTTTCAGTTATCGTCATTCCAAACCTTTGTTTTGAAAATACAGGGAAGAAAATGATCTAAGGTTACAAAGGGATTTGATCAATCGAGCCAATGGCCTGAGGAGTGGCAGATAGAGTTTAATTTTGTTAAATGTGAGGTATTGCCATTTGGTAAAACAAACAAGGACAGAACTTACGCAGTTAATGGTAGCACCCTGGGTAGCATTGTTGAACAGAGAGACCGAGGGGTTTAGGTACATAGTTCTTTGAAAGTTGTACCAGAGTGGTTAACAGGACAGATAACACTCTTGCCTACATTGCTCAGACTATTCAGTATAGTAGATGGGAAATCATGTTGTGGTTGTATAGGATGATGGTGAGGCTACTTTTGGAGTACTGTGTACTGTTCTTGTCACCTTATTATAGCAAGGATATTATTAAATTGGAGAAGATTCAGGAAAGATTTGTCAGGATGTTGCGAGGAATGGAGGGTTTGAGTTATAAGGAGAGACTGGATAGACTGGAGTGTATGAGGTTTAGGGGAGACTTCCTAGAGTTTTATAAAATCATGAGGGGTGTAAATAAGGAGAATAGCCAAGGTGTTTTCCCTCGGATGGGGGAGTTCAAAACAAGGGGGCATTTTTAAGGTGAGAGGAAAGAGATTGAAAGGGACTCGAGGGACAATGTTTTCACACAGAGGGTAGTTCGTATGTGAAATGAACTGCCAGAGGAAGTCATAGAGTCGAGAGTGTGGTGCTGGAAAAGCACTGCAGCTCAGGCAGCATCTAAGGAGCAGGAGAATCAAAGTTTCGGGCAAGAGCCCTCAAATGGTGATTCTCCTGCTCCTCGGATGCTGCCTGCCATGCTGTGCTTTTCCAGAACCACACTCCCATCTCTGATCTCCAGTATCTGCAGTCCTCACTTTCACCTAGAGGAGGCCATAGACATAGGTTCGGTTACAACATTTCAAGAACAGTTGGGACAGTAATATGAATAGGAAATGTTTAAGGGGATATGGGTCAAATGCAGGCAAGTGGGACTTGCAAAACTTGGTTGGCATTGACAATTTGGACCGGAGGATCTGTTTCCGTGCTGTACGACTCTATGACTTCATAACTCCCTGGTGAGATAGAGAACTCCAAGCTTTTAAGTGAACAAATGTTTCCTTCTGTCAGTCCTAACTCCCGTTCTGAAACTGTGAATATGTTCTAATCTGCCCGGTGGGAAACATTCTCTCTATATCTACCTTATCAAGTCCCTTAAAGAGTCTTACATGTTACAATGAAACCATCTTTCATTCTTCCAAATGCTAGGCAACATAAGCCTAGTTTACTTGATCTCTCCTCACAGGACCACATTCCCAAACCCAGAAATCCGTCTTAATTCCCTGGTGTTTCTATCAATGTCTATTTTAAAATTGTGACCCAAGTACAGGTCTCCACATCTTTGTCATTAAAATATGGAACCAATGAGCCGATACCAGCAAACGAAAAGAATCAGTGGGTGAGGATGCTCTGAATTAAGCTGAAAACCGACATAGGAGCTGGCATGCTGCACAAATATGATTTTATTGATAAATTGTTTTTAATGGGTGGAGCTGGTTCCAATTAGCTCAAATAGCTGCACAAGTTTGTGGAATTTCAGGAATGGGGAGAGGTCATCATCAGTTCACTGTCTTTACTTGAAAGAGAGTAGTGTAAGGATGTTACAGCTGACTTACCATGTTATTGGTGTAACTATCTGATAGGCTTATTAGTCCTATATGGAATGACGATTTTATGGACTCACACAGGCTGTACAGTTTGGGGGTTTGGAGACAAACATGAATATCCTGCTGAATGTCAATTCAGAATTGACAGCCAGAACTCTGGTCTCCATGCATTGGAATTGCCTGATCCTTGCACTTCCTCAGACAGAAAGGGGAATGCTGTTGCTACATCCCAGAGTTGCTCCAATCCCAACCATTAACAATTGGCAAACAGATAATGTGACCTCACCCCCAGTTCTGAAGTACTTAATCCCACCTGGGTGGCTGGCAGACACAAAATGATGTGGTGGGTGAAAGGGGTTTGAATCTGGATTGAATTTTAAAATCACGATATGGATACTGGCAGCATCACATTTCTGAATCTTGGGGGTGGAGTGGGAGCTACAAAGGGATGAAGCAATGTGCTGGTCATAAATAAATGGGTGCCTCTGCTTCTGAGGGGGAACTATGATTCTGATGGCATTGCACTGGGAAAGATATTGTTGCCAACAGAACTGCTTTTTCAAGCTGTCCGCTGGTAATGCTAGTTTCTTGATATTACTCATTGCCAACTGGGTTTGATTTGACTCTATCATTGCTACAACTCAGAATCTGTCCCTTTGTACATCTTTTAAAATGAAGTACAGTTACATCATAAATACATCTAAATATAGCAGCAATATAGTAGAAAAGAGTGAGAAGGAGCTACTGTCACTTTTCATTGAGGAACCAGCTTTGTGTGTACTTTATTTCTTTCCATTAACATCACACACTTTTTTTTTGCCAACCTTTCTGCCAAATCTTCAGAAAACACAAGACTTGCACTCTTATAGATTCGATTCCCTACAGTATGGAAACAGGCTCTTCAGCCCAACAAGTCCACACCAACCGTCCAAAGAGTAACCAACCCAGACCTATTCCCTTAACCTATATTTACCCCTGACTAATGCATCTAACACTATGGGCAATTTAGCATGGCCAATTCACCTAACCTGCACATCTTTGGCTCAGGGGGCAAATAGATTAGACTCCCTACAGTACAGAAATGGACCCTTCGGCCCAAAAAGTCCACACTGACCCTCCAAAGTGTAACCCACCCCAACCCTATATTTCCCCCTTACTAGTGCACCTAACACTATGGGCAATTTAGCATAGCCAATTCACCTGGCCTGCACATCTTTGGACTGTGGGAGGAAACCAGAGCAGCAGAAGGAAACATACGTAGACATGTGGAGAATGTGCAAACTCCACACAGACAGTCTCCTGAGGCTGGAATCAAACCTGGGTTCCTGGTGCTGTGAGGCTGCAGTGCTAACCACTGAGCCACCATGTTGCTCCAAATAAATCTGTCATGTCACACTGGACATCCCAAAGTGCTTTAAAACCAAGGGCACACTTTTTAAAGTGTAGATCCTGTTGTAACATAGAAAATGCAGCAGCCAACTTGTATGCAGTAAGGTTTCCCAAATTACAATGTCACAATTACTGCAACACCTGTCCTCAAGTTACTGGCTGAGCGATAAATATTGGCCAGAATACCAGATAGACATCTACAGCTCTTCTACAAATAGTGTCATAGGATTGGTCAGATCCCATTTGAGAGGGCATTGTTTCAAAAATCCTGATGGGATTTATGGGAGTAGTGCTAATCTTTTCACATTTTTGTCCACATTTATATATCGACAAAAACATCAAAAATGCGCCTTAACCTGCTAACTACACTTTCAGCCTGTGCCAAGGTATTGGAGTACTGGTGACTCCTCAATTAATGTCCACTGCCTGCATGCAATTAAAGACAAATAAGGACAAATAAGGTACAGTTAACAGACAGGCCTTGGTTTAATATCTAATCAAAAGGCAGCACTTCTTACAGTGTAGCACACCTCATGGCTGCCTAGATTTTACCCTCAAGCTTCTAGGGCTGCCTTCATGACTCATGGATGAGCTTGCTACTGAATAGCAGCTGAGATGAGGTCTAACTAATACTGGAGTCAAATAAAACCATACCTCCAGTATTTCAATGATGCAAATATTTAAAGCATTATTGAATTGCAGGGTGATTATTGATGGTCTCACTGGAGAACTTCTAGGAGTATGCGTTGATTGGAAGCAGGGATCATTCCTGATTTCATGCCCCTCTCAGCTCAAGGAATTCACAAGACTCTCTTGCTATTCCAATCATCAGTCTGATTGCGATCAGCTTATTCAGCGCAGACTAGTTATCGACCATGAGACCTTTCAGATCTTAAAGATTAAGTCACATCTTAAGCAATGCTGCTGCTCACTGAGAGCTTAAAAAAAATTATCCTTGAAAAATCAAATACTTAATGCTTACAAAGAATTATGCTGATGACTTCTAGCAACCTTTCATTTTCCTATGCATTTTCAGTCGAAATGTGTAGTATCTCGGTAAATAATGAGCTTTAGTGACACCAGGAAGTGCCTCTTATAGTTCACTATGTTTTAGATGGCAGGGAAGAGTTGGAATTCTACCAATTATTGTCAGCAAGTGTGGAGGAGCCAGTGTTCTTGACAACCTGACAACGTGAGGGAGCTAAATTATATCAACAGAGATATGTTATCAACCCAGCCTGCTTCAGCAATTGTGTCATTTCAATTTCTGCATTTTAATTAAATCCATCACAGACTCAAGCTCAGTAACAGTCATGAAGCCCAGCACTCTGAGGGATTTTTAAATGAATATATCTAACTCCTCTAGACCAGTCAGTCTGTCATTACTTAAACAGAGTAATTCAAGAAAACCAACACAAAAGTTCAAAGTTAACGACATTTCCTGCTAATTGGAAATTCTTAGAAATTGCAGGATGGTGAAAAATACTACTTAAGGCACTATCATAAAGCTGTGGAAAATTATTTGCATCGCTTTTCAAACTGTGTTTTAAAAAACATGGCAAGACTATTCTTGTCATTGTAGCAACATTGAGTAGCTTGTCAATTAAATCATTGGGACATGATAGTGTAAAAGGGCTTTAGATTTGTTTCTAGAGAATTGCAGAATAGTACAGGACAGTAGGAGGCTATTCAGCCCATCCAAACTCTACCAGATTTTTCTTGAAGAGCAATTGAATAATCCCGCTGCAATTTCTTTTCCTAGTAATCTACATTCTCTGTAAAAAGTCTGAAGTCACATGACACTGGACTATAGTCCAACAGGTTTACTTGAAATCAAAAGCTTTCGGAACGCTGCTCCTTCGATGAAAGCTTGTGATTTCAAATAAATCTGCTGGACTACAACCTGGTGTCATTTGACTTCTGACTTTGTCCACCCCGAAACGTCGATTTCGCTGCTCGTTGGATGCTGCCTGAACTGCTGTGCTCTTCTAGCACCACTAATCCAGTATTTGGTTTTCAGCATCTGCAGTCATTGTTTTTACCTTTTTACTTTGTCCACCCCAGTCCACCCCAATACGGGCACCTCCACATCATATTCTTTATACAATAGAACCAAATTAAGTTTATTATAAAGACTGTATCTGCATTGTATTATTTTGCAAGGAACCAATAACTTAAGAGATTTACAACCACAGCAACAGAAAGGCCATGACTCTTAGTTGAGAGATTATAGCTTTAAATTCTCCTCTGGGACTGAAAATAAGGGATGGGCGAGACATACTTTACTGCTTTTTAAACATTTTTGAAATATACAACAAAATACTCAGGCACTCTTTGAAATGCTCTCTTCCACAAACAATTCTAACCAAATTCTAACCAAAAAAAACCATTGATTGAGACACAGTGTGGTAAGAGCGGCTCATTAACTATTTTCCCAAAATTTCCTAATTGACCTTTTTGGAGATGTTATTACACATCTCTGGTGTGGGTGGGACTTGAATCTAGGCCACCTAGTTCAGAGAAAGAGACGCTACCACTGCATTGCAATAGCCTCATCATAAAGAAGCAGTCTGGCACAAAGAAGCATAGGTTCAGTGGAATGTGTTCTTGGCCACACCCACTTGACTGATTGGCAGCTGAAAGAGTAAATAACAAACAGCACATATTGCTGTAATCTCAGTAATTGAAGCAATTGGAAGGTCATGTTTTTAAAGTCCTGTTATTTTACGGAGCATTTCAGAATGAGAGAAAATTGCATGCTCTCTCAGTTCTACAGCCATTTATCTCACCAGCCATTAGTGAGGACAATTACAATTTGAAGAGAAAGCTTTTTGTCAAGTTGCTTGTTCTCAGAAGACAGACATTTTCCGTCTGCTCTGATTTCTCTCTTTGCCTGTGGGCTAGTGCTTCCTCTTTCATTGACACTATCTGGACCCGCCAAGTAACAGGGAGCTGCTTTTTCTGCTTGTCTGCTTGCTTAAACTAAATCTCTCTCGACCCATCATCTTTACTGTCTGCATTAACATGGAGCTTCAACTTTCAGCTACTTGGCATTGAACATCTACAGCCACACAAACAGTTCCAGGAGCCTGTCATAAACTGAGTACAGATTTATCCTTCACCTTACTGTGTTTTTAAAAATAATTCTTTCCGGCAGACTCAACATTTCTAATTACTCAGCTCTCTAAGTAATTAGGTTGAATCTTTGAACTTGTACTCATTAATGTCGTGAAGGTGGTTCTGTAAGTGTACAAGTAAATGAATTGTTTATAATTTGTTAATTTGTGGCCTCTGGTCTCTGTTTTAATACTGAGCTACTAGTCCTGCCATTCCCCTGCCTTTCACGTGTTGCAAGAAATATTTCAGGTGCTTCTATTAACACACAGCCATTTCCTTTTCTGTCAAATCATTAACATGAAAGGAGTTTCACCCACAGCCAACAGGAACCATAGACGTGTGGCTACATTTTCAGTCATTATTCCTGGGCTTTGTGTTGTAGTCACCAGCAGGAAATCATTAACTCACAGGCATCTCGTGGCAGCTCCAGCATGTTAACCCTTTCACTGCCAAGCACTATTCTGTTAAAAAGACGGGCTCCTGGTTGCCATCAACCTGTGAAGGTGCGGGAATAACAATTTACCTCCTCGACAGTCTTGGAATAATCTATGTTTCGGCCTCCAGGAAAGGTTTAACTTAGTTTATTATCACAAAGGAAGGGAGAAATCAAGGCAGATTATCATTTTTGAAATGTGGGCCTGAATGTATAAATGCTCCTGTTTTAGGTCCTGGGATGAATTGAGCATTCATCTGTATGACTCCTTGTTACCTGTTAAATCTTTGCCACGGTTATGACAAAGGTATTCTGATAGAATTCAGTTAGCCTCAAAGAAAAGAATAAGGTGGCAAACACATTCCTAGTCTGTAATGACCTGTTCAAGAAGATTATATTTGTATCCATAAACACAAATTTAATTTCTGTGTTTCCCATGAAAACAACAAGATATGATGTTAGAAAGCACTTTGATACACAAAGGATGGTAGACCACAGAGTCCATTTGGTCCATCAAGACCACACCAACTCCCTGAAGAGCATAGGACCCTGACCCTGTACTTCCTGCAGCTAATCCACCTAACTTGCACATCTTTAAGCTATAGGAAGAAACTGCTGGTCCCAGAGGGGGCCCACACTGACACAGGGAGAATGTACAAACTCCACACAGACAGTCCCCCAGTGCTGGAATTGAACCTGGGTCCCTAGCGCTGTGGGCCACCATGTTGTAATAGATGGTTGGAATTCTCTTCCACAAAAGACAGTAGATGCTGGATCAGTTGTTAATTTTAAATCTGAGATGGAAAGATTTTTATTCAGCAAAGATATTAAGGGATGGGGTCAAAGGCAGGTCTACTGAGTTAGGCCGCAGATCAGCCATGATCTCATTGAATGGCAGAACAGGCTGGAGAGGCTGAATGACCTATTCCTGTTCCTTTGTTCCTATGACTACTTGAAGAACAATGATAACAGGAGACAAAATACCTAAATTACTGAAAATAAAAAGAGCTTATGTTTATTGAGCCACCGTCAGGATCTCGGGACATTTCAAAGTGCCACTTAAATCCATTTTGAAGAATGCCATTGTTGCAGTGTAGAGAAACACTGCCATTAATTTTGCATGTACCCAGCTCACAAACAGCTCCGTGACTGTGGCTGGATTGGAACATGTTTTGATTGATTAGTAGTGGTTTCTGGAGAAAACATTGCTGCTCTTCTTCAAAATAGTGCTACAAAATCCAACTGTGTGTTACATCTCATCAGAACACACCATTTCCAATATCCTTAACAGTGGAATGAAGTATCAGCCTGGATGAGGTCTTTGAAGTCTTTGAAGTTGGCCTTGAAACTCCAGCCTCCTGATGAAGAGGTGAAAATGCCATCACTGCTAAGGCTGACATGTACAGTAGCATTCTTGCAGTTAATGAGATCCCTGTCCATAGATGCAGTACCTGGCAGCATCGGTGGCATCTTCATTGGCAAGGTCCAGCGAGGACTCATAGAGGCAAAGGCATTGGTGGATGTGAGTTGGCACCAAAGAGTAATGACCTTCATTCGAGGGGTGGCACAGTGAAGGAGATTCGTACTTGGCCAACAGGCTCATGATGGAGTACTTAGCATGATGGGGTGGCATGGTGGCTCAGTGGTTAGCACTGCTGCCTCACAGCACCAGGGACCCAGGTTTGATTCCAGCCTTGGGCAACTGTCTGTGTGGAGTTTGCATGTTCTCCCCATGTCTGCATGGGTTTCCTCCAGGTACTCCAGTTTACCCCCATATTCCAAAGATGTGCAGGCCAGGTGAATTGGCCATGCTAAACTGTCTATAATTGTTAGGAGCATTAGTCAGAGGGGGGTGGGTTACTCTTTGGAGGGTCGGTATGGACTTAATGGGCCAAAGGGCCTGTTTCTACACTGTAGGGAATCTAATCTAACAAGGAGGACTGTAGAGTTGGATATCTTCTTTATTTCTTCATTTTTCTGCTTTTATAGTCTGTGTTTTGATTTACTTTTCTGTGTTTTAAGATGGCACTGGAGAGTAGCAACATCTAAAATACTTTTCACTGTATTTTGTAAAAAGGTACACATGCCAAAAAATAAATCAATTAATTAAATCAAGTCAAAATCAGGCACCAAAAATGAACCCTTCTACAGGGGAAGAACTAACTGAATTTCAAAGTGCCTGCTGACCATTGGAGAAAGGAGATCCGTTCAACAGATATTTCTAATGAACCTGTTTTGGCAGGTCATTATAAGCCTCCAGAGCAGGTAGGACTTGAACCTGGGCCTCCTGTCTCAGGGGTACAGACACTACCATTAAGTCAAACAGCTTCAAGAATTTCATGACATCAACAGAAAATGGACAAGGAAATTATCCACGTAGTTTTCAAGAACGAATCAAATTAGTCAAGGAAAATCAAGTTATGAGTCATATGGTGAAGACATACCTATCAAAATATTTGTCAAGGCACAGTGCCAAAGGGCCAAATAGCATCCCAAAAATGGCCTCAAGCAAGTGTTTCTTAACTGGTTAAAAGGACATGTAAGGACATTGTTTTTAATAACTCTAAAACTAGATGATTGGAAGTGAAGGCTGCTCTGGGAATTTGCCTCATTCTTATTTCTGATACACTCCAAAGGTCCTGATCCTTGTTTGTCGTGTACCTTTCATGGGATGTGATAGTCACTAACAATATCAGTAGCTGTTAACCATTCCTGACTCTTTCAGAATGTGGTGGTGTTGCTAGTTGTGTGTTATCTTCTTGAACAGCTACATTCAATGTGGTGTAAGTACACTCGCAGTGCTATTGGAGAGGGAATTCTAGCGTTTGGTGTAATGACAGTGAAGTAATGGTAATATAGTTCTCGATGGTGAGAGATGATGCATACTTCCGAGGGGAATTTACAGGTAATGGTACACCTTTGCATTTGCATCCTTGTTATTCTAGGGGTTGCTAGTTCAGAAGACAGCAGTGAACATCCTAACTTTAAACCTGATGATGAGAGAAGGTAGCTGATGATGCAACTGAGAATGGTTGCACCTAGCTCACTGGATTTCCTAAAGAAATTCTGGGACTGAGGTGATTGACTTCAGGAACCAGAACCATTCTGCTCAGTTTGACTCCAGACAGTAGAGAGTTTTCCACTTGACTGCCATTGACTTTCACTTTATTAGGGCTTCTAAATGCCAAATTTGGTCAGATGTTGCCTTGATATCCAATGCAGTCACTCTCATATCCAATGCTTCACTGCACCTCGAGAAATTAGCTCTTTAGGCCATTTTTAGTCTAAAACTGGCCAGCCCTATTAGAATCCAAACTGTATGTTGGTAAACAAATTCTACTTGATTACACTGTGAACATCTTCCATCATTTTGCTAACAGTTGAGATTAGATTTATGGGGCACTAATTTGCCGGTTTGAATTTGTCCTGCATTCTGTGGGTAGGTCACACCTGGGCAATTTAACACAAAGTTGGGTAAATACCAATGTTATATCTGTAATAGAGGCCTGACCAATCCTGGACAATAATCTTTAGTACCACAGCCAGGATGTTTACAAGGCCCAAACCCTTTGTTTATCAGGTTCTTCAGTCCCATCATGGTATCATGTGGAATGAGTTGAATTAGCTGAAGGTTGACATCTGATGCCAGGAGCCTCAGGAAGTAGAGATGGATCATAGATGCATCAGTTAGGCTGTAAATGGTTGAAGATTTATTCAAATATTATGCCCATGTCTTATTGACTCCAAATTTGCAAAATCCTCTGGTGGTGCGTCCCAACATAAAGTCTCTGTTCCCTGAACACTGAACTATTTCATACTTTCTATGAAATAACTCCCTGTACAGTTCCCTCTCCTAAATTTCCAGACTGTTTGGACTCTTCTCTCAAAATCACTCTGCCTTGACATCTTGCATTTCACAAAGCACTTGATCTGTTAATCCCTGTCTTTAGCAATCTTTTCATTTTCTTTCATTGGCAGTTATTAGTCTGACTTCAAACTGGACATTTGAAATTTGAAACTAATTAGAAAATGCAGGAAAATCCTCAGCAGATTGGCCAGAATTACAAAAAAAATTGAGGTTAATGTGAGGACACAGACCTTTTGTCATGTGTTGTTCTCTTATTCACGATAAGTGATATTGTTGGCATTTATTGTGTTAGGAAAGCTGAGGGGATGCCTTTTTGAATATTGAACATTGAGTCAAGATTAGAGTGGTGCTGAAAAAGCACAGCAGGTCAGGCAGCATTCGAGGAGCAGAAAAATCGACATTTCGGGCAAAAGCCTTTCATCAGTATTGATCAAGATATTTGAGTCCAGAGTTATACAGATGCTGTCACATATAGACAGACCAGATAAAGTGACAGAATTAAAGCAGAAGTTGCTGGAAAAGATCAGCAGGTCTGTCAGCATCTATGTAGAGAAATCAAAGTTAATGTTTTGGTTCGAGTGATCCTTCCTCAAAAGTGATAGAATTCCTTCCTCCTATGACAATTGATAGTTTCAGTAACATAGCTGTTTGTCCATTTGTACCCTTTAAAATGCACTAACTTTGAACCTAAAACACTGAAGTCTCTCCATCAAATCTAATTTTAAATGCATTTTCTATTTAACCAAGCAACTATGATCATGTAATTTTATAGAGAGTATAGGAACAGAGCAATCGAGGCATGTAAGTATACAAATGCATGAAGCTGGCTGGAAAGGTTGAGGAGGTTATATTTTTGAAAAAAAAAGGACCCTATGCACAAGAAATAAAGACATAGAGTAATAAATTAAGATTATGCTAAACCTTTATGAATGACTATTTAGGCCTCAACTGGAGTACAATATTGTAGCTAATTATGGGCACCACATTTTAGGAAGATATCAATAAGACATTTATAATGAAGAAATTTAGAACAAGAACAAAGAACAAAGAAAATTTACAGCCCAGGAACAGGCCCTTCAGCCCTCCAAGCCTGAGCCGATCCAAATGTACTGTCTAAACCATTTATTAGAATGAATAGGGAAAGATAAGGAGGTTTAATAAAAGTTGTCAAAATTAGTCAGTATTTTGATAACATAAATAGAGAGAAACTGTTTCCTGTGGTAGAAGAGTTGGTAACCAAATGACCAGATTATTGGGAAAAGGATCAAATAAGTGATGATGTTGTCCAACTCAATGGCTTTTATGATCTGGAAAGTGCCACATGAGAGGGCGTAAAAGCAGGTTCGATAACACTAAAAATGGAAACAGATCCAGATACTGTAAATCAGAAACAAAAAACAGAAATTGTTCTGAGGAAGGGTTACTCAACCTGAAACATTAATTTGAATTTCTTTCCA
This sequence comes from Chiloscyllium punctatum, assembly GCF_047496795.1. Taxonomy (NCBI): domain Eukaryota; kingdom Metazoa; phylum Chordata; class Chondrichthyes; order Orectolobiformes; family Hemiscylliidae; genus Chiloscyllium; species Chiloscyllium punctatum. Next base: position 32,872,361 of record NC_092780.1, on the reverse strand, counting down.
CAGATGCTGCCAGACAGGCTGAGCCTTTCCAGCAATTTCTGTTTTTGTTTCAATAATAATATTCAAAAAGGAATTGAATAAATACTTGATGAAAAAATTGCAAGACTATAGGGAGAGAGCAGATGTTCCAACCAGCTAGTATAGACATGGGCTGAATGATGTCCTTTTGTGCTGTTTCATGCTATGATTCTAAATGTGTGCAGATTAACTGTCTCATATGATTCAATGAAATATATACAACCTTGAAGAGCAAAAATTTAGATATTCTCCAACCTTGCCTTAAACAGCCACAAAGGTGTTTAAATGGCTGCAAAGATCATAATAGTACCATGCAAATACAAATTTGTTGCTACTAACTTACTCTATTTTTTTGTCTATGTTTAAATATATCTATTTTCAGGGTTTGGGAATCTTGGGCAAGGTGTTGTCACATTGGTGGTAGACAGAAAGTTCCACTTTGTGGACTAATCACAGGACCTGGGACACGGGCAAGGGCAGAAAATCTTCAGGACGATTCCAAAGCAAACAGAGCAACAAGTGTGAATTACCAATCAAACTGTGAATTGGCCACCTATGAACCAAAACAAGAAAAGACAGGTTAGATAAAGATAAACTATTTCCACTGTTTGAGTATTCTAAAGCTCGGGGGTATGGTCTGATAATGAGGGCTAGACCGTTCAGGAGATATGTTATGGAGGTAGGCTCAAGGGGCTGAAGAATCTACTTATGTTCCTATGTTCCTATTTACCAGTACTTTTCCCCACTCCCACTCTCTTTTTTTTGGGAAGTTGCATTCTGTTGACATGGGACAGCACTTCTCAGTAAAAGTATAGCTGGGAGTTCGGGTCAAGATATTAATCTTTCGCTTCACATGCTGACTGATAATGCCGCTGATTTCTGCACTGGAAGAAGACAGAGCCAAAGAATTTGCGTAGCTCTACATACTGCTGTCAGTGTAACCCCTGGCTTTGGGGCAGCTTGGTTGCCAATGTTCTTACAGCAAATAGGTGGCCCCAAGATAATGAGGATCAATTCAGCTACGGCCACTGATAATTGGGTGTATCTAGGTCTGATAGATTAGAATTCCTACAGTGTGGAAACAGGTCCTTCAACCCTACAAGTCCACACTGATCCTCCAATGTGTAACCAATGCAGACCCATTCCCCTACCCTATATTTACCCCTGACTAATACACATCCCTGAACACTATGGGCACTTTAATGTGGCAAATTCACCTGACTTGCACATCTCTGAAGTGTGGGAGGAAACCGGAGCACCCGGAGGAAACCCACACAGACACGGGAGAATGTGTAAACTCCACACAGACAGTCACCCAAGGCTGGAATTCAACCCAGGTACCTGATACTATAAGGCAGCAGTGTTAACCACTGAGCCACCATGCTGCTCTAAATATAGTACTATGGATGCTTCTAAGGTGCTGCTGGTGGTTGTTCATCTCCCTGGCCTGTACTTTGTTTCCTCTGGTTCAATTGTAATTGAATGCTTTCAAAGTAATTGCCAGTTTAAAAATGATAATGACTTGTCAAAGAACATGTACCTCCCATAATTTTCAATGGAATCACATTGGTGCATCCAGGTTCCCTTACATGTTATAATTGGGTGCAACCCTATAATGTTTTCATCGCCTTGCCCATTCTCTTGTACCTCTAGAAAGAGTTTCTAAGCACTTTCAGCAATTGCTTTTCTCTCTCAATACATCAAGCCTTAATAGTCAGATCCAAAAAAATAGGAAAATTACATGAAACATTAGCTGGAATTTTAAAAAGTCTGTTAATCAAGAGCTTGCTTAATGCACACAGATTTCTACACTGGGGCATGATTCCAATGGGGAAAAGTGGAAGTCTTTAGCATACAATTTCTCAATTTCTCCCAAATCCTGCCAAGAGTTACCAATCCTGGTGGATTCAAAATCAAACAGTCCCCTCCATTAATTGTCCTCTGTTTTCAATTACTAAGCGGTAATTAAATTATCTTTATGGCCACTTTGTTCTTCAGATGAAGTTTGATAGCATCCTGTAATATGTTTTTGTCTAATTTTCTCCTTAGCCAGCTTTAGATCAGAAAACAAATATGTGTGCCAAATGTTAGATGAGAATAAGTAATTCAGAATAAACATATTTTCCTTTTGTTTCACTAGCTCACACAATCTCCATCGCTCATACCTGATATCTATAAGCTTCACTCTACTCTCACACTTGGCACAGCTCAGAACTGCATTACATATGGCACAGAAACAGGACATGGCTCAACCAGTCCAAACTGGTGTTAATGTCCCACATGCATCTCTTCCCATCTTTTCATATCCAAATCAATCTTGTAACTCTTACTCTCTTATGGGATTCTCTAGCTTCTCCTGAAATGTGTTTAAACTAATTACCAACCACTTCCTATGGTAGCAAATTTCACACTTTTTTTAGTTAAACAACTTTCTTCTGTGTGGATTTTTTTGGTCACCACGTAGCATGATGGTCTCGACTAATACGCTTCCCTGTAAGCGAAAACATTCACTGTGCTGCATTAGTGGGAGGTGATAGCTATTATCAGTTGTCTATAAATCCAATGACCCAGGTAATATTCTGGGGAACCAGGTGGTGGAATTTGAATTAAATTTGGAACAAAAAAATTTGGAATTAAGAGTCTAATGATGACAAAGAAACAACTATCAGATAAAATACTCACTGATGTCCATCCCTGGTCTGACCTACATGTGACTTCAGAGCCATATTCATGTGGTTGATTCTTAACTGTCTTCCAAGCAATAACAAATGAGTAATAAATGCTAGTCAGTAATGCTCATATCCTGAGAGTGAATAAAACACAAGAGGTATCAGGGTGATGAACTTCGAGCATTGATCAGTACTTGGAACTATGATGTTGTGGCCTTTACGGAGACTTGGATATCACAGGGGCAGGAATGTTTGTTGGATGTTTCAGGGTTTAGATGTTTCAAAAGCAATGGGGGAGGTAGAAGATGTGGGGAAGTTGCATTGCTAATCAGGGGGTAGTATCACAGCTACAGAAAGGGAGGACGTCGAGGAGGGTTTGTCTACTGAATCAGTATGGTGAAAATCAGAAACAGGAAAGGAGCAGCCACTTTATTGTGGGTTTTCTACAGACCCCCCAATAACAACAGAGACGTAGAGGAGCAGATTGGGAGGCAAATTTTGGAAAGGTGCAGAAACAACAGGGTTGTTGTTATGGGTGACTTCAACTTCCCCAATATTCAAATAGTTCAATCGTTTGGATGGAACATTTTTTGTCAGATGTGCTCAGGAAGGATTCCTGACTCAATATGTGGATTCCTGACTCAATAGAGTGAAGGCCATATTGGATTTGGTGCTTGACAACAAACCTTGCCAGTTGTCAGATCTCTTGGTGGGAGAGCATTTTGATGATAGTGATCACAATTCTCTGGCTATTACTATGGTTATGGAGAGGGATAGGTGCAGACAGAATGGGAAAGTATTTAATTGGAGGAGGGGCAATCACAATACTTTTAAGCAGGAACTGGGGTGCCTAAATTGGGAACAGATGTTCTCAGGGAAATGCATGACAAAAATGTGGAGGTTGTTCAGGGAGCACTTGCGATAGTACTGGTTAGGTTTGTCCCACTGAGGCAAGGAAGGGATGGTAGGATGAAGGAACCTTGGATGACAAGGAATATGAAATATCTAGTCAAGAGGAAGAAGGAAGCTTACCTAAGTTTGAGGAGGCAAGGATCAGACAGGGCTCTAGTGGGTTACAAGGTAGCCAGGAAGGAACTGAAGAATTGACTTAGGAGGGCTAGGGGAGGGTATGAAAAAGCTTTAGCGGGTAGGATTAAGGAAAACACCAAGGCATTCTACACTTATGTAAGGAACAAGAGGATGACCAGAGGGAGGGAATTTGTGCCTGGAGTTAGAGGAGATAGGGGAGGTCCTTAATGAATACTTTGCTTCAGAATTTACTAGTGACAGTGACCTTGACATTTGTGAGGACACCGTTAAGACGGAGGATTTGTTGAAAATTTTGAAAAACATAAGGATAGGTAAGTCCCCTGAGCCAGACAGGATATACCCAAGGTTACTACAAGACGGGTAGGGGGAAGAGATAGCTGTACCTTTGGCGATGATCTTTACATCCTCACTATCCACTGGAGTAATGCCAGATGATTAGAGGGTGGCACATGTTATTCCACCACTCCACCAACCTTTATGTCATTGACAAACTTACTAACCCACCTTTCCACTTCCTCATCCAAGTCATTGATACAAATCACAAAGAGTAGAGATCCCAGAACAGATCCCTGCGGAACACCACTGGTCACCAAGCTCAAAGCTGACGACTTTCCATCTACTACCACCCTCTGTCATCATCTGGCACTTGTTTAAGAAAGGGAGTAGGGATAATCCTGGGAACTACAGACCAGTCAGTCTTATGTCTGTTCTGGGTAAATTATTGGAGATGATCCTGAGACATAGGATTTATGATTACCTGGAAATCCAGTTTGATTAGAAATATTTAGTATGGCTTTGTGAGGGTCAGGTCATGCCTCACTAACCTTATTGAATTTTTTGTGGATGTGACAAATCACATTGATGAAGGTAGGGCAGTGGATGTGATGTACATGGATTTTAGCAAGGCACTTGTTAAAGTTCCCCATGGTAGACTCATTTAGAAAGTAAGGAGGCATGGGATACAGTGGTCTAGGTAGTGACCAAAAAGATCCACACAGAAGAAAGTTGCTTAACTAAAACAAAGTGTACAATTCGCTACCACAAGGAGTGGTTGGTAAATACTTTAGACAAAGTTCAGGAGAAGCTAGACAATACCACAAGAGAAAAGAGACGAGATAGGTTAAAAGATTGATTTGGATACGAAAGTCCATTTGAATACAGAATAGAAGACAGAGGGTGGTAGTAGATGGAAAGTCTTCAGCCTTGAGCTTGGTGACCAGTGGTGTTCCGCAGGGATCTGTTCTGGGATCTCTACACTTTGCGACTTATATCAATGACTTGGATGAGGAAGTGGAAAGGTGGGTTAGTAAGTTTGTCAATGACATAAAGGTCGGTGGAGTGGTGGATAGATTGGAGGACTGTTATAGGTTGCAACGGGACATTGACAGGATGCAGAGTTGGGCTGATCAGTGGCAGATGGAATTCAACCTGGAAAACTGTGAAGTGATTCATTTTTGAAGGTCGAATTTGAATACAGATTACAGGGTTTTGTCCTGTATCAGGGAGTTAAGAGTCTTAAAATATTTTTAAGGCTGGGTAGATAGATTCTTGGTAAATAAGGAATATGGTGCAGGTGGAAACGTAAGATTGCAATCTGATCAGTCATGAATTTATTGTGTTACACAGCAAGCTAGAGGAGCCAAATGATCTAATCCAATTCCTAACTCATTTGCTCATATATATTAACTAATATTGAAAGTAACATTGAAGGGAAGCAATAGGACATTGGCAGGATGCAGAACTGGGCTGAGAAGTGGCAGATGGAGTTCAACCTGGAAAAAGGTAAAGAGATTCATTTTGGAAGGTTGAATTTAAAATCAGAGTACAGGGTTAGAGGCAGGATTCTTGGCAGTGTGGAGGAACAGAGGGATCTTGGCGCCTATGACTATAGATCTCTCAAAGTTGGCATCCAAGTTGATAGAGTTGTTAAGAAGGGGCATGGTGTGTTGTCTTTCATTAGCAGAGGGATTGAGTTTAAGAGCCTTGAGGTCATGCTGCAGCTCAAACGAGCCCTGTTTAGACCACACTTGGAATATTGTGTTCAGTTCTGGTCCCCTCATTATAGGAAGGATTTGGAAGCTTTAGCGAGAGTGTAGTGGACGTTTACCAGGATGCTACCTGGACCTGAGGGCATGTCTTATGAAGAAAAGAGGGACCAAGGGCTTTTCTCATTTGAGTAAAGAAGGATGAGAGGTGACTTGATCAAGGTGTACAAGATGATGAGAGGCATAGATAGAGTGAATTGCCGGACACCTTTTCCCAGGCACAGCAGCTAATTTGTATCCATCAAAATCCCACCAACAACAAGATATTAATGAGCAATTAAATCTGTCTTGTTGTGTGAAAGTGATTGAGCAATAACTATTGGCTGGGACACTGGGGAGATCATCTCTGGTCTTCTGCAGAATCATGCAATGAATTCATAGAATCCCTGTGGTGTGGAAGCAGGCTGGTCTGCCTATCGAATTCACACTGATCCTCCAAAGATCATCCATTCACATCCAGCCCCTTACTCTATCTTTGTAACCCTGCATTTCCCATGACTAACCCACCTAGCCTGCACACCCTGGATACTACGGGCAATTTAGTATAGCCAATCCACCCTAACCTGCACATCTTTGGACTCTGGGATGAAACCAGAGCACTGAGAGGAAATCCACACAAATGTGGGGAGAATCTGCAAACTCCACACAGACAGTCGCCCGAGGGTGGAATCAAATGTGGGTTCCTGGTGCTATAAGGCAGCGGTGCTAGCCACTGAGCCATCGTGCCAATTCTCTTATGCCCACTTGAGAGGGCAGCCAAGGATATGGGTTAATGTCCCATTTGAGTAATGGCATCTCTGACAGTGCAAAACTCCTTCAGTGCAGTATTGGAGTGCCAGTTTAAATGGCAAATATCCCACACGCTATTCAAAGAAACATTGAGCCTGCTCTTGATGGTCCCCGCCAACATTCTTCTTGTCGCCTACCTCGCCCAAATGTCTGTTACAGACTACATTTCGTAAGTTACTCATTGCATGAAAAGTGTTTTAGAATGCCCTGAGGTCCCGTTTTATATGCCAGCCCATCTTGTGTTTATTTATCCTATTTGTGGCAAACCCTGTACAAAGTAGTTCCACTGTTCACACACAGTCACTATCAAAATACCTCTCCGTGTGTGAAATTCTTCTGTACATTTCAGAGGGATGTGATAAGTTGTTTTATAAAATACAAACTTATTCCTTATCATTCATTCTCAACAGCAGTTAATTATTTATCTTTCAACAGGACAAGATGCCAGATCACATACTCCAGTGAAAGCCACAGCAGAGGTTGAAGGGATGTTAGGTTCCTAAAGGGGTAACCTCACACGCCAATAATTCTAAAACTCAGCTGTAGCTTTACTTATGATTACTTGCAGTTTGTTCATGAAGATGTGCTGTCATACTTCTGTGTTTTAATTTGGCTGTCAATTGACAAAATTGTCACAATTTCCAGCACTTCCCACTTTTGTGGTTAAATTCACCATGCAGGATTTTCCTCGTTCACTCACTTTCCACTTGGGTGATAAAAACATTGACCATTTTTAAGTGCATTAATAAAAAATTGATTGACATAAATATTCTGCTTTACTGCAGAATTAATTTTAGTTACAGCACATCGAGGAAATTATTCAGTCTGAGACTTGAAGTCGTGTCTCAAGAAGCTTTATTTTTAGTGAATTCATTGAGGGGTTGCTACAGTTGTCACTGTCTCACAGCACTCTCTCAAGCTGAACAGTCAGCCTCGACTTATACAATGATACAAACAACTTTGCTTACATTCCCCACTTTACCATAATTCAAGACAAAGATAAGCACAGTGCAGCTTTTTGATGTTGTTTAAGGACAGAGAAACTAATGAGCTTAAGATGCACTCCCTATATTTTGTCAAATTATAATTACACAATCTCAGTCTTTATCTCTAGTTGTATTTTTCCACTAAGGCTATGAGCCTGAGAGTAAAGATACCTTTTACCTTGGTCAAGTATCCCATCATGCAGCAGTATTCTAAGTCCTTAATATGTCCACACAGTACTTTTCCCAATTTTTTTTAGTTGTGTGAGAGGAGGATGAGGGATGAAAAGAAGGAAATTTGCGATGGTGCAGTGGCTTGGTGGTTAGCATTGTGCCAGGGACCTGGGTTTGATTTCTGCCTTGGGTGACTATCTGTGTAGAGTTTGCATACTCTAACTGTGTCTGCATGCATTTCATCTGGCTGGTACCAGTCTAAAGATATGCAGTTTAGGTGGATTAGCCATGCTAAATTGTCCATAATGTGCAGGGTAGGTAGACTAGACATGAGAAATACAGGGCACCAGGTGGGTCTGGGTGGGATACTCTTCGGAGGGTCAGTGTGGACTCGATGGGCTGAATTCTTGCTTTCAGACTGTAGGGATTCTCTTAAAAAATTCTAAACCAAAAAGTTAGAAGCTTGGAGAAATCACATTCTCTCCAAGAAACCTCAGTATAAGTTCCATTTCCATTCCACAAAGAGTAAAACAAATTAAAACAGTCCACTTACTGCCCATCATTTTAATCTCAATCATCAGCAAAGTGATGGTAGGAATCATCCTGTTATGATCAAGTCAAGAAAAGTAATAACTTGCTCACTGATATTCAGTTTGGGCTCTGCTAGGGCTACTCAACTCCTGACCTCATAACAAGCAAGTGACTGCTTTTTATACCAAGACAGCATTTTCGTCAAATGTAGCATCAAGATGCCCGAACCAAACTAGACACAATCAAAATCAAGGGAAAACTATCCATAGGTCATTGTCATTATTTAGCATCAGGGAAGATGGTTGTGGAGTATCGGAGGTCAATCATCTCAATCTTCTGGTCTCACTGCAGGTGTTCCTCAAGGTAGTTTCCTCAGCTCAAACACCTTCAACCACTTCATCAATAGTGCGTCAAAGTTTGCCGATGACACTAAGATGAGTGGCAGAGCAACGTCTGCAGAGGATTGTGCAAGTTTGCAGGGGAACATAAATACTTTAAGTGAGTGGGCAAAGGTCTGGCAGATGGAATACAATGTTAATAAGTGTGAAGTCATCCATTTTGGTCGGAGTAACAGTAAAAAGGATTATTGCCTAAATAGTAAAAGGTTACAGCATGCTGCTGTGCAGAGGGACCTGGGTGTCCTAGTGCATGAATCATAGAGAGTTGGTCTAGAGGTGCAACAAGCAATTAGGAAGGCAAATGGAATTTTGTCCCTCATTGCTAAAGGGATTGAGTTTAAAAGCAGAGAGAATATGTTGCAGGTATACAGGGTGCTGGTGAGGCCACACCTAGAGCACTGTGTACAGTTTTAGTCTCTTTACTTGAGAAAGGATGTACTGGCACTAGAGAGGGTGCAGAGGATGTTTACTAGTTGATTCCAGAGTTGAGGGGGTCGGCTTATAAGGAGAGACTGAGTCGACTGGGATTATATTCATTGAAATTCAGAAGAATGAGGGAGGATCTTATAGAAACATATAAAATTATGAAGGGAATAGGTAAGATAGAAGTAGAGAGGATGTTTCCACTGGTGGGTGAAACTAGGACAAGAGGGCAGAGCTTCAAGATTAAAGGGATTGGATTTAGGACTGAATTGAGCAGGAACTTCTTCACCCAGGGGGTTGTAAATCCATGGAATTCCTTGCCAAGTGAAGTAGTTGATGTTACTTCAGTAAACATTTTTAAAGCTAAGATAAATTATTTTTTGAACAATAAAGGAATTAAGGGATACGGTGAGAGCATGGGAAAGTGGAGCTGAGACCACAAAAAGATCAGCCATGATCTTACTGAATGGCGGAGCTGTCTCAAAGGGCCAGGTGGCCTACTCCTGCTCCTAGTTCCTACGTTCTTACATTCAATAACCTTTCACAATCACAAGGTCAGAGGTGCAGATGTTTCCTGATGATTGCAGAGTTCAGTCTTCCTCAGATACTGAAGTAATTTGCATCAACGTGCAGCAAGACTTTGACAACATCCAGGCTTGGGTGGGCATGTAGCATGAATACTACTTGCCACTTCAGTGCCAGGCAATGATCATATTCAATTCAATATAAGAATCTCCCTTTGATATTCCCGTTACTGAATCCCCCACGATCAACAGCCTGGTGGTCGCAATTGATCAAACTATCCAACCATATCGACACTGTGAGTACAAGGACAGGTCAGAGACTAGAAATTCTGAGCTACGAGCTCATCTCCTGACTCCCTACAATGTGACCATTATCTACAAGACACTGTTCAGGAGTACAATGGAATACTCAACATATGACTGAGTGAGTGCAGATACAACAAAATTCAAAAAGGTTTAATGTGATACAGAACAAAGTAACTTGATTGGCATCTCTCCTACACTGATGCTGTTTGTACCATCTGCAAGAGTCAACTTGCTTAACCTGCCAAACTATTCTGAAGCAATCAAACTAAACTTGAAAGGTTAACTCTGTATCTTTCACTACAGATACTGCCAAAACTGTTGCATTTCTCCAGCATTTTGTGTGTTTGGTTTAGAAATTTCTAACATTTGCGCCATTTTGTATGTATATAAGGAAACAGTCGATGATTAGTTAGTGGCTTGAAGTCCCAGGTCCCTCCCCTTACTCTCCTAAGACAAATTAACCTGAATAGCACATTTGATCTCACCTTTTTGCTTTCAACACCGCCAGTGCTCAATGAGTTGTAATGTAATTGTAATTATATTTTGCTTTTATCTGCATTTTGTTTGTGGGGCGATTTTCATCTTTCAGGAAGGAGTCTGAATTACCACCTAGGTAGGTCTAGTAAATAAATTTACTCTCTAGGATCATTGTTAGCCTCTTGTTTAAGTAGCTTTGTGAAATGCCCAGAAAAGGATCAGCTTCTGGATTGTAAAGGTTAGCATCTGTTTAATAAATCACTGTTAGTTCACAGGGAGAAAAAAGTAGTTTTAAAAAGCCAAATTGTAACCGTGACGCAGAGTATGTTTTACAGATGCATTAAAGAGATGGCATTTACTTCAGCACTATCACTGATTCATCCCAGACTCAAACATGGTTCAAATTAGCTACATTAAAAGGGATTTTCGACAACAGCTGGAACAGTGCACTATCGCTCAGCAATTATGCAGAGAATGGCACAGAAATCACACAAATCGAAACAGTTTTTTAAAAAAAATGTTCCATTCTGAAGTAAAAACAAATGATATGGATTCTTCAAAGATTTGCTGTTCTTTGTTTATTATTGAAGTCACTTAAATTAAGCAGTAAAAGAGATTCTGTCTCACTCAAAGAATTGTGCACTGATTGAAATATTAATAAAATTATAATTTTAAATCTTCAAAGATTTCAGTTCTTTTCTATCCAACAGATTTTCCTGGGCCCCAAATAAGCCTGAGGTTGGGAATGTTTGTAGGTATCTTGTCTTGAAATCTGCTGGTGACTGTTTGCTGATGTCTGTTGGGAAACATAATGAAGTGTCCTTACAAATGAAGCCTCTAACTTTTCTGGAAGCCACTTCCTATTGTCCCTCTGACTGTGCAGTTATGATCAGGATCCCATCTATCATCAGCTTCTGATTAGTGCCAGGAGAAAGCGAGGACTGCAGATGCTGGAGAATCAGAGTTGAAAAGAGTGGCACTGGAAAAGCACAACAGGTCAGGCAGCATCCGAGGAGCAGGAGAGTGATGTTTCGGACATAAGCCCTTCATCGGGAATGTGGAGGGGGAAGAGGGATGAAAGATAAATAGGGGGATGGGGGTTGAGCTGGGGGCAAGGTAGGTGGGAAGGTGATAGGAGTTGCAGGTGGGTGCTAATTGTGATAACTCTATGGGGAGGGTGGAGTAGATCGGTGGGAAGCAAGATGGACCACCCCTGTGATGAATATCTCGCCCAGCCCTACCCTATCCCTGTTACCCTGTATTTCCATGGCTAATCCACCTAGCCTGCTTATCCTTGCAATCTATGGTCAATTTTTAGAATGGCCAATCCACCTAACCTGCACATCTTTGGACTGTGGGAGGAAACCAGAGCACCCAGAGGAAACCTACTCAGATATGGGGAGAATGTGCAAACTCTACACTGACAGTAACCAGAGGCTGGAATCAAACACAGGTCCCTGACTCAGCAAGTCAGCAGTGCTAACGACTGAGCCATTGTACTGGCCATGGTAAGGAAGTCAATAAACTAATGATAATGTTCCAATATGGCATAGGATTGGATCAACCCTCCCTTCGAAACATCCTTATTGCTCTCCCTTTCAGTTCTGGCCTGGTTCCAGGGTAGGATTCATTGCTACAGAATCACGTGTATTTTTGATGCTGAAATGAGTCATTGTGGCCCGATGCTGACTATGTTAGACAGCGGCTTGCATGATCCATTAAGCATGCTCCCCTTTGATCTTTGGGAAGAATGGTGAGTTCTGGGTTGTACACAGCTTGCCAGCAAGAGGAGTGGCACGTTTTTCGCTGTGTGCATTCAAAGATTAATTACAAACTAATCTGTGAGGTCCTTCCCATCAGCTTTCAATTCCAGATTTTTATTCAATTCAACTTTCATCATCTGCTATGGCAGGATTCAAACCCAAGGGCTGAGAACATCAGTTGGGGATCCTGGTTTTGGAGCCAACATCTTAGCTCTCGCACTGAACCAGTGTTTCCCAAAGGGAGATACGTGAGATGTCGACACAGCAGCATGGTAGGAAAGGTGATGTAACTCTCTTGGGGGAGGAAGTGAGGATGATGATGTTCCTGTATATCTGCCTGTGTCCTTCTGGGTGCGAGAGGTCCCAGGTTTGCTGCAGTGCCTTTTGATGATGGTATACATTGTAAACATGCTTCATAAGTGGTTGAGAAAGTTCATGTTTAGGGGCTGGTTCAGCAGCCAGTTGGGTTGGCTGCATTGTACTGGATGGTGTCAGGCTTCTTGAGTCTCTTGGAACCACACACACTTAGGTGGGTGAAGCCTGTCCCATCAGGTTCCTGAACTGTAGCTTGTGCATGGCAGCAAGGCTTCGGGAGTCGGGAAGTCGGTCACTTGTCACAGTACACCCAGTTTCTAATTTGCTGTTGCAATAGGGTGAGAAATTTTTAAAAATAATGCAATTGACTGTCAGGAGGGGTTCGTTAGCCTCTTCTTGGAATTGGCACTTGAGTGGAATAAGTGCGGGTTAATGGAATCAATGTCATTCAGTGTTTGTTGCTCGGCATAGGCACGGTGGACTGAAGAGCTCTCGAGTGGGGATCGAACCCATAAGTTTCCAAATCGGACAAAGTGCCAGACACCCAGCTAAAGCTGGCACTAATCATAATCGAAAAGGGTGACAGTATTGTATGACTCTGGAGTCATAGAGTCCTTCAGCACAGAAACCGACCCTTCAGTCCAACCAGTCCATGCAGAACATAATCCCAAACTAAACTAGTCCCACCTGCCTGCTCCTGGCCTATATCCCTGCAAACCTTTCCCATTCATGTATTTATCTAAGTGTCTTTTAAACATTGTAACTGTGCTCGAAGGCACCACTTCCTCTGGAAGTTCATTCTGCACAGAAACCACCCTCTATGTAAACAATTTGCTCCTCATGTCTTTTTTAAATCTCTTTCCTCTCATCTTAAAAATATTCCCCCAGTCTTGAAATCCCCATCCCAGGGAAAAGACACCCACCATTAACCCTATCTATACCCCACATTGTTTTATAAACCTCTATAAGCTCTCAAGCTCCTATGCTCTGGTGAAGAAAGGTCCCAGATTATTCAGCCCTTCTTTATAATTCTAACCTTCCATAACTGGCACCATCCTGGTAAATCTCTTTTGAACCCTCTCTAGCTTAATAATATCCTTCCTCTACTCTAATGTAATAAGTGGTGAGTGTCATTTTGAAAGTGAGTCTCTGCTATTACATTTTGAGAAATGTCTGACCCTGAGTTTAAACAAGCGTGGAAGGCCTTGAGCAAAGGATAGAAAGAAGGAAGGAAATCTGCATGCACAGGAGCTAAGGAATCCCTCCAGATGTCTCCCTTTAGATTAGAATCCCTACAGTGTGGAAACAGGCCCTTTGGCCCAATAAGTCCACATCGACCCTCCGAACAATAACCCACCCAGACCCATTCCCCTCCATTTACCCTTGACTAATGCACCTAATGCAATGGGCAATTTAGCATGGCCAATTCACCTAACCTACACATCTTTGGATTGTGGGAAGAAACCGGAGCACCCGAAGGAAAAGCACACAGACACAGAAGAATGTGTAAACTCCACACAGACAGTCATCCAAGGATGGAGCCAAAGCTGTATCCCTGGCACTGTGAGGCATCAATGCTAACCACTGAGCCATCATGCCACTCTGTGTATTAAAGATTCAGTGCTAACAAAGGGAGCAGCAAATAATGTCAGGGCTGCACCACTTTTAGAGCAGTTCTGTTTTATAAAGTCACAGATTGGCAGTCAGTAGCTGAATTGCAATTACTAACAGGAAGAGACAGTGGCAGAAAGGCAAAGTCGACACCCCCCAGGCACAACTTTATTCAGCAACTAGAAGATGCACTGTGGTGACAGTGTGGCTATGGAAAATAGAGGAAAGTGAGCCATACTTAGAAAATATAGAAGCCGTAGCTATGGAGACTCTGGAAGGAGCAAGAGAATGTGAAGTTAACATCCCTAAGGGAAAAAGGAACAACTTTATCAAAAATTGTGTAAAGAGCAGAGAGGAAAGCAGGGGAGCATAAAAGAGAGTTCTTACCTCTCACAGTGAGCCTTCACCACTTTAGACTAAATACAATACAGCAATAGTGAAGGGTACAGAATATAATTTACACCGGGCCTACAGAATCAGGGAGGCCTCAGAATTTATATAAACAGAAACTGAGCAAATTTATAGAAATCTAGTGAAAAGAACTAGTAGAAGAAGAAAGGTTAGGTCAATCAAATATTTGAAAGGATCAGCACTCAGTAATTAAACTGTCATTTCAGGGAAAAGATTTATCAAGGCTACAGACAGAGAACTTTCTTAAAATTTTGTGCAGAAGAAATTGCATGCCATTTTAGTCTGTGTAAGCGGGAAACTGTCCATTTTATATGGGAAGTTCAGAAAATCTCCATCTTGGTTGAGAAGATGAGAAATCCCTGGAAAATTTGGGGGAACCCAGCAAGAAGTACAGAGATACAGGTTTATGAAGAAACAGATTTCAAAAAGCTTGAAAGCAGTAAATCATGAGAGAACAGCCTGTAAGATAACTGAAAACTACATTGAAGAACCTCCTTAGATAGATTACAGTATGGAAACAGGCCCTTTGGCCCAACAAGTCCACGCCGACCCTCCAAAGAGTAACCCACCCAGACCCATTTCCCTGCCCTATATTAACCCCTGACTTGGCAATTTAGCAGAGCCAATTTTGGGCAGCACGGTGGCTCAGTGGTTAGCACCGCTGCCTCACAGTGCCAGGGACCCAGGTTTGATGCCCACCTTGAGCAACTGTCTATGTGAAGTTTGCACATCCTCCCCGTGTCTGTGTAGGTTTACTCCGGGTGCTCCAGTTTCCTCCCACAATCCAAAGATGTGCAGGTCAGGTGAATTGGCCATGTTAAATTGCCCATCATGTCAGGTGCATTAGTCAGGGATAAACATAGGGTAGGGGAATGGGTCTGGATGGGTTACTCTTTGGAGGGTTGGTGTGGACTTGTTGGGCCGAAGGGCCTGTTTCCATACTGTAGGTAATCTATCTAAATCTCATCTATCAATTCGCCCCTAATTATCAGAGTCAAGGAGAAATGCTGAGTTTTAAAAAATGAGCAAATTAAGTGTCACAGACAAGAGGGAGTGCAAATTGAATGATGTCATTGTTCTTGTTGTCTGTCTATAAGTAGAAATAATTTTTAACTTTTTAAAAATTTTTATTTATATTCCGTTTTGATGAAGGCCAAGATGTATTCTCCAACAAATTCTCTGGAAGTCCAACTTTTAAATGACCGATCAGAAACTCTCCTTAGGTTGGTATATTGCTTTATTTAAGCACTCAAGCCCGAGGGCTTCTTTTATAATACACACAAGACTACAAGGAAGAAAATAAAAGGAGTCATAATGATGATAAGTTTTTTTTAGTGGTCTGGACATGAACTCTCATGAGAAAGAACAAAAACTGAAAGAGCTGTTGATGCTATAAATCAGAAACAAAAACAGGAATTGCTGGAAAAACTGAAAAAAAAATTATGTTTTTGGTTCACATGAACAATGGTACAGTATGTCAATGCCTGGTGAAAGTTCCTATAGATGACTGATCTTGCAGAATCCCTTTATGTAGAATCTCAGATGTAAGTGGTGCATATCAATATGATTCTTATAGGAACTTGTTCACTTTTCTAAGTGAACACAGGATCCTACCCAGAAACCAAGTTTCAAAAGAGATTAAGATTTGAGGAAAGTTTTAGTTGAAGCTGCCCTTACCTGAAGCTAGGTAAAAACAAGGACTGCAGACTCTGGATAACAGAGTCTAGATTAGAGTGGTGCTGGAAAAGCACAGCAGGTCAGGCAGCATCCGAGGAGCAGGAAAATCAACATTTCGGGCAAAAGCCCTTCATCAGGAATAGAGGCAGGGTGCCTGCAGAATGGAGAGATAAATGAGAGGGGGGTGGGGAGGAAGTAGCATAGCTACACCGTAGTTACACCAGCACCACTCCCCACCTCTTCCTCCGCTACATTGATGACTGCATTGGCGCCACCTCGTGCTCCCGTGAGGAGGTTGAGCAATTCATCAACTTCACCAACACATTCCACCCAGATCTTAAATTCACCTGGACCATCTCTGACACCTCCCTCCCCTTCCTGGACCTTTCCATCTCCATTAATGATGACCAACTGGACACTGACATTTTTTACAAACCCACCGACTTCCACAGCTACCTGGATACACCTCTTCCCACCCTACCTCCTGCAAAAATGCCATCCCGTATTCCCAATTCCTCCGCCTCCGCCGTATCTGTTCCAAGGAGGACCAGTTCCACCACAGAACACACCAGATGGCCTCCTTCTTTAGAGACCACAATTTCCCTTCCCACGTGGTTAAAGATGCCCTCCAATGCATCTCGTCCTCTGCCCTCAAACCCTACCCCTCCAACCGTAACAAGGACACAACCCCCCTGGTGCTCACCTTCCACCCTACCAACCTTAGCATAAACCATATCATCCAAAGACATTTCCGTCACCTCCAAACAGACCCCACCACCAGGGATATATTTCCCTCCCTACCCATTTCCACTTTCCATAAAGACCGTTCCCTCTGTGACTACCTGGTCAGGTCCATGCCCACAACAACCCACCCTCCAATCCTGGCACCTTCCCCTGCCACCGCAGGAATTGCAAAACCTGCGCCCACACCTCCTCCCTCACCTCCATCCAAGGCCCTAAAGGAGCCTTCCACATCCATCAAAGTTTTATCTGTACATCCACCAATATCATTTATTGTATCCGTTGCTCCCGAAGCGGTCTCCTCTACATTTGGAAGACTGGACACCTCCTAGCAGAGCGCTTTAGGGAACATCTCCGAGACACCCGCACCAATCAACCTCACCGCCCTGTGGCTCAACATTTCAACTCCCCCTCCCACTCAGCCAAGGACATGCAGGTCCTGGGCCACCTCCACCGCCGCTCCCTCATCACCCGACGCCTGGAGGAAGAACGCTTCAACTTCCTCCTCGGAACACTTCAACCCCAAGGCCTCAATGTGGACTTCACCAGTTTCCTCATTTCCCCTTCCCCGATCTCACCCCAGCTCCAAACTTCCAGCTCAGCACTGCCCTCATGACCTGTCCTACCTGCCTATCTTCCTTCCCACCTATTCATTCCACCCTCCTCTCTGACCTATCACCTTCATTCCCACCCCCATTCACCCATTGTACTCTTTGCTACCTTCCCCCACCCTCCTCTCTGACCCATCACCTCCATCCCCACCCCCATTCACCTATTGTACTCTATGCTACTTTCTCCCCACCCCCACCCCCCTCTCATTTATCTCTCCATTCTGCAGGCATCCTGCCTCTATTCCTGATGAAGGGCTTTTGCCCGAAACGTCAATTTTCCTGCTCCTCAGATGCTGCCTGACCTGCTGTGCTTTTCCAGCACTACTCTAATCTTTACCTGAAGCTGCTTGCTGTTTCCTACTCTGACAGAAAAACAAACTGAGCTAATGTTTCAGAGTTATATAATTAAAGTGATTCAGAAATCAATGCTTTTAATCATGGGACAAACTTCCTTGAAGAGTCAGTTAAGCCTAATGAGGTTGTTTTGGCGTCTCTGCTTCTGGTCAAAAACCATTGTGTAATGCAGAGATAAATGTAGGGCCATTAGCACCACTTCAGGCATAATGGGTTCCAAAGGTCTCCTTTGTACAGAAAGAGTAACTGAGGAGAGAACAGAGCCCCTCCTTCAATCTCTTTTTACCCATTCCAGAACCTTTTGCTTTCTTGAAGCTCCTTAACTGGATATTCTAACCTTTTTTATCCCAGAATATGGTGGCGATGGCATATTTAAAAGGCCATTGCACACCCTGAGCAGCACTGGCACTTCAGAGCCACCCTGTACAGATCATGGAAGGTCCTGATGGAAGGGGCTGTCTACTTCACACGGGACCAGCAATGGAGGCCACAGTACGAGACCCTTCCAGCCTGGTCCAGAATTGTCATTCAGATCTGTGCAGTCCAAGCCATCTGCAGGAACGCACAAAGGTGCAGGGAGAAGGTCAATGATCTCTACCCTCCACAAGAATAATTACCACCACCTTCTTTCTGCTATTTCACATTCACTCCGTCTCTGGTACTATAGCCACCTCCCACCAAGGCTCGTACTCTAGCCCTCTCACTATTGCCTGCAATATTTTCTCTCACTCACCCAATCCATCCAAAAACCTCACCGTCCATGGCTCTGTAATCGTTGAGGACACATCATCACCTCTCCCTCAGTATCACTCACACCAACAGTTGTGTCAGCTGCTTTCATCTCAGCCTTTTTATCCTTTTCTCTCAGTTCAGGGGGAACTGGTTCATATGGGGCAGAAAACTAATTGAACAAACATTTAACTACCTACCACCTTGAGGAGAGGGTCCTGACTCTGACTGCCCTGAGTGGTTGAATGACCATGGATTAATGACCATGAGAGGCTGTCTGACTACAAGATGTCTCTCCTGATGTGACTGAGCACTATCCCCTCCTCACTTTGACACATGGCCTTTTGATTGAAGGTACGCTTGCCACATCAATGATGCAAGTGTATAGCATGGTAACATGACAAGCTGCCTGGATTTGCTAGGGTTTTTTGATTCCACACTGGCTCAAATATAGCCTTGATGCCAAGGGCTGTCATTCTCACCTCACTTCGGGAAATCAGCTCTTTTGTCTACATTTGAACCAAAGTTGTAACAAGGTCAGGAGCTGAGTGGCCTGGCGGAACCCAAACTGGGCAGGTTATTGCTGAGCAGGTGCTGTTTGATAACACTGTTGATCACATCTTCCATCACTTTACTCATGGAATGCTAGAGGTCGAGGGGGTAATCTTATTATGATTTATAAAATCATGAAGGGCATGGATAGGGTGAATGGCCAAGGTCTTTCTCCTAGGCTAGGGGAGTCCACAACTAGGTTTAGGGTAAGAGGGGAAAGATTTAAAAAGAACCCGAGGGACAACCGTTTCATACAGAGGGTAGTGCGAGTATAGAATGAGCTGCCAGAGGAAGTGGTGGAGATGGGTACAGTTACAACACTTAAGAGACATTGGATGGATGTTTGAATAGGAAAGGTTCAGAGGGATATGAGCCAAATGCTGGCAAATTGGGCAGTCTAATTGGGATGTCAGGTCAGCATGGACACGCAGGACTGAAGGATCTGTTTTCACTTTGTATAACTCTATGATGGAGAGTAGACTGGTAATTATTTGTGCTGGACATAGCTGGACAATTTTCCATATTGTTGGGTAGGTGCCAGTGCTGCAGCGGAACAGTTTGTCTAGGAGTGTGGCTAGTTCTGGTACATAAGCCGACAGTACTACTGCCAGAATAGGAGCTCCTGTAGCCTCTGCAGTATCCACTGTCTCTAATTGTTTATTGATGTGGAGTGAAGGCTGAAGGCTGGCATCTGTGATTCTGGAAATTCCAGAAGGAAGATAAGATGGATCACCCATTCAGCATTTCTGGCTGACAATTGGTGCAAATGTATCCTTTTTTGAAGTCTCAGTTTGACAACTTAGTTTTAGGTTTTCTGGTTCTGCTCCTGGCACGCCCTCACATACTCTTCATCGAACCTGACCGATGGTAATGGCAGAGAGTGGCTGTGAGGTTGCAGTTTGTGTTGGAATACAATCCTACTGCTTCTAATAGCCTATAGTGCCTCATGGATGTCCAGTCTTGAGTTGCTATATCTGTATATTCCATTTAGCACTGTGATAGTGCCACACCACATGATGGATTGTATTCTCAATGTGAAGATGGAAATTCATTTCCACAAGGACTGTGCACTGGTTACTGTTACCAATACTGTCATGGACAGATGCATCTGCAGCTGGCAGATTGGTAAGGATGAGGTCAAGTATGTTTTCCTTTCTTGTTGGTTCCCTCACTACCTGTTGCAGACCCAGTCTAGGAGCTATGTCCTTAAGGATCCAATTAACTTGATCAGTAATACTACTACTGAGTTACTCTTGAAAACATTGGACATTGAAGTAATCCACCCCATGTAATGTTCAGTGCCCTTGCCATCTTCAGTGCTTTTTCCAGGTGTTGTTCTGGAAGTCGAAAGTAGTAATTTATCAGCTGAGAAGGGGAGTTCTTGGTAATTATACAGAAATGTCCTTGCCCATGTTTGACCTCATTATTACAGGGAGCTGGATTCACAGATCTAGTCTGATCTCTCTTGATTAAAGAGGACAACGATATGATAATTATGGTAGAGGACATGGGATAAGGAATTTAGATCTGCCAGAATATCATCTAAACATTAGCAGTTGAAACTACCCCCAATCCATCACTCTCAACACAATAAAGCAGTCAACCTGAAAAGAAATAATTCAGACCACAGTGGTGTCATTTGTGCTGTTAATGTTTATGTTAATCAAGGAAAGGTAAGGTAATTAAAATACTCATTATGCTGACCTTTGCACCAATTACCTGATTTCTCCATGCATCTGCTCATCTGTTTTCCTCAGTCTTCTCTCTCTTTGTATTGTGCCTGTGCATAGTTACCTCAGGAAAATTGTAACACCAGTCAATCATATTTTTTCCTTCTTCATGTTTATTGACTGGTATCTTGGGGATTTCCTGGTTAAAGTAGTTTAACGTGAACTATTTTTACCTAATAATGTTCTATAATGTGCTGAACTGACTGAAAGATTGTAGAATTATTTTCCACATTAGCGCTCTTGAGGAGACAAGGGAAATGAATCATTTTGAATAACAGTCTGGCATTGTCAACTGTCTCAGACACCGAGAGTGAAAGTAATGCCCTGTTGTTAGAAAAACACTGACATTTCTGACAAATCACATGACAAAGATATGGATCTTAATGGATGAAAATGAGACTGAGCAGCTCAACAAAAAGCCCAGTGTCTATTCGATCAATTGGGACAATCTAATGCAGTTGTTCTTGTTGGAAGGCTGCAGTAGGAGATCAGAAGGAGTGAAGCCTGCATACTGCGGGTGTGGGAAGATTTGTGGTTTACTAACAGACCGCCGTGGTTCAGGCTGTGTGACTCAGTGCAGGCCCTTGATGTTGTGAACATTTAACATTTTTCAGTGATTTGGGGTGGTGGTCATGGTAAAATATAAAAAGCTGCTCTGAGCCACCGAAGACTGCCTTTAATATGCCCTATAACTAAAACAGAATGCTGTAAATCTCATGCTACACAGATAAAATACGCTAGAAGCTTTGCTTTGTCTGTTTAAACAGGACAACAGAATTAAAGTATTTGTTTAATATTACAGGTTTAACTCTCTCCCATGTACATAGTCATTTTCCAATTTGTGTTTCGTTTTCCCCCCAGTTCCTGGTAAATACACAGAGTGCTCAGTGGAGTTCTATTGAGAATGATGTACACATGGGAATGATTTCAAGCCCAGTAACTTTAATCCAGAGTTCAGCAGGAATCAAGTAAAGCACCAGGGAGAAGTAAAAGCAGTTGTCAACTTACTGTCTGAACATTTACACCAGTATTATAGCTGTAAAGTTTTTCAGGGAATCTGTTATTTCTCTTTACACTTGGCAAGACTGCTGTCATTCCCTTGGATTTTGTTTTGGTTATAAGAGCAGCCTTGAATGTGCATGCTGACATTCGCTGTGGTGACACGCAGACTTAAGGATAACATTGTAATCATTGCTGTGCATCAAGGAATAAGTAGCAGGAACATAAGCTGAGAAATGCTCTGTGTCACAGTTTGATATTACAGTTGGGTTAGAGGGTAGAACTAAGGGAGTAATGTTAAAATTCTGCATCAAGAATAAGCCTGAATGGTTGTGGAATATCTCCTGATCTCCATGATTGTGCAGTACCTTTCATTCTCATACAGCTGCTATCTAATCTTATGGTGTCTTGTCAACAATCAGGGCTAAGAGCTCCTTATTCACCACAATATTTTATTGAAGAATCAATGGTTGGTTCTATTGTATTAGAGGAAGAGGCGACATCTTGCTTTCATGTTAACTGACCTCAGATGTATAACACCAGGCTGAAGGAGAACTTGATACTGGAGCCAGCAGTGACATCATTCACCTGCCTTAACTCCATATTCCTTGATGTCCATCCCCATCAAAGATGAATTGCTCTCGGTTTTGAAAGCTCCAGTTTCCTTCCAACATCCTTAATGTTCTTGGGGAGAGTGTCCAGATTTCATCTATTTTTGTTTACAGGAGGAGTTAAGTTTTGTTTTATTGAAGAATATGACACACTGAAAGTGTTGCACCTACTTTGAGATGGGATGTTTCACCTATATTTGTTAAAGCCAGTGCTTTCAGTGGTTTAATATAGACAGCAATAGGACCACACAGCATCCCAAACGCTGAGCTGACAAGTGATAACTCATTCCTGATGAAGGGCTTTTGCCCGAAACGTCGATTTTACTGCTCCTCAGATGCTGCCTGAACTGCTGTGCTTTTTCAGCACCACTCTAATCCAGAAAGTGATAACTCAGGACCAGCATAATCAGGCCAAAATCTTTGTGATTCCCAGCAGCTAATTTCTGGGAAATAATTTAGTTTGGTCATCAATAGTGCTGTGTGATGCAAACAATTTTTGAACTTTAATTCCATCCTGATCATTGATATTAGCTATATATTGGGAGAAACTTGTAAAAAGAAGCAGACACTGTGTTGGTCAGGATGAAAGTTTGATCACATCATCATGGTACTGTGCATACCTGAAATAACTAAAAGGGGAAACAGTAAAATGAACTATTTGCAGACACTCCAGCTAAACAACTGCAAAAACAAATAAATGCATCTGTGAATATTTATGCTTGGCAAAAGAATGGACTTCTACTTAAGCTATATCTAGAAATCAGATCTAACAACTGCTTAATATCTTGTGTCTAATCCATTGGAAACAGTCAGTAAAGGCTATGGTTTCTCACATAAACATAACGAGAACTGTGTTAATGAAGCAGGAGGATGTGTGACTGAAACTGTAGCACTGACTTATCCAGCACTGAAATCATGTTCTGTGATATCAGGAACGGTTAAGATCTTGCATGGAATTTCCTGTCTATTGTTTCAGTGAAGATTTGTAATAAGTGGGTAACCTGGGAACACATTGATTATTGACATCCTGCAGAACAATTCCGCTCTCTGTACCTGTCTGTGGATAAACTACAGCAACAAGAGCATTGGAGAGATTGTGATGAAGACTGGGAAATAGTGAGCTTGAATGGAGAGCCATTTCTCAGACCTGAGTCTTCTTGGCAAAGGCAACCCTGGAGAATTAGAAGGGGTGTTTAACCAATTTAATTTCTAACAAGAACAATAAGCATGTACTTACTATATAGCATGAGCTTGGCTGACATTCAGAAGTAGAATCACAGTATTAGTTGTTCAATCACTAGTGAGCACTGTCTAAGGGCAACTGCCTCTTTAATGTAAGGCAGATGGCAAGTTTCACTAAGGTTAACTTATGTTTCTTCAGCCTGTCACTGGCTCTTGCCACACTCTAGGAGATATAGTTAGCAGCTGCCTTCAGAGTCCATTTTACCAATTAGTATCAAGTACAATTGAATTCCAAAAATTGTGTGCCTTGCTGAAGACCATTTTATAATTAGCACCAGTTCATTCAGCCTTACGTTCCCTTTAAAGAATATCCTGTTGTGTCTGCACACAAAATATTTAAAATTACTTTCATATATACAGTAACATGTTTCATTTCCTTGCAAACAGATTCGATCTTCCTTACCTCACATTTCTTACCAAGCAAGGAACATGATTAAAAAAGACAAATATTAAATATTAATAGAATATTAATCTCCTTTAGGCAAAGCAATTTTTCATTGTATTAAAATAAATACCTCTTTTTTCTCCTCATCTATGAGGAAAAAAATGAAATATCCTCCTGACTCTTCCTGTTGTAGGGAAGTGTCTGGTTCACTGCTTTGCCACTTGCATTGAAGTACAGCAACATATGAAAGGACACCTTGCAACTTCTATATTTTAAAATACTGCTCAACGATGCTGGTGCGTGACAAACTGTGTCCATCAATATATCAATTAAAATCACACTTTTTGATTTGATTTGATTTCTTGTTGTCACATGTACCTAAGTGCAGTGAAAGGTTTTGTTTTGCGAGCAGCACAGGCAGATCATAACATCTGACAGATCATAGGGCGCTTAGACAAAACGAGGCATTCAAAGTTACAACTGCACAGGAGGTGCACGAAAGCACGGTTAACACTAGATTCAAAATTAGAGAGATCCATTCAGCAGTCTAATGACAGCAGGAAAGAAGTTGTTCTTGAACGTGTGTGTGTGTGTGTGTGTGTTCAACGTCTGTATCTTCTGCCTGACAGAAGAGATTGGAAGAGAGTATGACTGAGGTAGGAGTAGTCTCTGATGATATTGGCAGTCTTTCTGCAGCAACAAGAAGTTTAGTTGGAGTACATGGATGGGAGTTGGCTTCTGTAATGGTCTGGATGTGCAAACAACTTTCCGTAGTTTCTTACAGTCCTGGGAAGCGCAGTTGTCATAGCAAGCCATTTTGGGCATCCTGGGGATAAAAAAAGTTTTCAAAATGGTTCCGTTTTGGGTACAGTTTATTCCAAGATCATCTACACTTTACCTTACATTCCAGTCAGTGAGGTATAGTTTCTTCCATGTGGGCAGTTTGCCTGAAATCTCCTAAACCAGCAGGAACAATTGAGGAAATTCAAGAGTAAGCTGTAATCAGGGCAAATTAAATTTCTGCATATTTTGTGCTGATTTTAAAAAAAAATTGAGGCATCAAGTCAGGGGCAGTCAACATTGTAAGGTTTTTTTAAACATTAACATGATTAGATTTACTAAGAAACTGAAGGGTATGCACCAATAGTAAACAGTTCTGTAATTCTTTTTATTTACTTATAATCAGGTTACTCGCAGGTAGGATACTAGATCTGTTTTAACATTCTTATATTTTGTAGTAAACCCAGCTTCAGCTGCATTAATGAAATTGTAACAGGGTTACGACTCCAAAATACACATCAAGTTATAATTTTTAAGCAAAATCATGTTACATTCCAAAATACTGCTTGATTGTAGTGGTTCACAAATGGTTTTACATTTATCATTATACAAATGGATTTGAGGGGAATTTCAAATTAAAACTTCATTAAATTAAAACCAAACTGATTCACAGGGCAATGTATTACCAGATTGCTGATTGCACCCAAAGCAGAAACTGTATCCCGATGCCTCTGCTTCTCTAAAATCAATGCGCCTGAGGAATTTCCAGAGATAGTGAAAAAGACCTCTTTTCTCCTACAGTACATTCAATAGGCATATACAGCACAGCCATGTGTTTGGCATATTAAATGCAGATAAGGCTTCCTTAGTCATTGGCGATTACATGCATCCAGACAGCGAAGCCATATCTCATGAATGAATACTGAAACAAAAACGCAACTTGTGACTTTCAGATACATATGACATTGTTGCTCAGCTGTTTCTGTGTTGATGTGGCATTGCCCATGAGCTCTGTAAATGGATCATTTGTGTAACAGCAGCAGTGGCAGTCCCAGCTTGAAAACGTTCTGGCATGTTTGCAACCCTCCCCATTCCTTTTGTTCTAAGAGTTTCCTTCATCGATCCAGCCCAACCTATTCTGAATTCATCTCTTTAAACTAATCATCTCTGAACTTACAAACAAGAATTTTACAGGCATTACCTTTTGTAGCATTCCTAAGCTCCAACTCCAAGACATACAACACAAAAGAGGTTCCACAGCCCATCTTGTTCATACTGATCTTTTAACACCCAACCATTCCAGCACTTGGCCTATAACCTTGCACACTATTCTATTTCAAGTGTTTGTCTAAATAGTTCTTAAATGTTCTGAGGGTTCCTGCCTTAACCATCCTTTTAGACAGTGTTATGGACCAGACCAGATGCCCTCAAAACCTTTCAAGAAGGTAGCCCAGTCCCTAACTTGGCTAGTTGTTTTAAGCAGGTATAGAGTGGATATTCCAGAAGAGATGCCGCTGGTCAAACTACTGAGTATTAAACAAACAGAATTTATTTACAAGATTACCGAATGAAAAACAAACAACAGAAAACAGAATACGAAAAACTTAACCTATCCATAAACCTAACAGATCATCCCAACTTAAAGATGTTGTTCCCAATACTTGCAACAATGCCCTTGGCATAGAAGGTAAATCAAACATAGGTTCGTACAGGAGAGAAGTCAGAGAGAGAGGATCCAGCCTGGACCTGCTTCTTTCGGTCCAGAAGCTTTTTCTCACACTACTGCTAAAACCAAACCAAACCAGAGCAAAGCTGAGCTGGGAAAATTGGCCACACCCTTTCATTGTACAGGTGCCGTTTTTACAACTTGAAAGCCTTCTGCCTGTGGCAGTATCTGCTAGCTATAAACAAATTGGCCCTGAAACCCGCCAACTCTGGACTGTTTGGAGTCTGTGTCTTTTACAACCTCTTTAAAAAAAAAGCCAAAGACAACATAACCTTGTTGAAGGAGCAGCATCATCACAGCAGTAAGTTCCAAATTCTCACTAACCTCCGGGTGAGAAAAGGTTTCCTCAAATCCCCTCCCACTCCTCACTATAAATCTATGCTCCCAGTTATTGCCTTCTTTACTAAGTTGAAGTGTTTCTCCCTATCTCTGACCTTCAGAACTTTGTGCACCAGGTCCAACGTCAGCTTTCTGTGTTCCAATAAGATCAACTCCCACCCATTTAGTCTCTCTTCACTGCTGAATCACTCCCGCCCTAACAATGTCCTGGTGAATCCCCTTTGCAGCCTCTCATCCTTCTTTATTATGGTGACCAAAACTGCACACAGTCCTCCAGTTGTGACCTAGCTAACATCATATACAGCTCCATCATACCCTTGGTATTGCATTCTTGCAGCCTGGTAAACATATGGTACAGTTGTAGGAAACACTAAATCCTCAATCCACTACTTGCTAATTGTAATGCTAAGCCTACAGACTATAAGCAAAATATGATTGTAAGAATGTACTGTCTTTCTGTAGACAGTGCGACACTTTTCAAAGTGGGTGATTTTAATGAGCCCACACTGAGCTTTTCTTCAAATCCAACTACTTGTCAACCATTAAAATATGATGATATAAAGAGCACAGCAACTGAAAGCTGACACTGGTTTATGTACCCCACCTTCTTGTGTCACGCATGAAAGATACACAGTGTTTATACAGTGTATGTGAGTCATTGGGATACATACAGCAAAATCATTAAATTATGGAACTCTGTAAGGTTATTTGTGGAGTTTTTATGTGATTTATTTTCATCTTGGTTCACTGTTAACTCATTGTCCAGCTTATTTTTTTTAAACCAGAAACATCTATTAAATCTTTTTAAGGTTGTTTTGCAAAGAGCAATAATATATAGGAATGTGTTTTGGCACCAGCTCACCTCAGGATTCAAACAGTGTTCATAAAGCACACAAGCTTGCTTTGTGATTTAGCCTCAACTCCAGGAATTTTGTTGAAGGTTTGCAGTACACACCCCAAGCTACCCTGTTATTCTCTGTGTAAAATCCACAAGGCCTAGGATTTCCCTGGACTGAACTGTCGGTTCATTCTGACTGATACTCATTCAGTATCGCTCAAACATTCAGATCAAGAACGACCCAAGTTTGACCTGGTCTGTCCAACCGAGGAATCACACTGAAGATCCATGCCTCTCACCCCAAGACAATGTTGAGGATGAAGAGGAATAGGGTAGGAAATAATGTCAATCATGAAGCAATAGACATGTCAAGTTTGTAGCCATCTTCCTGGATGAGTCTGAGCCTTTAGTAGAGAGGGAAAGGGATGGTTATTTTAATGGAAGAATCCACAAAGTGAGGATAGTAAACAATATTTAAGGAATGTAAGGGCATGTTGGGAAGAATCTTACATTTTAGATTGGCTGTCCATTCCACTGCTTACTTGTATTTTTTAAAATCATTGAGATATAGGGAAAGAATCATTACGCAGAATATTTTATGAGCAGTTGTTCCATCACCTAGCATTTTATCTTCTGTCAAAGTTGAAAGTTTGTGCCTGTGATATTTGTATTACATTGACTATCTTTGCCTTTCTTCAACTTTCCTACTCTTATCAAATATAACAATAATATTAAATATTCATTTATATTACACAACTTCTAAATTAAAAGTAAATTAATCACAGTCCCAAAGAATGTAAGATATGACTGGTGTGAGTTTAACCTGAGGGTCACCACACCTCAGGCAAGGGGAGGGATTGAGAAAATGGGACCTTTGTGGTAACCCGAAACAATGTATGAATAGAGCCCATGCTGTTGGCACTACTCTGCCTCACAAACCATCTCCCCAGCCAATTGAGCTAACCAGCCCCCTAAACCACCTCTATTTATTCTTTGCTACAGCACAATAGCTAAATGAGAATAAAGAAAAAAATGACTTAGAACATGAAATAGAAATTAGGCCTTATTGCACTACAACAGATGGTATGAGGCCCAACTTCAAAGGCCATTGTCTTGCATCGCAATAACGTATGAAAAATGTCTGATCCAAGTTTGGATGAAGACCATATTTCAGGCTTCTTTGATGGCCACCTAGATCATGGCATTAGATCCCTCATTTACGGACTTAGGGTAACCAACGACCGTTTTAGAGTCATAGAGATGTACAGCATGGAAACAGACTCTTCGGTCCAATTTGTCCATGCCGACCAGATATTTCAACCCAATCTAGTCCCACCTGCCAGCACCCAGCCCATATCCCTCCAAACCCTTCCTACTCACATACCCTTCCAGATGTCTTTTAAATGTTGCAATGAAAGTAGCCTCCACCACTTCCTCTAGCAGCTCATTCCATGCACGTACCAGCCTCTGTATGAAAAGGTGCCCCTTAGGTCTCTTTAGATCCTCTTACACCTTCCTGCTAAACTGTGTTGCAAGCCCCTACCCACCAAAGTGATGATGCTCTACATGAGATGCAATACCAATAACTAACTCCAGTCCTGAAGGCAGAGTCTAGTCATACTCCATAAAAATCAAACCACATTGCTTCCCTTTAGTAGTCTACAACATTGGAGGGAAAGCCCAATATTACAAAACCTCTCTATTGACATTCAATGGAGTACCAAATATTTTTCTTTCTCCACACTTGCAGTACTTTCTCTTTAAAAATTATTCTGGTTTATGTTTGTGAAGCTCAAAGGGAATTATTTACATTTGTCCAGTTTGTACTCTATCATCTCCAGTTTTGCTTAATGTCATACTTCATTAATATCCTTTCCAACTTGTTGCTCCCATGAGTGAGATTCACACTCCCTCCATGAACAGTTAATTGTTCATGCTGCATCTCCATGCCGATGATGACTCTACCAATCAGCGTCTTCTTCTGTTTCTGGATAAAATGGTGTCTATTTTTTTCAGACTGTTTCTTGTGCCTGGTTATGATGAGTGCAGGATGAATATCTTCAACTTCTAGTCTGCTCTTAGCAATATTTAAGTTCAGCTATATCAGTCAGACATAATCTACTGTCAACAAACTGTGTTGGCTGTATAATCAGATTATATTTGTTCAAATAGTTAGTCTACCCTCATAAAATATTCTGCCAACCTCTCCTCAACTGTTGTTAAATGGACAATCTTGTAGCTACCTGATTTCTCTGTCCCACTCTCCTACAGTAATGAAATGGCATGGGTTATTTTCCAGTCTAACAACATAATTCCTGAATCGAGAGAGCTTTGAAAAGTTTAATTTGAAGCTGCTTCAGTTGTCTTATCTATTTATTTTAATACTTCGCAGTGGTCACCAGAATTCCCATTATTTCCACCATCCTGTTTTGTGTGGGTGCTTAACCGGGTGGATGTGGAAAGGATGCTTCCTCTTCTGGGGAAATCTAGGACTAGGGTCAGAGATGAGGAGATTTTTGTCCTGTATCAGGGAGTTAAGAGTCTTAGGATATTTTTAAGGCAGGGTAGATAGATTTGTGGTAATAAATCAACATGGGTTAGGTGGAAATGTAAGATTGCAATCTGATCAGTCATGAATTTGTTATGTTGTACATAAAGCTAAAGGGGCCAAATGGTCTAATCCTATTCCTAACTAATTTGGTCATATATATTAACTAATATCGAAGGTAACAATGAAGGTAAACAACGGGACGTTGACAGGTTGCAGAGTCAGAGCTGGGCCGAAAAGTGGCACATGGAGTTCAACCATGGAAAAATGTGAAGTGATTCATTTTGGAAGATTGAATTTGAATGCAGATTACAGGGTTAAAGGCAGGATTCTTGGCAGTGTGGAAGAACAGAGGGATCTTGGGGCCCACATCCATTGATCTCTCAAAGTTGCCACCCAAGTTGATAGGGTTGTTAAGAAGGCATATGGTGTGTTGATTTTCATTAGCAGGAGGATTGAGTTTAAGAGCCATGAGGTTTGTTGCAGATCTATAAAGCCCTGGTTAGACCACATTCAGAATATTTTGTTCAGTTCTGCTCACCTCATTATAGGAAGGATGTGGAAGATTTAGAGAGGGTGCAGAGGAGATTTACCAGGATTCTGCCTGGATGGAAGGATATGTCTTATGAAGAAAGAAGGGTGCGAGGGCTTTTTTCATTTGAGAGAAGATGAATAAGAGGTGAGTTGATAGAGGTGTACAAGATGCTGAGAGGCAACAATAGAGTGGATGTCCAGAGACTTTTTTCCCAGGGAAAAATAGCTATCTCGAGGGAGCATAATTTTAAGGTGATTGGAGGAAGGGGAGATATCAAAGGTCGGTTCTTTACACAGAGAGTGGTGTGTGTGTGGTAGTAGAATCAGCTACATTAGGGACATTTAAGCGACTCTTGGATCAGCACATGGATGAGAGTAAAATGAAGGGTACGTAGGTTAGTTTGAACTTAGAGTAGGATAAAAGATCGGCATAACATCGAGGGCCAAAGGGCCTGTACCGTGTTGTACTGTTCAATGTTCTATGTTCTATGTAATAAATTTCACCCTTGATGTTTTTTTAGTTTTCTTTCTATCACTAGAGATTGATCCTCTTACTCCGTAATGAATATAAACCAAAGATTAGTTTAATAAATTTGCAATCATCTTGTTATAATCAGTCATATTCTTGTGACCAGCAAAAGAAATAATATCACATCATAAAATGTCTTTTCATAAATTATTAATAAGCAATCATCAGTCTTGTATATTGGACTTGTAGTTTGGAAGGAGTCCGATTGTAAATATTATGCCTCTCTCGAGTAATGTCCTGGAAATCAAGTTCCACTATTCCCTAAGCCTTCACAAAAATCAAAGCTTTTATCAAAGTACCCAAAAATTCCCCATTTTACGTGTCTGCTGAGATCTGGATAAATAGAAACGTGGACCAGAGTTCTGTACTGAAACAAAAATTACTATTTATTACAAATAAATAGACTCTAGCTACTGGTAAACAACTATGAACTGATAACATATAACTACATGTTCACACACATACAGACAGATACAGGCAGAGGATTTTTTAAAAAATGGGCAGTATAGGAGGAGGGAAAAACTGGGAAGGCAAGTCAATTGAGGCACAAGGCAGAAGTCAAGGGTGTGATGAAATACTCCCCGCTTGTCTGAATGAGTGTAGCCTCAAAAATACTCAAGAAGCTTGATATCACCCAAGACAAAGCAGTCCACTTGATTGGCACTACAAGCACCCACTCCCTCCACCATTGATGCTCAGTAGCAGCAGTATGTACTATCTACCAAGATGCAGTCTCCCACAGCGGGCGGCACGGTGGCACAGTGGTTAGCACTGGTTAGCACTGCTGCCTCACAGCACCAGAGACCCGGGTTCAATTCCCGCCTCAGGCGACTGACTGTATGGAGTTTGCACGTTCTCCCCGTGTCTGCATGGGTTTCCTCCGGGTGCTCCGGTTTCCTCCCACAGTCCAAAGATGTGCAGGTCAGGTGAATTGGCCATGTTAAATTGCCTGTAGTGTTAGGTAAGGGGTAGATGTAGATGTAGGGGTATGGGTGGGTGGGCTTCGGCGGGGCGGTGTGGACTTGTTGGGCCGAAGGGCCTGTTTCCACACTGTAAATAATCTAATCTAATCTAATCTAATCTAATCTAAAATGCAGTGCAGAAATTCATTAAAGATCCTCAGACAGCACCTTCCAAACCCACAACCACTTCTATCTAGAAGGACAAGGGCAGCAGATACATGGGAACACCACCACCTTCAAATTTCCCTCCAAGCCACTCACATCCTGACTTGGAAATATGTCACTGAAACTTTCCTATCGCTGGGTCAAATTCCCTCCTTAATGGCATTGTGGAGATGAACCCACAGCAGATGAACTGCAGCATTTCAAGAAGGCAGCTCACCCCCACCTTGAAGTGGGAGACGACATGGGGCAGGGTGACACTAGGCACATGGACACACAGGATGGCTGCTGAACCATAAATTGGCTACTTGACACACAAGATGGCCACCGGACCACAATATGGAGAGAGACAGCAGAGCAAACACAGATGTTGCCTTGTGCCACCAGAATGCCAGCACAATGCACTCACAACCAAGTTGATTAGTTTAAGATTGGTGGGGAAGAGAATACACATGAGTAGCATATACTGCCTGCCAAAGTGTTTGGGTCTAGCCAACACCTTTGATAGAAATGCTAACAGTCTGATATGGACTCAATACAAAGCGCTAATAGCCAGGGCTGCTGTAATCGTCTTTCTCAGGAAGAGCAATTAGCACCCATTACTGCAGCAATGGACATCCACACAGACATTGAAACTGACAATGTCTGCACTGAAACTGACAATGACCTCACTGAAATTACAAAGGCTACGCTGGAACTGACAATGACTCCATCGAAACTATCAACAATTCAGCAATGTTTACAATAAACAAACTATATTACAGAGACAATAACTTCTTCACTGGCCTATTGTCATTGAACCCCGACTCTGACTCCGAGACTGGTGATTTTCCCCACAACAACCTTCTCAACGGCAATTAGGAATGGGCAATAAAAAAAGATTGCTGGCCAGCCAGTAATGCCCACATCCCACAAGTGAATAAATTTAAAAAAACCCTGTCTATAAGATTCACTGAGATGATCCATTTACTTGCCAGGCCTTGCTGTTCTTCATTCTCTTTTCAGGCACTTTTCACTTCTTTGCAGGGGGCACAGAGTGACTTGTTCATAACTTATAAAGTCACTGGTTAAAAGCAACAGCTCCCACCCACTGGTGGGAGAGATTAACTGCTATTCTTCAAGCTTCAGGTACATTCTATTGCAGAGAGACACACCACTGGCTCTCCCAGAGGTCTGAAGATTTCTGGCAATAACATTCACATGCACAAGCTGTATAGCAACCATATTGTTGTTGGCAGTAGATGGACATTGTCATCCATGGCTCATCACAACTCCAGAAACCAATGAATGACTTTTCATCGCACTTTGTAGATACCCCTGATGCCAGCCCATTTCCAGCCAACTCCCCCACTAACTGAACAAAGCAGTCGTATAAACACCACTTACAATTTGTTTTGGTAACTTGTTATTCAGAACTGCAGCAATCCCTTTAACAATCCTTGCCTTTTAAAACAGTTCCTTTCTCATTTCAGTCCACGGGACAAAATGCAGAAGAATAAAAATGTGCGGATTTTTACGTGAAAGACTAAGTTTCAGTACTGGTTGTGATACAAGCTATTGTACCTCCAGGCCTCAGTGTTTACAACAAAAATTATAAAATGGTTGATTAGAAACTGACCTTTGCAATAAGTCATAGCTACAATTATCCACGCTTATTGAACCATATTTATGATTCAACTGATTTTCTTTTTCCCTGGCACACACATAAAGTAATGCAATTAGTACTTTCATCAGTTATTCATCCGGTGCAATTGTAGAGTGACTGAAAATCTGAGGTTTGTTTTTAATTAAAGTTTTCCTAAATATCTTTGATGTACTTATTTTCCTTTTTGGTCAGAATTTTCATTAGAAACAGAACTCTTTCCATCTTTGTTTCTTTGAAGTGAGTGTACAATCAAAAAAAAATTAGTTGTTGCTTCATAAAACATAGACCATAAGTATGTACAGAGATACAGAGAGATATACACAATTGGGCAGACTCACATGTACAGAGAAAAACAGAGGCATAAATAAAATGTTTATACAGAGAAGAACAGATGCTAAACTCCAAAAAACACAGGTCCTGAGATAAACAGCAACATAGAGGAAGATAAATATGGCAATCAGAGGGTTGAGCCCACTCAAGCACACAAATTTCTCATCACATATGGCTGTGGCAACTTTTCACCATTCGACATAGCTACAGTTAGAAATAAAACAGAAACAGAGAAGGTGTAAATTCAAAAATATGCACACTGGCTGGTTTTTACAGGAAAAATACACATGAACATGCAGACTAACTATACACAGGTAGGGACAGCAGTGTGGAATATGGTATATAATGCACATGTGATAAAATGCACTGCAACAATTTAAAAAATTGAGTTCTGTTATTACACTGACAATTGAAAAAAAATTGATTGGATTTATTATTGTCACATGTACTGAGGCATAGTGAATTGTGATTAATTGAATATTATATTTCTGTCTGCCTACTTTAAATATTCCTTTTGTTCAATAGTAATGATGTATCTGAGGAGTCTTATTGAGCATGACATTAAAACGACCAGCTATTGTCTTTAAGACATCTTGTGGTAGAGCGATTTCTCTAAGTAAAACTTCCAATTTAAGAAATTCCTTTAATGTTAATGTTTCTTTAAAAGAACTTGCCTTGGCTGATGCATTGCCAGGTAAACATTGATTGGCTGCACTTGCAGCTAAAAACATGATTTGAGCTGTTATATTAATATTTCAATGGATACATCCTTACTACACAATACAATACCATCATGCCACCTTTCGTTTCTCTCTGATCTCTGATATTCATAAATCCAGGTCAGGCAGCATCCGAGGAGATGGAGAATTGACGTTTCGGGAAAAGCCCTTCATTAGGAGTTTCTTCATCAGCCCGTCCTGATGAAGGGCTTATGCCCAAAACATCGATTCTCCAGCTCCTTGGATGCTGCCTGACCTGCCATGCTTTTCCAGCATCACACTCTCGACTCTGATCTCCAGCATCTGGAGTCCTCATTGTCTCCTAGTTGATTTCAACCCTACTGCGAAGCCTCTCCCAAGGATGCCTACCTTGAATACGTTCTCCTCCTCCCTCCGCAACTCCTGATGAAGCACTTATGTCCAAATATCGATTCTCCTCAGATCTGCCTGACCGGCTGTGGTTTTCTAGCACCACACTTTCGATTCATAAATCCGTACAAACTAACAAAGAAAGTAAAACTGTTTTACTTCCCTCCTACGTGGCCTAACAATGCATCAGTGGTTCCTGCTTTTGCAGATAGTATAAAGGGTTAATTGTCTGTTTATTAATCCCTGTCGGAGAAAGTGAGGACTGCAGATGCTGGAGACCAGAGTTGAAAAATGTGATGCTGGAAAAACACAGCAGGCCAGGCAGCATCCGAGGAGCAGGAGAATCAATGTTTCGGGCATAAGCCCTTCTTCAGCTCATTCCTGAAGAAGGGCTTATGCCCGAACTGTCGATTTTCCTGCTCCTCGGATGCTACCTGGCCTGCTGTGTTTTTCCAGCATCACATTTTTCAACTATTAATCCCTGTCCCCAATATTACCTCTTTCAAAGATGCTGATGCTGAGACTTCCTCACTAGAAGCATTTTTATTTTTTATAACAAACAGTATAGTCAAATCTACACTCATATATTTTATTTCCCTCCCCCAGGTTAATAATTGCTTGAGTTACTGAAACTGGATAACACTATGTAACTCTGTGGGGACCCATAACAAGTTTTACACGAGTCCTGTGAATGTTCATTATCCATTTCCTCAGTTATGCATTGAGACATCGGAACAGGAGTGAGCCATGCAGTTTCTCAAGGCTGGGTTGACTTACAGTTGGATCCAAATCCCTCGATACCTTTACCGAGTTTAATTCTTCAGTTAGGAACCAGTCATAAAAAGCTCAGGTCAGAGCTCACTTGGATTACTGTGCCAGCTCTGGGAACCATAGGAAGGCCATACAAGTCTTCGATAGAGTGCTGTGTAAGATAATATCTCATTCTAAGGACTAAATTACAAGGAAACAATTTGGAATTTAGAATAAGAGGCAAGGCTTGATCAAAGTTTTAAAGTTTTAGTAGGAACAAAATACGTAGAGAGGGAGAAACAATTTCCATTGGAAGATAATTTGAGGGGGAGGAGGGGGAACCAAATCTTTTAGGATTGAAATTTAGAAAGAATTCTAAATATCTGAGATCAAAGGCTTATTTTATTATCTAAAATGATTAAGGGATATGGGGCGAAGGCAGTTATATGGAGTAAAATTGCAGATCAGCCATGATTTCATTGAATAGTAGAACAGCTTCTGAGGGCTGAATGGCCTCCTCCTTTTCTTGCATTTGGTTGGATACCTGAACAGGAAGGGTTTAGAGAGATATGAGTCCAATGCTGGCAAATGTGACTAGATTAATTTAGGACATCTGGTCAACATGGACAAGATGGACTGAAGGGCCTGTTTCCATGCTGGACATCTCTAGGACTCTATGTTCCTAAGGTTTGAATTGACTCAGTTTCAATATCACACAGTGGCACATTATTCATTTGGCTTGATGGATAGCTGGGACTTTTTATCCCTGACCCAACTGAGGAACGAATACAATTAACACACCTCCTACATTCATCTGGTCAAAGAAATAAAGAAGATCTCTGACGATGTACCATTCCACCTCTCTTCGGTAGCTGTTACCATCACCATGGAGCTGGGTCAAGAGACACGCCCCATAAACTTCACTTCTCAGTTGGCTTCCATATTTCTGAGCTTAAAAATGTGTTGCTGGAAAAGTGCAGCAGGTCAGGCAGCATCCAAGGAGAAGGAGATTCAACGTTTCAGGCATAAGCCCTTCTTCAAGAATGAAGAAGCCCTTCTCCTTCTCCTTGGATGCTGCCTCTCCTGCTGCACTTTTCCAGCAACACATTTTTAAGCTCTGATCTCCAGCATCTGCAGTCCTCACTTTCTCCTTCCATATTTCTGTGTTATATACCTGTCATATCCATCAATGATATCAGGAATTCTCTACCTGAAGCCTGTGCTGAAAAATTAACTACGGTTGATTTAAGAACAAGGTCAGCAAGTGTAGCAGATAAAAATCTTACCCCATCTTCCTGGTACCATAGAGTGAAAATCCAGTCAAAATATCAGTGTTTTGAAAAAGAGCATTGTTATACATAAGCTATCAATACATGATGGATTATTGACTAATATATGGTTCGGGCAATAAAGGCAAAGCTGATAGAGTTATAAAGATTTAACAATACTCTATGGAATAGTCATTAAAAGAGAGGTTCTCCAAATGTTGATATGATGTTTAATACCTTCATATAAATAAAAGTTCTAAAGTTATCAGCAAAAGTAACAATAGGTATATCAGAAAAATCTGTTTCAATCAGTTAGTCATTTGGATTTGGAATGGCCTGCCTGACAGTCTAAAGGAAATATGCAGCGCTATATAGAAAAGGCAGGCACGTGACATCAGGTGAACTCATCCTTCAAAGAGAGATGACTTTGTTGTAACACTCTCAGAGGGTTGAGAATCTGTGGAACTCACTGCTCCAGAGTGCAGTGGAGGGTGGAATTAAACAATGGATTCAAAAAGAAACAGATTTGTTTCTGATGAAAAGAAGGATAAAGGAGCTGGGTGGGGTGGGTGGGCAGTGGTGCAGCAAGAAAGGGGAGTTGGATCCAAGATAACATCAGCTGTGATCATGTTAAACAGTGGAGCGGGCTGGGATGGCTGAGTTGTTTACTCCCGCTCCTAATTCCTATGTTCCCAACCAGTCCGTGATTTCTTTGCGGGTTTCTTCGTTGGCATCAGTGAGTTGTCAATTAAATGTGTTTACAGATTGCAAAATGATTTATTGACATTACAATTCTCCCTCTCAATAATCATCTTCTTATCTTACCAACTGCAACAAACAAGTTAGATGTCTAGAATTCTCAACGTGGAAGGCAGTTGGCTGTGAGGGGTCTCCGTGGTGCTCACTGCCAAACAGCATCTCAGAGCATGGTCCATGGGCACCATGCCACATGTACCTCTTGTCAATGCCCAATAGCATTAATGAGCAGCGCTCCAAAAGCTAGTGCTTCCAAATAACCTGGTGTTGTGTGATTTTTAGCCCATTAGCATTGATATTTTACAACCTCTTGCCACCATCATCGTATCTCTCTGATTCACTTTGAGGCCTAGTGCATATTTACATTGCACAGCAACTAACATTGAGGGATTGCAACAGGGACTTTATACAGACAGGAACTAGTTTCCAGCGCACGCTTTGCGCCGGGTTATATCTCAGAGCTCTATACTTCCTCTCCCAGGTCTCGCTGTCCTAGCTTAGAGTGGTGCTGGAAAAGCACAGCAGGTCAGGCAGCATCCGAGGAGCAGGAAAATTGACGTTTCAGGTAAAAGCCCTTCATCAGGAATGGAGAATTCTCTGACCTGCTGTGCTTTTCCAGCACCACTCTAATCTAGACTCTGGTTTCTAGCATCTGCAGTACTCACTTTTGCGTCGATGTCTTAGCACTAACCTCTATGCTCACAACGTTTTTCCTTGCCTTGTCTGTTAGTACATTAACGCTTCAGCCAGAATCTAAATAATATCAGTACTGTATATTGATGTGTTTTTTTGTTTAGACTCATGGATAGACTATTTATCTGTACGGATCTGTCTCGGGCAGGCAGGTGGGGAACACTGAAATGTCAATCTAACATTTACAGTATCCACTAGCTAGTCAGAGACTTTGTGCATATGCGTGTGTGTGTCGGGTGGAGTTTGCAGTCCTCAGTCTAGTCAAGGAGGAGCAGATGTTTGGGTGAATACAGCCTAACATCTGGGTCCATCAGTTGTCCAGGAGGGTTTAAACAGTGGCCTCTGTCAGTGAGCAGTAGGGGGTTGAGATCACTGCCAAAAGGGGTGGGGAGGTCAAGGCTGAGGGCTGGGAGAAAATGAGCTTTTGCAGAAGTAGGACAAGAATGGTTGAGGGATTTGTAGAACATTATCAGAAGGCTTGGTTGGCTTACAGAGGGACTGTTATTGGGCAGTTACCACCAGTAGGGCCTACATAGGGGTAGCATAGAGGAGCGGGAGGGGCGTATCGTTAAGATGTAAATTCAGGGCTTGGGGGCACTTGAAGTCAAAGTTCAATGTGTTGGCTCTCCATTTAGGTAAGAGATGGAAATGGGCTATTGATGTAGTGTAAGCCAAAAAGGGACATGGAGGTTGTGGAAGCTGCATAGCTATTTTCCATTCTTTCGATGAGAAGTGCAGCTAGAAAATAGCTGGCCCTAATATCCAGAGTGGGTGGAATCAGTGTCATTTTGATGGGTGAAGCATGGGATTCTACATTTGCTGCTTGCTGTGACATTGAAGGACAAATGCAAGAAGCAACCACTGGCAAACCCCAATTTATTTTGCAATTGTTCCATGGACTGTTTTCTATGCAATCAGCATGAAGGGGCTTTGGTTCAAATGCTAGTGAATGACAATTTGCACTGTGTCTACAAATTGAACATTGACATTTCATTGCAGATGAAGTCAGGGACAATGACTTGAATAGATGTCAGTGTTGATCAGAGATGACCCATCACTTGTGTAACTTTGAAGGGTGGATGGCAGATACAGATGTCAGTTCATCATCTGTCATTAAGTTGAATGATGAGTGCAATGAAAAGTTAATGAGTGATGTGGGTCTGCCAAAGTAAGGGGATTCAGAGCCCAGAGGGATTCTCTTTTGTTCTAATGTGTTGGTCCCTCACCCGATACAGCACCTTAGCCAAGTTGCTGCACACATTGGTCCTGAAGCTAAATGAATGATGAGACATTGTTGTGTTTTTTTTATTCATTCATAGGATGTGGGAGTCACTAACTGGACCAGTATTATATTTCCCGTTCCTGGTTGCCCAGAGGCAGTTAAGAGTTAACCCCGTTGCTGTGGGTCTCACATGTAGATTAGACGAGGTAAGCCTTCCCTAAAGGACATTAATGAACTATGATCATTATTAAACTTTTATTTCCAGATTATTGTAGAATTAAAATGCCACAATCTGCTATAGGAGGATATGAAACCAGCTCTCCTGAACATGATCTGAGTCTCTAGAGTCTCATTATAATATCACTTGGCCATCAACTATCCAAATGGGTGCAGCCTTCATCTGCAGGGTATGCCAACAATTATTCCTCTGAGACCTATATACCTCTTTCGCTCTTTCTGTTCACCAGCATAGGTCACTTCCACTGAGAGTCCTGCATTCTGTTGCGGTTAGGATGTTGGTCCCTGTGGTGCTTTCCTAAGAAGGTGAAGGTAAATGCGGGACAAGCAGAGATTTTTAACCCTCTAACCCCAATTCCATTTCCTGGGGATGAGTGAGGTGCAGTGCTGATGCAGGCTATATCCCGAGACATTGTGATGGAACTGTGTGATATGCGGGAGCAGGACTGGAGGACTGCAGGATTGGCAGGTGGGGGGAGGGGGCCATCTTATCCTGCGGCTGTGAACCTTTATGCATCTGGCACCTTCCAGTGAGGTACAGGGAACCTGTCTGGGATCTCTCAGTTGTTTACCCAGAAATGTATCAGGGCAGTGACTGATGCCATCTTTGTAAGAACACACTGATTTATTTCCCTTCCCCATGGCGAGGTCAGTGCTGAAGCCAGACAGTAGGATTCAGGAACATAGTTGTGTTTCCCAAGTGCAGGGTGCCATCGATTTGCCCACACATGCAGGGTGCCCACCCTGAAAGGTCAAATCATCATGCTGAGGAATTCATCAACAGGAAAGGGTTCCACTTAATCAATGTTCAGGTGATCTGTGATT
Source organism: Chiloscyllium punctatum (assembly GCF_047496795.1). Classification (NCBI taxonomy): domain Eukaryota; kingdom Metazoa; phylum Chordata; class Chondrichthyes; order Orectolobiformes; family Hemiscylliidae; genus Chiloscyllium; species Chiloscyllium punctatum. Next base: position 32,831,011 of record NC_092780.1, on the reverse strand, counting down.
GCTGTAAACCCATCCTGGACAGGTGTGCCCACTGCCCTGGCAGCTGCCATTACTCCTATATCCTGGAGCACTTTCATGTACTTAGTGCATTTGACAGTCCAGGTGCCAAACAAGGGACACAGGCTACCCAACCGTGACCTGACTCATGACACCATTGCACAAGCCCAAGTGATTAGACAGAGTTTCATTGACACCTGGTTCCAGTAGAGTAGATCTGGATGCCAACATTTGGTTTACAGTGTGAACTGAATCCTCAATTTTGGTCCCTTTTGGCAGCTATAATTAAAGGGTCATTTTTACAATTGTCCACTTGCTTGCCTGTATGTGATTGCTCCCTCCTGGATAAAGGAAAGTTGTGGCTTTGCAGTGGTCATTGGAGACAGAGTGGCATTGACATAGAGAGGGTGGTTAGACAGGATGTAGCTAAGGACAGAAACTGTTTGGCCTGATGGTTGAAGGGTGACTAGGGTGAGAGAATGTTGTTAGATATGTGAGGGAGTATCAGTTTCAACTATATGCCATGGCTTTGTGGGTGCTATGCCACTATGTCACCGATGAGGGGCAACGCTGAAAGGCCAACAGTTGTTGAAGTGCACAGCAGCCCTTCCAAAGAGATGCCAGTTGTTCAGTGAGTGACGGGTTGTTCTAGAAAGATGTGTGGTAAGATGGGGATAGAGTTGGATGTGAGGGCCACCACTGGGGTGTGGTAGATAGTTAATGAGGTGAATTTGCTAAGACACAGTGAGAAATCTCCCTAGATCTTGCGAAGATTGAATACAAATGACCCAATGAAAGATAAGATTCAACCCAAAGAGATGCATCAGTACTTTTCAGAATAAAATTAAGTTCAATAGAACTAGCTTTCAACTTAACATTAGTCAGTCTATATGGTCCAATTGGATATTTGAACCTGTTTGAAGCAATGTTTGCCATAAAATAAAATATGTAATAAAAGGATTAAAAAGAATGAGTAATTCTGTGAAGCCTGTTTTTGGAAGCATGATGAAAAATTTCGTGATCCTTTTGTTAGTCAGACAGCATTTCACCCACATAGTTTTTTGGGCAGGAACCTGTCTATAAAACAGGAATCCTAGGTATATTATGTTATATTTTATTGATATGGATGAAGCACCACTTTTTTTTATTATCAGTGAACTGCTTCAACTTGCCAGACCAACACCTTACACTAAACTTTCAGCAGCAGCATATGTTGAATACATCAAAATTAATCCATTTACCATATGCTAGAAAAAAACTGAATGACCTAAAGGTGGATAAATCGCCTGGATCAGATGGACTACACCCCAGAGTTCTAGGGGAGATAGCTAAAGAGATAGTGGAGATGTTAGTGATGCTCTTTCAGGAATGACTAGAATTAGGAAGGGATGCAAAGGACTGGAAAATTACTCATGTAACACTACTATTTAAAAAGTGAGTAAGGCTGAAGACAGAGAATTACAGACTGATTAGCCTAACCTCGGTTGAGGGCAAGATCCTGGAATCCATCATGAATGATGAGATTTCTGAATACTTGGAAGTGTTCAGTAAAATAGGGCCGAGTCAGTCTGGTTTCATCAGGGGGAGGTCATGCTTGACAAATTTGCTGGCATTCTTTGAAGAAGTAATGAGCAGGTTCGACCAAGGAAAGCCAATGGATGTTATCTACCTGGATTTCAAGAAGGCCTTTGACAAGGTGCCACATAGGAGGCTATTGAGTAGGTTAAGGGCCCATGGTGTCAGAGACAAGGTGTTAGTGTGGATAGAAGCTTGGCTGTCTGGCAGAAAGGAGAGAATAGGGATAAAAGGGTCCTTCTCAGGATGGCAGCCATGACAAGTGGTGTTCAAGCAAGACTCAGTGTTGGGACCACACCTTTTCACTTTATACATTAACAATCTAGATGAAGGAACTGAGGGCATTCTGGCTAAGCGCACGAATGATACAAAGATAGGGAGAGGGAAAGGTAGCATTGAAGAGGCAGAGAGCCTGCAGAAACATTTAGATAGGTTAGGAGAGTGGGCAAAGAAGTGGCAGATGAAGTACAACGTGGGAAAGTGTGAGGTCATGCACCTTTGCAGGAAGAATAGAAGCATGGACTATTCTCTAAATGGGGAGAAAAGTCAGAAGTCTGAAGTGCAAAGAGACTTGAGAGTTCTAGTCCATGATTCTCTCAAGGTAAACTTGCAGGTTCAGTAAGAAGTTGGGAAGGCAAATTCAATGATGGCATTGATTTTGAGAGGACTTGAATATAAAAGAAGGGAGATAATTCTACGGGTCCATAAAGCTCTGGTCAGACCATATTTGGAGTACTGTGTGCAGTTTTGGGCCCCGTATCTCAGCAAGGATGTACTAGCCCTGGAGTGTGTCCAGAGGAGGTTCACGAGAATGGTCCCAGGAATGAACAGCTTAATGTATGAGGAAAATTTGAGGACTCTGGGTCTATACTTGATGGTGTTTAGAAGAATGGGAGGGGATCTAATTGAAACTTGCAGAATACCGAATGGCCTGGACAGAGTGTATGTTGGAAAGATGTTTCCATTGGTAAGAGAGACTAGGACCCAAAGGCACAGCCTTAGAGTAAAGGGAAGACCTTTCAGAACTGAGTTAAGCAGAAACTTCTTCAGCCAGAGAGTGGAATTCACTGCCACAGAAGGCTGTGCAGTACAGGTCATTGAGTGTATTTAATACAGAGAAAGAGAGGTTCTTGATTGTAAAGAGAATCAAGGGTAATGGGGAGAAAGTGGAAGAATGGGGTTGAGATACTTATCAGCCATGATTGAATAGTGGAGCAGACTCAATGGGCTGAATGGTCTAATTTCTGCTCCTATGTCTTATGGTCTTACCAGTGGACTCTCATCCCTAATAAACCACAAAGTAGACTCCATACCTTAACTGTGCCAGTATGTGGTGGTCCCAAGTAAATGCTGGGTACTTACTCAGAGTGAGTTTGGTAAATTCAGCACAACAGTCAACTTGCCAACTGTTGTGCACTTGCTGAATGTTAACTAGAAAGCAATACTGACAGTGGCTGTACATTTACTCTCAGATGTAGATGGATGATGGTAGAAGGAGAATATGGGAAGGATATGCACAACAAACAAGATCAAAATAAATGGTCAATTGAAAAGCCATTGGAGAACCAGAAGTTTTAATATGGCATTGTATCTTGGAATTATAATGCAGCTATCTTGCCAATAATAACATTGTACATCAGGCTTGTAAAATTTTAACAACATTCAGTAGAATAGTTTAATTACAGAGCAGACAATTGCATCTGGCTAGCATTCTAGCAGTATTCTAATATAAAATTATTACCATTGCACAATTCCAACCTGTAGGGATCTTGTACACTGTAAAACACCATTCTTGGGGGGAAAAAACATCACAGCGTGCACTGAGAGGGAAGAAAAGGATAAGCACCTTTGCTGGTTAAGGCACAGTAAGTGATGCTCTACACAATCGTGCCTATGGTGTTGTCACAGTCTGGAACCAAGTTCCATGTACTGCAAATTGACAGGCTTCAAAATAAATAAACTGAATGAACGATTTTGAACTTTCTAACCTACACAGAAATGCTTGTTGTACAAACAACAATACAGTTCATGGAAGTTCTTTCAAGCGACAAGACATAGCACAGGATGATAAGACGACAGTACTTGAAAAGAAGAGTTGTTTTCTAGGCTTGCTCTAACTTCTGTTTCTCAGTCACCAGCTCCTTCTACTCCCTGGCAACACTCTGAGATTAAAATAGTGTGACTGCAAGTTTTGTGTTACCTTGGATCTTGAGATGAGCTTCTCATCTTAATTATGTGTCTGTATCCTGAGGAGGTCTCCTGAGCGAAAAACCGTAATGACCACCGTACAACCTTGTCACCATAGAAGCTGCAAGACGTGTCAGAGTGTCGACATGGATATCACCATTACGTGTGGGAACACCTCCCACCATGTACGGGGCAGGTACTCTTGCGACTCAGCCAATGTTATCTATCTCATACGCTGCAGGCAAGGATGCCCTGAGGCATGGTATATTGGCAAAACCGAGCAGAGGCTATGACAAAGGATGAATGGACACCGCGCAACAGTCAACAGACATGAGTGTTCCCTTCCAATCGGAGAACATTTCAGCGGTCCGGGACATTCGATCTTGGACCTTCGGGTGACCGTCCTCCAAGGTGGACTTTGGGGCAGGCAACAACGCAAAGTGGCCGAGCAGAGGCTTAGCCAAGTTCGGTACCCATGGGGATGGCCTCAACCAGGACCTTGGGTTCAAGTCACCACATTGCACTACACACACACACACACACACACAGACACACACAGATACACACACACACACACACACACACACACACACACACACACAGCCAGATGCACACATACAGACACACGCACACATACAGACACACTCACACATACAGACACACTCACACATACACTCCCACACTTACACGCACACATGCACCCTCTCACAGACTTATACCCCTTTATACTCACACTCACACACATACACACAGTCTGACAAACACTCATAACTCACTCCTCCCCCCACACACACCCACATACACACACACACACATAAGTTTGTGAGATGAATTTTATTTTGCTCAAAAACTGCATGATTCCATGTAAGATTCTGTAAGTCCATTTTTAGATTAGAATCAGTCTGAACATTGTGGCACAGACAGTCTCACACAGGGCAGCTCACACCTTCAATGCATTATCTGGCTGACATGACACCAATTGTTAAAGTTCACTTGATAATGTAATTTTAAAATGTTCTGTGACTTACGTATGAAAGAACTGAAACCAACACGTTCATTCTAAAAGATGAGAGACTGAGCAAACAATCCAGATCTTTTTCAATATATAATTTCAGTTACATCACACTGTAAACTTTTGCTATAAATTCTATGTCTTACCATCTTATACTCCACAACCATCTGATGAAGGAGCAGCACTCCGAAAGCTAACGTTTCCAAATAAACCTGTTGGACTATAACCTGTTATTGTGTGATTTTTATTTTAGTGAGGGCTCCCTTTTGGTTTTTGGGACTACCTTCGCGATTTTTCCGGTACTTTGTTTCATTCCCACTAACTGCTTTATTGGGTGATGCACTCAGATAGATACCTTCTGTACGTGTGTTGAGGGCAATTGGATTTGCATAAAAATAGAATTAGCTGAATTCATCAACATCATCAATAATCGTCACCACTCCATTAAAATTAAAGCCAAAACACACACAAAAAGCATTAATTTCCAAGAAACTGCAGTTTTTAAATGGGCATGAGACATAAATTAGTAAAAAAAAAAGCTTTAAAAAACTGGCACAGTTCTACACACAAAAATATATCCTAAATGGACTTTCTGCTTGCTGGGGAGTTTGCACCTCAACAGTTATGTTTGCTTCTGACACAGTAACTGCATCTCAAATTATTCGTGTTTGTAAGGTGATTTCATAGAATCCTTACAGTGTGGAAACAGGCCATTCAGCCCACCAAATTCACAATAACCCTCTGAAGAGCATCCTACCCAGCATCACCTCCATCCCTGTAACCCTGAATTTCCCATGACTAATCCAACTAGCCTGCACATCTTTGAACTGTGGGAGGAAACTGGAGCACCTGGAGGAAACTCACATGGAAAAAAATAATGAATTTGCAAACTCGACACAGTCATCCAACAGGGGAATTGAACATGGGTCTCTAGCCCGGTGAGGTAGCAATGCTAACACTGTGCCACCCAGATTTGAGATGTGATAACACATAAATTCAAATCTTTACAAAATAAAGCTGTTCAGAATTAAATTATCCAGTTGGCATAGTTATTACATTTCATTACATTTCAGCAGCCCCTGAACTTCCACATCTTCAAGACAGTGTGTAGTATTTCACAGTGACTTCACATTTTCCTAGAGTATTAATTGCTGAAAGTTTCAAGCTGCCTTTCCAAGTTTGTCATACACTTTTCATTTTGTGGTTTGGAGATGCCGATGTTGGACTGGGGTGTACAAAATTAAAAATCACACAACACCAGGTTATAGTCCAACAGGTTTATTTGGAAACGTTAGCTTTCGGAGTGCTGCTCCTTCATCAGGTGGTTGTGAAGTATAAAATCATAAGACACAGATATTGTAACAGAAGTTTACAGTGTGATGTAACTAAAATGATATATTGAAAAACCTCTGTGGCTATGTTGAAGGCATCTTGGAACCCATTGTAAAGGGGTCCCCCAGCTTCTGTCGCGACACTGCAGGTTTCTTACAGAAACTCAGCACCCACGGACCATTTGAATCGGGAACATTCCTTGTCACAATGGACGTGTCAGCACTCTACACCAGCATCCCCCACAATGACGGCATTGCGGCAATAGCCTCAGTACTCAACACCAACAACTGTCAATCTCCAAGCACCATCCTACAACTCATCCACTTTATCCTTGACCACAACATTTTCACCTTTGTCAACCAGTTCTTCATCCAGACACACGGAACAGCCATGTGGACCAAATTTGCATACCAATTGCATCCACTTTTTATGCACAGGTTCGAACAAGACTATACACCAGGTACATTGACGACATTTTCTTCCTCTGGACCCATGGCGAGGAGTCACTGAAACAATTACACAGTGATATCAATGAGTTCCATCCCACCATCAAGTTCACCATGGACTACTCTTTAGTATTTGTCTCATCCTTGGACACATGCATCACCATCAAGGGTAGGCACCTCGACACTTCAGTATACCGCAAACTCACGGAAAACATCATAATGCTACATTTCTCAGCTTCCACCCGAAACATATTAAAACAGCCATCCCCTATGGACAATCCTAGGCACACACAGGATCTGTTCAGATGAGGAGGAACATGACAGGCACCTGGAAGTACTCAAGGATGTTCCATAAGAACGGAGAACGATGCTCAACTCATTGATCACCAGTTCCGATGCGCCACAGCGAGAAACCGTAATGATCTCCTCAAGAGACAGACACGAGCCACAACCGACAGGGTAGCCTTCATTGTCCAGTACTTCCAGGTGTCGAAAAAATACGCCATGTTCTTCGCAGCCTGTAACAAATTATCAATGAGGATGAGCACCTCGCCAAGACCTTCCCCATGCCCCTACATCTCACCTTTAAATAACCACCAAACCTCAAACAGATAATTGTTCGTAGCAAACTGCCCGGCTTTCAGGATAACACTAGACAGCCCTGTCACGGTAGACACTACAAGACGTGTCAGTGTGTCAACACTGATACTACCATTACACGTGGGGACACCTCTCACCGTGTATGTGGCAGGTACTCATGTGACTCAGCCAACATTGTCTATCTCATACGCTGCCGGATGCCCTGAGGCATGGTACATTGGTGAGACTGAGCAGAGGCTATGACAAAGGATGAATGGACACTGCACAACAATAAACAGACAGGAGTGTTCCATCTCACCTTGGACTTTCGGGTGACCATCCTCCAAGGTGGACTTTGGGACAGGCAAAAGCACAAAGTGGCCGAGCAGAGGCTGATAGCCAAGTTCGGTATCCATGGGGATGGCCTCAACCAGGACCTTGTGTTCATGTGACATTACAGGTAACCCCATTGCACTATACACACACACACACAGACACACCTACAGACCCATACACTCACGCAGACCCTCTCTCATACGCTCACACATACTCTCCCATGCTGACACATGCACCCTCTCACAGACGTATACCCCTTTACACTCACACTCACGCATATACACACACTCTCTCACAGACACTCATAAACCTCCTCCTCACCTCGCACAATCCCACACACACACACCCACATGCACATATAGGTTTGTGGGGTGAATTTGTACTTGCAGAATTACATTTTACTTTGTTCAAAAACTGTATGAATCCATGTAAGATTCTGTAAATCCATGTTTTAGATAAGAATCGGTCTGACCATTGTGGCACAGACAGCCTCACACAGGGCAGCTCACTCCTTCAATACATTATCTGGGCCGACAAGAGCCAATTGTTCAAGTTCACTTGAAAATGTAACTTTTAAATGTTCTGCGATTTACACATGAAAGAACTGAAACCAACATGGTCATTCTGAAAGATGAGAGACTTAACAATCAATTCAGTTCTTTTTCAATAATGACAGTTACATCACACTGTAAACTTTTGCTATAACTTATATTGAATGAGGAAGGAGCACACTCTGAAAGCCAGTGTTTCCAAATAAATCTGTTGGACTATAACCTGGTGTTTTGTGACTTTTAACTTTTTAATTTTGTTGCCTCTGCCTCCCACCTTTGTAATCTCACGATCACCTCCAGTATCTCAGGCTGTTGAGTTTATACACCCTCACTCCCTCAGCCCAGCAGCCTTGTTCCCAGTGTCCTGGCCTTGCCAGCCTCACTGTCCAAACCCATAGCCTACAGTCTTGCTTTTTCAGAGGCCTTGCTCACTGTCATCATCCATCTCCTCACAGCTTGTTTGCAATGCAGAATGAGACCAACAGCATGGGTTGAGTTCATGCAGTGGCTGAGGTTCCCATAATGGACTCTCTGCTCAACCTCTCCCCTTGACTAAGGCATGGTGCCCCTCAGATTAAACCACCACCAGTCGCCTCTCTCGAACGAGAGTGCAACCCCGTGAGACTAAGGCATTTTTAATTTTGAGAAAGAAGAGTTGACTTTTCAGGTCCAGTAATAGTGTTCTGAAGGAGGATCACTGGATCTGAAATATTAACTCTGCTTTCTCTCCATAGATGCTGCCATACCTGCTAGGTTTCTCCAGCAGCTTCTGGTTTTGTTTCTGATTTCCAGCGTCCACAGTTCTTTGGGTCTTTTTTGTTAGTGAATGATCCAGATTATGTATGTAATGGCAGGAGGGGTTTCATGGGTTGAGGGAGTCACAAGCAGAGGTGGATTGCTCTCAGTATCCATCTTCCACACCCACCCCTCACTATTTTTCTATGGGACATCCATTGTGTGTTCCAAAGGAAAGTCATATTGAAATCAAAATATCAACTCTCTCCAACAGCTCCGTGAGACTTGCTGAGTTTCTCAAGCACCTTCTGTTTTCATTGTCATTCTCCATGTTGTAATTTCTACTAAACCCCATGTTTGACCTCTTGCAGCTGATTTTCATGTACTGATGGGAGTCAGTTCTTAATGTGTAGGCTATTTGCATAATTATTCATTTGCAGATCTGGAATGTCCACATAGGCACTCGAGTGACAGGTCCAGAAAACTGCAGATTGCTAAAATTTAAAATGGTGGGATTAAGTAAAGGGAAGTGGTTTTCTTATATATTAGTCCATGTACCATATATCACAGGGCCGGAGTGCTTATTGATACAGATATCTTGAAGTTTATCAACAATGACAAGTATATTGATATGATATCTCAGACTTACTTACACAGTCTGGGTACTATGCCCATTATTACATCATGTACGTGGCTGACTAACTGATCTATACTGACTGACGAGATTAACTGACTGCTAAAACATAAGAGGAAGACCTTTTGCATTATAGCATCACATGTCATAATGCCATCTCATTGTTTTAAATGAGATTGTGTTCTGCTGAGAATCTGGAGCACAACACAACAGTGGCAACAAACAGGTTAAATAGGTCTCGTAGACTCTGCAAAAACTGAGAAATTGTTGCAACCGCTTAGCGACTGTAGCTAAGGCAAACAACAGAAAGCACAGGTGACAGTAACAGGAAAGGAAAGTCTATGTGCAAGCAGAAGACCACAATCAAGTTACTGAGCAACTAATCAGCATTAGCATGGGTTGAGTTGGATCTATCCTGCATAATAGTTGGAGGTGCCTGAGAAGCAGAACGGACAGCTCTACATCTAGCTCCCTAAATACAAAGATCCTACAAAGGCATAGTCCACCTGCCATTTCCAGCAGGAATGATGGGGCCTGTGGATTTGTTTGATTGTATCTTTGTTCAAGCAGTACAGATGAAGGCATGCCCTGCTGTTTAGGGCTTGCTACTCTAAATTACCCTCCATAACTGCAAATGTCCCTCTCTCAGGAATATGCGTTTGCTTCGTCATTATGTACGTGGACCAAAACTGAATGCAATACTTCTTATATTTTTACATGTTGCTCTGTTAAAGCCTTGAATAGCCTTGGATTAACAATCTTAGTTTTATGTTGATTTCTCAAAACAAATGTTATAAGAATATGTTTACCATTGCACTATTCCTGTCACATAGCTTGCAAATTATTAAAGCTCCATGAACAATCAGTCTCAGATTCCCATTTTGATTTGTAAGCTTTAACAGTTGCTTCTTCATGGTGTAAGCAAACCTGTAGTGACCTTAACCGAGGTAAATATTCGTACATTTTAACAGCACTGAAGATCAGGTTAATGCACAAGTTAGGACTGCATTCTTTGGAGGCCATGTGAAAGAATGGATTGAGGATTGGCAAACGCACAGAAGATAGAGAGGTGGGATTAATAGGTCCTTTTCAGGTTGGAATGATATAACTAGTGGAGTACCACAAGGATCAGTCTGAGATTCTCAATTAGCTATTACCTACATTATTGTCTTACAGAGGGGATTGACTGTCATGGATCCAAATAAGTGGACAATACAAACATAGGTCAGAAGTCATGTTGTGATAAGGCCATAAGGGATCTGCAAGGAAATTTTGTTTGTAAGAGTGAGCATGAATCTGCCACACACAGTTTAATCTAGGAAAATGTGAAGTCATGCACTTTGGTTGGAAGAATCAATTATTTAAATGGCAAGAGATTCCAAAAAGTATACAATGCAGAGGGTGTTCATGTGCATGAAACACAAAACTAAAATTTAGGTGCAGTGAGTAATTAAGAAGGCAAATGGAGTTTTGGCCTTTATTACTCGGATTTGGGAGACAGGGAAACCCTGTTACAACTGTTCAGGGTGTTGGGTGAAGCCACACCTGGAATACTAAGGACAGTTTTGGTCCCTGAAAATGAAAAAAAGATATACTGGCAATGAAAGCTGTTCAAACGAGACTAACGGGTCAGATTCCATGGACTAAGGGGTTGACTTATCAAGAACAGCTGAACAGGTTAGGCCTTTATTCATGAGAGTTTAGTGGAATGAAGGGAAAATCATTGGAACAAACAAGATTCTGAGGAGCTTGGCATGGTAGATGCAGAGAGGATGTTTCTTTTATTGGGGGTAGCTAAAACTCGGGGATCTAGTTACAGGACAAGGTCAGACTCATTTAAAACTATGAAGGGATTCCTTTCTCCAGAGGGAAGTGAGTGGAGCTCTCTACCTCCTGCAAAATAGCTTTGAGTTGTTGAAGTACTCAGGGTAAACTCAGGAAGGACATTCCTGTTCCAGAACCACAGTAGTTTTGGAGGCTGGATTACTTAAATTATTTAAAGAGGAAGTAAACGGATTTGTTGCAAGATCAGGGAGTTGCAGGCTATGCTGAGCCAGCAAAAAGAGGAGTTGAGGCCTGGACTAGATCAGCAATGATCTTGGGTCAGGCTTGAGGGGCCAGTTGGCCTATTCCTGCCCCCACCAATTACGTTCTTTTGTATCGTCTGTCAAACCTGCATCCATTCCATGAACATACTCAAATCAAATTGGTAACTTTGATTTGGTTTTAATTCTGAATCTTTTTCAGATTTTTATATCATCAGCAAAGCTATACATTATAATGTGTTCATCCACTTCATTAATGATAACAGACTGTGGCAATTCATTCACGAAGCCAACCCAAAAGTATATTTATATGCTACACAAGCTGCATCTGTATAGTTCAGTCAGTTAATGTGATTAAGGTCTACAAAGCAATGACAAGATTCAATTGTGTATGCAGCGACAAATGATTTCAATTAGTTAGGTCAAGGATACAAGAGGTGAAGCGTATAAATTATACACAAGAAGAAATAGGTCATATGTTAGGTGATTCTTCATTTCCTGAAGAGTGTTAGACTTATGGAACAAATAGTTTGCCTGTGTCCTGAATGCTAATTTAGATATATAGAGCATCACAGGGACATTGGAGTAGAGTTAGTCTATTCAGATCTTCAAGACAGAGTTAGACAAGTTTTTGACTGAAGCACAAATTGCATATAACTTTGAGCAACCATGCCCCATTGAGTGAACTTCATTTGCTCAGAGAAATAAGGACAGTTTGGAATAAGGACAAGGGCAGACTTTTTTAAAACTGTGAAGGGATTCCTTTCTCCGGAAGGCAGTGAGTGGAGGTCTCCACCTCCTGCAAAATAGCTTTGAGTTGTTGAGGTAAGAGACAGGGTAAACACAGGAAGGATGTTCCTGTTCCAGAACCAGGGATCATTGTTTAAGGGTAGTGGGTAGACCACTTAAGTCTGAGATGAGGAGAAATTTCTTGCCTCAGAGAATGGTGAGCCTGTAGAATTCTCTGCCACTGAAAACATTTGAGACTAAAACCTTGAAGGTTACCAAACATAGTTCTTAGGGCTAAAGGAATCAAAGGGTATGGGGAGAAAGCAGGAACAGAAGATTGAATTAGAATTCCTACAGTGTGGAAACAGGTCCTTCAGCCCAAGTCCACACTGACTCTCCAAAGAGTAACTCACCCAGACACATTCCCCTACATTTACCCCCTGACTAATGTACCTAGCCTACACATCCCTGAACACTACGGTCAATTTAGCATGGTCAATTCACCTTTCCTACATATCCCTGAACACTATGGGCAATTTAGCATGGTCAATTCACATTCCCTACACATCCCTGAACACTGTGAGCAATTTAGCATGGCCAATTCACCTAACCTGCACATCTTTGGATTGTGAGGGGAAACAAGAGCACCCAGAGGAAACCCACGCAGTCACTGGCAGAATGTGCAAACTCCACACAGACAGTCACCTGACACCCAAGGCTGGAATGGAACCCGGGTCCCTGGCACTGTGAGGCAGCAGTGCTAACCACTGAGCCACCATGCCACCCTAAAATGCATCTAAATTTGTAAAGACACAGAGACAGAGTGACAAAATGGACTAACAAATTGATCTAGTGCTTGGGAAAGAAGCAGGATCTATTGCTGTGAAGAGCATGAATTGTTTCCTAGCAAAATGCTCGTAAAAGTTGTTTTTCTGTTCAAGAATAAGGAAACAAATCTGCTAAAACATTTCAGCATTTAAGAACAAAAAGACACCATTGTAATCCTGGCAGCTGGGGGTTCTTTCTGGATTACTCCTACTGAATGGATTGATTACTGAAGTTTAAGACAGAAATCAACACAGAGGATGCTGGAGAAGCTCAGCATGTCTGGCAGCATTTTTGGAGAGGGAGACAGGGTTAATATTTCAAGTTTGGTATGACCCTGTTAGAGCAGTAAAAAGGTTAAGCTTGGTGTAGCAGGGAGCTTGCCAGAATCTGGGAATGCCCTGTGATTTAATCTTGGATTGTCATACATCCGACAGATGTTATAAAGTAAAACATTGTATAATTTGATTGAATTAACTGGAGTCATAGCATCATAGAGATATGCAGCATAGAAACAGACCCTTCGGTCCAACTCGTACATGCCAACCAGATATCCTAATCTAATCTAGTCCCGTTTGCCAGCATTTGGTCCATATCCCTCTAAATCCTTCTTATTTATGTACCCATCCATGTGCCTTTTAAATGCTGTTATTGTACCAGCCTTCACCACTTCCTCCGGCAGCTCATTCCATCTATGCACCACCCTCTGCGTGAAAAAGTTGCCCTTTAAGTCCTTTGTAAATCTTTCCTCTCTCACCTTAAACCTATGCCTTCTAGTTTTGGACTCCCCCATCCTGAGGAAAAGACCTTGTCTATTTCCCCTAACCATGCCCCACATGATGTTATAAACCTCTATAAGAGCACCCCTCAGCCACTAATGCTCCAGAGAAAATAGCCCCAGTTTATTCAATCTCTCCCTAACACTCCAACTCTGGCAACATCATTGAAAACCTTTCCTGAACACTTTCAAGTTTCATAACATATTTCCTATGGCAGGGAGACCAGAATTGCAAGCAGTATTCCTATAGTGGCCAAACCAATATCCTACATAGCTGCAACATGATCTCCCAACTCCTCTACTCAATGCCATGATCACGAAAGGCAAGCCTACCAAAAACCTTCTTCATTATCCTATCTACTTGTGACTCTACTTTCAAGGAGCTATGAACCTGCACTCCAAAATCTTTTTATTCAGCAATACTTCCCAGGACCTTACCATTAAGTGTATAAATCCTGCCTTGATTTGCCTTTCCAAAATAAAGCACCTCACATTTATCTAAATTAATCTCCATCTGGCACTCCTTAACCCATTGGCCCATCTGATCAAAATCCCTTTGTAATCTGAGGTAACCTTCTTTGTTGTCCACTACACCTCCAATTTTGGAGTCATCTGCAAACTTACTAACTATACCTCCTATGTTCACATCCAAATCATTTATATAAATGATGAAAAGTAGTGGACCCAGCACCGTTCCTTGTGGCACTCCACTGTTCATAGGCTTCCAGTCTGAAAAGCAACCCCCCACCACCACCCTCTGTCTTCTACCTTTGAGTAGTTTTGTATCCAAATAACAAGTTCTCTCTCTATTCTGTGTGATCTAACCTTGCTAACCAGTCTATCATGAGGAACCTTTTTGAATGCTTTACTGAAGTCCATATAGACCATGTCACTCTGCCCTCATCAATCCTTCTCATTAGTTCCTGAAAAGACTCAATCAAGTTAGTGAGAGATGATTTCCTAGGCACAAAGCCATGTTGACAATCCATGATCAGTCTTTGCCTTTCCAAAGATATGTAAGTCCTGTCCATCAGGATTCCTTCCAACAACTTGCCCACCACTGATGTGAGGCTCACTGGTCTATAATTCCCTGACTTTCCTATATCACCTTTCTTAAATAATGGCACCACGTTAGCCAACTTCCATTCTTCCAGCACCTCACCTGTGACTATCAATAATAAATATCTCAGCAAGGGGCCCAACAATCACTTCCCTAGCTTCCCACAGAGTTCTAGATACACTTGATCAGGCCCTGGGGATTTATTCACCTTTATGTGCTTTAAGACATCCAGCACCTCCTCCTCTGTAATATGAACATTTTTCAAGATGTTGTTATTTGTTCCCCCTCATTCCCTATCTTCCATGCTCTTCTCTACAGTAAACACTGATGCAAAATACTCGTTGAGTATCTCCTAATTAATGCAAAGTATAATTTCTTTAAGTTAGTGGATTATTTGCTTATTAAATAGTAATTAATTTATGCTGATTTTAATTGTTTTTGCATATTGCTGAAAAGATATTTTGTCAAAGGTTTGTTTTTATTTTGCACTCACTAGGATAATTTGTAAGAAATACCAGAGTACTTCCAAAATACTAAATGCTTAACTTTAATTGGCAAAGGCATTGCCCTGAGAAATAACCCATGTTGGTGATTGGAAACAAGTGCAGTGGTTCCATCTGTTTGGTTAATGACTTAAATAAAGCTTGGCAGTTAACTGTCAGACAATTGCAAGCAGTATTCCTGTCAATCACAGTCCACTTGCCAACCAATCAGGACTCTCCTCTCATACAAGGTCCCCCCCCCCCCCCCCCCCCCCCCCGCCCCGGCAGGTTGGTCCAGAAGATTAAGTTGCATGGGGTTCATGGTAAGTTGGACTGTTAGATACAAAATTGGCTTAGTCAGAGAAGTAGTTGGGGAGCAGCATTTTTTTGACTAGAAGGATCAGTGCTGTTATATATAAATGATTTGGATGAAAATATGGGTGGTCTGGTTGGTAAGTTTGCAGATGACACAAATTGGTGGAGTTGTGGATAATCAGGAAGGTCATTAGAGAATGCAGCAGGGTATAGATCAGTCAGAAAGTTAAGTGGAGAAATGGCAGATGGAGTTCAATCCAGACAAGTGTGAGGTGATATGGTTTGGGAGATCAAAAGCAAGAAGAGTAAACTGCAAGACCCTGAGGGAGCATTGATGTACAGAGGAATCTTGGGGTTCAAGTCCACAGCTCCCTAAAGGTGCCAAAGAAGGCATACAGTATGCTTGCCTTCATTGGTTGAGGATCGAGAGTGTGTTGCTGAGAAAGCACATCCTCGGATGCTGCCTGACCTGCTGTGCTTCCCCAACAACACACTTTCGACTTTGATCTCCAGGATCTGCTGGAAGGAATGTGGAGACTTTGGATAGGCTGCAAAAGAGGCTTCTCTGGATGTTGCCTGAATTAGGGTGTATTACCTATAAGAAGAGATTAGACAAACTTGGACTATTTTCGCTGGAGCTTTGAAGGCTGCAGGGTGACCTGTAAGAAGCATATAAAATTAGGGTTGGCATGGCTAGGGTGGACAGTCTGAGTCTTTTTCCCAGAGTGGAAATGTCAAATACCAGCAGACATAGGTTTACCGTGAGAGGGGAAAAGTTCAATGGAGGTGTGTGAGGAAAGTGTTTTTACACAAAAGATTGTAGGTACCTGGAACACATTACTGGGGAGGTGGTAGAAGCAGATATATTAGTAAAGTTTAAGAGGTGTTTAGACAGAGACATGAACAGGCAGGGAATAGCGGGATACAGACCATGTGCAGGCAGATGGGATCAGTTTAGAATGGCAACATGGTTCACATTGACACAATGGGCTGTAGGGCCTGTTCCTGTGCAGTGCTGTTCAATGTTATACAATACAGGCAATCCCTGGTTCATGAATATCTGACTTACAAATGTGATCCCATATTAGTATTAATTTCAAAGATCTGACATGCAAACTTATGCTCTTACTTAATGAACAGTAATTTTAAACTGCACTGTTTTATATTGTTTTCCAATTTGTATATATATCGACATTGAATTGAATTAAAGTGAATTTATTGTCACGTGTACAGAGGCACAGTGAAAAGCTTTGTCTTGTGAAATATACATTCAGATCACCTAGTTAAGTAAATAATAGGGTAACAGCGGCAAAATCAAAAACACAGGTACAGACGAATGCTCAGAGTTTGTGAGTCCATTCAGTATTCTAACAACACTAGGGTAGAAACTGTTTCGAAATCGGCTGGTGTGTGTGTTTGGACTTCTGTCCCTTCTCCCTGAGGGTAGAGGGTGTAGAAAAACATTGCCAGGGTGGGATGGATCTTTGAGAATGCTGGTGGCCTTTCCTTGACAGCGGGCCTGGTAGATGGATTCCATAGATAGGAGGTTGGCCTTTGTGATTGTCTAGGCCAAGTTCACCACTCTCTGTAACCGTCTCCGATCTTAAGTGGTACAGTTGCCATACCAGGTAGTAATACATCCAAACAGAATGCTCTCGATGGCGCACCTATAAAAGTTAGCAAGGGTATTCGCTGTCATGTCAAATTTTCTCAGCTGCCTGAGGAAGAGAAGTTGTTGGGCCTATATAGACGTACTTAAGAAAGGAACACGTTCTTAATCCAGGATCAGCTTTTATAAGAGTTGTTTGCTTTTTTTTGGTTGGTCTTTGTTGCCACCTAGGCGGATAGTGCTGTTAAGAAGGCATACGATGTGTTAGGTTGCATTCGTAGAGGGATTGAGTTCCGGAGCCTTAATATCATGCTGCAACTATACAAAACACTAGTGCAGCCACACTTGGAATACTGTGTAAAGTTCTGGTCCCCATATTTCGGGAAGGATGTGGAAGCCTTGGAAAAGGTGCAGAGGAGATTTACCATGGCGTTACCTGGTCTGGAGGGAAGGTCTTATGAGGAAAGGCTGAGAGACTTAAATCTGTACTCATTGGCAAGAAGAAGGCTAAGAGGAGATTTGATAGAGACATCCAAGATGATCAGAGGATTAGATAGGATAGACAGTGAAAGTCTTTTTCCTAGGATGATGATGTCAGCATGTACAAGGGGGCATAACTACAAATTGAGGGGTAATAGATTTAAGACAGATGTGAGAGGCAGGTTCTTTACGCAGAGAGTGGTAAGGGCGTGGAATGCCCTACCTGCCAATGTAGTCAACTCAGCCACTTTAGGGAGATTTAAACAATCCCTAGATAAGCACATGGATGATTTTGGGATAGTGTAGGGGGACGAGCTGAGAATAGTTCACAGGTCGGCGCAACATCGAGGGCCGAAGGGCCTGTTCTGCGCTGTATTGTTCTATGTTCTATGAATTGTCCTGATGAGTGCAAATCAAAAACGGGATAGTAAAATATATTTATATTTCAGCAGTATTCAAATTCTGTAACTACCAAACCACCCCATAAGTCTTAAAATGTGAAATGTTGACATGTGAGTCTTTCAATTGGTTTCAAGGAAGCTAATTGTCCTTTTAAAAAAAGGTTTTGATCTCTACCAGGATTGTAACAACTATTAGGATTATAAAACCATGCTTTTGTTTTCTTTGTTATGTTAAATTCAGGTGGAATGTATGAGTTAAGCCAAGGAAAAAGACAAAGTCTTCCATATGTGAATCCAGAGTGACAAACTGTCATGGATTCCAAGGTGCATTTTAGGAGCACTGAAACTTGGAAGTTAGCAGCAGGAACAGGCGATCAGCCCTTTGGACCTGCTCCACCATTCAAGATCATTGCAAAACTGATCATGGTTTCAGCTTCACTTTCTTGTCATTTCCCATAACACTTAACTCCCTTGTCTCCTTAAAATGCAACTCACAAGCCTGGCATATGGTTAAAGACCAAACCTTCACAGTTTTCTGAGGGAAGAATTCCATAAACTAATCACGAGCAAGAAATCGTTTTCTATATCTCAATCTTTAAAGGAATATCTCTACTTTTTAAAAGTATGTGTTCCTGAGTTGTAATTGCTCCCAAAAGAGGAAACACCATCCCAACATGCAGTCTATCATCTCTCCTCAGGATCTTACACATTTTAACAGGATCACCTCTCATTCTTATAAACTCTTTTATAAAGTAAAGGCCCAACCCGCTTAACATTTCTTCCAAAGGTGAAGCTCTCATCCCAAAAATGAAGTAGGTAAACCTTCTCTGAACAGCTTCAAATGCAATTTCCATTTTTCCTTTCCCAATCCTCTTCTATCTTTTTCTAAATAATGAGACCAATAGTTCACAGTAATCTAGATGTGGTCTCACCAACTGCAGTTTAATGTTTTATGATAATATTTCATTCGGCTTGCAATAAGAGCAACATACATGTTACCGTCCTGATCAAATGCTGTACTTTCATACTAATGTTAACCAGGAACTCAAAGACACTTTCCATCACTTTGCTGATAATTGAGAGTAGACTGATAGAGTAGTAATTGCCTTGCTGATGGTTCTGAAATCAATGAAATAGGAACTCACACATCAGTGTGTGGGAGAAATATCCATTCTATCAAGGGCAACTTTCTGAGAAAACGCTACAGAGGCTCTTGGGATGTTTAGATTAGATTACAGTGTGGAAACAGGCCCTACGGCCCAACAAGTTCACACCGACCCGCCGAAGCGCAACCCACCCATACCCCTACATTTACCCCTTACCTAACACTATTAGCATGGGCAATTCACCTGACCTGCACATCTTTGTGACTGTGGGAGGAAACCCATGCAGACATGGGGAGAACTCCACACAGTCAGTCGCCTGAGGCGGGAATTGAACCCGGGTCTCCAGCGCTGTGAGGCAGCAGTGCTAACCACTGTGCCACCCACTAAGTTTGTTTTATTCTTTCACATGAGGGCATTGCTGGCTAGGCCAGCATTTATTGCCCATCCCTAATCGCAGAGCACAGTTATAAGTCAACCACATTTTTTGTGGGTCTGAAGTCACATGGAGGTCAGAATTGCAGT
This sequence comes from Chiloscyllium punctatum, assembly GCF_047496795.1. Lineage (NCBI taxonomy): Eukaryota > Metazoa > Chordata > Chondrichthyes > Orectolobiformes > Hemiscylliidae > Chiloscyllium > Chiloscyllium punctatum. The sequence goes on along the minus strand of NC_092780.1, from coordinate 32,811,275 downwards.
TTCTTTCCCTAATTCAAATCAGTGAAAAAGATGGTTTTGTTTTTCCTGACAATGGATTCATGGTCATCATTAGACTTTAATTCCAGATATTTATTGAATTCAAATTCCATCATCTACCATGGCAGGATTTGATATTAGATCCCCACATCATTGCCTGAGTCTCTGGATTAATATCTAGTAATAATACCAGTGGGCCATGACATTCCACAGTGATCTACTGCACCCAGCTCTTAGCTGTTGGAAATGGGAGTCAATGAGGTTGTAACTGTCTTCTAGCACCCAATGTGGCTGAGCTCCTTTCTAATGCTCTTGTCCCCCTCCTGGGAGGACTGTTCCTGACCCCCAGTTCCTCAGCACCAAGCAGATCACCTCGATTGCCTGCTCCACTGGACAGAGTATTGTTCACCAGGATGACGCAGCATAGTCTGACCAGACTACACTGGAGGGCTCCTCTAGACAGGTCCATGCAGTGGACCCACATTGTCGGCATTCTGAACATCTGTTCTACCAAGGCCTTTCAAAGCATAGGCAGAATTAAACCTGCTCTCCACATCGGTGAGGGGGTTGTGCAATGGAGTCATGAGCCATGGTTGCAGATGGATAGCTCTTGGTGCCCAGTAACCGGCCTTGTAAAGCCCCATAACCCTCAATTCTGCAGTAGAATGGTGCTGGAAAAGCACAGCAGTTCAGGCAGCATCCGAGGAGCAGGAAAATCGACGTTTCGGGCAAAAGCCCTTCATCAGGAATACCTCAAACACACCAGGACATAGGAGTCATGGTAACTCACAGGGTAATAGGCACGTACTTCCAGGAAGTGGTGATCATGATTAGAGATCACCTGAACATGAATCAAATGGATCCTCTTCCTGTTCATGAATTCTGCAGCTCTCTCAGTGCCACATGTGGGCAGTTCGATGGCACCCTGCACCCGGGGGATCACAGCTGCATTCCTGAGTATTACTGCCTGGGCAGCATTGACCTCACCAAGGGGGGAGTGGAATGAACCATGTGACCTTTTAAAGATGACATGGGGCACTGTCCTGATGGATTTATGGGAGCACGATTGAGTGAACCCACACAGGTCACCTGCCACTCCCTGGAAGGAGCCAATAGCATAGAAGTTCAGCAAGGCCTTCACAGATACTGGGAGAGCAACTTTCATATCCTATTTCAGCACCCAGCACAGTTCTGTCACAGAGTCCCAGCACAAACAGAGGCTGTGCCAGTACTGCCTCTCACCCTTGCCTAGAGAATGGAGTCACGGCCAACAAACTTAGGAGCTAAATTGGAACAAAAGGAAGAAAAGTGTTCCTTAAATCTCAGAACAGATATTATTGGCAGATGAGGGCTGCATATACTCCTCCACACATTGAGATGTACTGCACTCTGGTAATTAGGGACATGTTTCCATCATCCAGCCACATTCAGGCTCAGAATGTGCAGCGACTTGGTGAAGGTGCCATGCCAGCTGAGTGACCACCTAATGCCATGGAGAGGGAGTGGCTGCAGTGCTCTGAAACTCTTGCTATCCCAGACACTCATCAAAAGTTAACTCCTCACTGCATTCAATACAGAGTGTCATTATACTGACATGCCAGATGAGGAATTGTTGTTGTGTGACTCACATAGGAACTTTGGAAGGTGAATGAAGAATTATTTCCCCTTCTGCTGGCATCGACCTTTTATATGCCACTGCTGTGAACCTCCACATCAACATTCAAGTTGTAGGCAACATTAGCATGTAGTAAACAGCCTTTGACCAACTTCTGACTCCTAAATGCCTCTCTCTGCATTGGATAGCAAATGAATGATAAAATAATTAGATTAATTATAGCTGTGATTTACAAAATGTTGTTTCACATATTTTTTGCTACAATGTCAGAACGTCCAGCAAATACAAATGCTGTGCTTTCGCCAAACAAACTGACACTTACTCCACCCACCCCACATGCTGTTTCAGCCATTTTCTGGTGGTATCTTCCATTAAGAGAATGAGAAATGCTGAGTCCGAACACCGTTCATAACGGAGACCATCAGCATCGAGCCCCCCCGACCCCCTCTAAAGTCTCCATGTCCCTCTTACCTCTGTAAAGACCATGTCTTTTTATTTATCTGCATTTTTGATTGTGGGCTTTAGTGGTTAAAGGGCTTGTTTATGAGGCGAGGATTGTTGTACTTTCTAAAACCAAGTAACTTAATGCTCATTGTAAGTGCTGTTTACACTGCTGTGTGTTCAAACAGTGGAGGGAGGGTTTGCAGAGACACTGGAGTCAAGAGGTGTATACAAATGGAGCTTTAGCTGTCAACAAGTAGCTGATTGGTGTGTGGACTAGGAATGACTTCGCCATTCTGCCAACCAACAGCTCGGAGATTGGTCACAGACAGCTGAACAGTTTGGGGGTGTTGAATGCTTGAGCGAAGCAATCTGACCTCCTGAACAGAAGCTGTGTTTCTACTCTGCAGCTAAAAAGCATCTCAAGCCTGAAGGTTTATTTCCCTTCATCAGTTACTGTAAGCTGTGACTTCATAATTAAGTCAAAAATTTTTATGAGTGTAAGCCAGTCACCCTGTGCCTCCTGCAATCAAATGGAAGTATCTGGAGAAGGAAGATCAAGAAACAGCAATCTGACCAATAGAAGAATCATCTCAGCAAAGCCTATGGACAGGGACCATTGAGCTACCTTTCCAGTTCTACTCAATGCTTATAACACCCATTTTTTTTGTGTCTTTCTGTATGTGTGTGCAGACAGGAAGTTTCATAAGTGGGCTAGCTTTTTAATTAATAGTAATTTGATGATGGCTTAGAATTGTTTGCCTGTCATTAAGATCTATTTATTGGCAACAATTAGTCATTATAATTAAATATGAAACTTGGTCTGTGTTTATGTCAACTTGTGTTGAAAAGGCAGATAAATTAGAGAATTTTACATACTGTTTCAAAATCTTTAACTTTTGAAACAACTCTGACAGTGGGACCTGACTTCCAGTGTGTCACTTCTGTAAGGTCTAATATTTCTCTTTAACCTGCATATCCAGCAATATCATTTATTGTATCTGTTGCTCCCGATGCGGTCTCCTCTACATTGGGGAGACTGGACGCCTCCTAGCAGAGTGCTTTAGGGAACATCTCTGGGACATCCGCACCAATCAACCACACCGCCCTGTGGCCCAACATTTCAACTCCCCGTCCCACTCTGCCGAGGACATGGAGGTCCTGGGCCTCCTTCACCGCCGCTCCCTCACCACCAGACACCTGGAGGAAGAACACCTCATCTTCCGCCTCGGAACACTTCAACCCCAGGGCGTCAATGTGGACTTCAACAGTTTCCTCATTTCCCCTTTCCCCCACCTCACCCCAGTTCCAAACTTCCAGCTCAGCACTGTCCCCATGAGTTGTCCTACCTGCCTATCTTCTTTTTCACCTACCCACTCCACCCTCCCCCTTAACCTATCCCTTCATCCCCTCCCCCACTCACCTATTGTACTCTATGCTACTTTCTCCCCACCCCCACCCTCCTCTCACTTGTCTCTCCACCCTTCAGGCTCTCTGCCTTTATTCCTGATGAAGGGCTTTTGCCAGAAACGTCGATTTTACTGCTCCTTGGATGCTGCCTGAACTGCTGTGCTTTTCCAGCACTACTCTAATCTAGACTCTGGTTTCCAGCATCTGCAGTCATTGTTTTTACCTATTTCTCTCTAACCTGACAGCCCTGACCAATCCATACCTCCAATGTAGAGACACACCACATTGAACCTTGCCCACAACTACTCTCCCTGTCCCCTGAATTACACCTTGATGATGCCTATTCTGCTCCTGCATTCTCTCCTGTGGTGGCCTCAGTGATGATCACTGCTACTCTTCCATCCCTCGCAGCCCATCATACCCTCTGATGGTGTTTCCTCATTTCTCCTCCATCCATTGTATTCCCCAGCACCCTCCATACCCCATCTTGACAGATGTATCTGCCTTCGCCTATCTACCTCTTCTGGCAGAGATTCCCTACTACCCCTACAAGCCCACCATTAAAACCTCTTCAAAGATCAATTCACAAACCTCCAGACTGTTTCCACCCCTGACCTCTCGGTAACTTCAACAAACAGGCCAGGTCTTATCTGACCAGACCCCTGACTACTGTTTTTGCAGCTCCCTTTTTGACAGTATGTGATTCCCGTGACTGCTGCTATGGCACTGACTGCTGCCCACTCCCTGGACTGTCCTGAGGTAGATCCCCTGGCCCTGAGTGTCCCAATTGGAAATCATTGACTATGGCGAAGCCCTGAATTGTGGCCATCACTGACAGCAGCATCCCCTTTGACTGGACTGAGACCTAGCCCCTGTCAGTTCCTGACAAGGCTATTGGGTTGAGTGAATGTGTGATGTGTTTACCAGGTATGCAGCTGGTACCTGCTGTGGCTGTTAGACTGGCGTCTCAGTATGCCACACAGCATGGTGACCCCCCCGAACAGATCCCCAGTACCAAACAATGGCAAGCAGCTTTTTTCTGTGTCTTTGCTCAATAGCACCTCAAAAGGACATTACTGAGAATCTTTGATTCTGGCTGATGGTAACAGGAATGTTATGGCAAGGCAATACAAGGCTTGCATGGCATGAGCATGCAAGTAGGTGCTAATTATGTGAGCACTAATGAACAAGTGAGCAGCCCTGAAATGCAGCCTGGTCCAATCCTTGAGCTGGACACCTGTCCAGGTGTAAATGCTTCCTTGCAACAGCCTTTCACTGTTAGTTGCCAGTGAACCTTGCAAATCTGAGACTTTCGAGCAGTTAGCAATGCATCAGGGAGATGTTATCGTAATCATGATTGTTTGGCAAAGACCTCAGTATCCATGAACAAGAAGGTGTATATGGCTGGAACCCATGAACCTGCCTTGAGATGGAGTTTCATCATACACTCTATTGGAATAAATGATGAACTGAATCCGCCAGGTACCCACTTTGGTTTCTCAATGTCTAACGTGCTTGGCATGTTTAGTCAGACAGGAAGCTGAGTATTAATGATGTGAGTTATGCCATCACCTGGATGTTTAACAAACAATAATCCCCTTGAAGTGATGATGTGCTGCTGCCTGATAAGAAACGTACCACATTGCTTGTGAAAACCCTAACAGACTTCCCACTTTCAAGATGAGCTTCTCTGGACTTCTCATTCAATTTTACACGAACTTCACTCAAGCCCACACCATCCAAACCCCGACACAATTCTGTCGTTCATTTCTTTTCACTACTCTTACTCTCTACATTGTGACACATTGTGACAATTTCTGCGATCTCCCTGAAGCCAAACCCTGTTGGTTTCCAAATAACATACAACTACTTAGCTGTTAGTGAGAAATATCATCTGTCAGGGCAGATACCTCTTTAACTTTAGATATCTGACACTCATCAAAATAGGATTTAATTGTTACTGGACTGCTACTCATGAAACCTTCCATGGCTGTGATTTCTCTTACATTTTCAAAAGTCTGGTTTAACTTTAGTGAATGAAACCAACAAAAACATTTCTTCTTCCCAAGTGAATTTAACAATTGTCTGATTGGATTTTGCCTTCACTGTCCTGAACTTTGATTGGTAAGCTTGAACTTGAATTTATAAGCTTGAGGAACAAATTCATAGATGGTAAGTGCCACATTTTTAACGATATCATGACCTGAAGATTGTGCCTCTTAAATACATGAATGAACATTCATTGCTTTCTCAGTAAGCTACTACACAACAGAAGAATCCCCGTGACCTTTGAATCAATTCTTTAACAATTTTCTCAACTGACAGAAAATAGCATTCTACCCTATCTCTGTAGAAACAAAAGGAAGATTTTTTGGTTAAATCTAAATTCTGAATCAGACTTCCCCTTTCATTTGAATTATAACACTAACCAAAATCTAAGCTTCTCTTTTTCCAGATCATGCTTTCTCATTAAAGTTTGAGTTCATATATTTCTTTCTCTCTCCTTTATATCAAGATACAACTGAATTCTAGCCAATTCAAGCACCTTTCCACTTGGGTTAGTCTTTTTTTTATAGACTTATAGAAACTTATAGAACATAGAACATAGAACACAGAAGAATACAGCGCAGTACAGGCCCTTTGGCCCTCGATGTTGCACCAATCCAAGTCCACCTAACCTACACTAGCCCACTATCCTCCATATGCCTATCCAATCCCCGCTTAAATGCCCATAAAGAGGGAGAGTCCACCACTGCTACTGGCAGGGCATTCCATGAACTCACGACTCGCTGAGTGAAGAACCTACCCCTAACATATGTCCTATACCTACCACCCCTTAATTTAAAGCTATGCCCCCTTGTAATAGCTGACTCCACACGTGGAAAAAGGTTCTCACGGTCAACCCTATCTAAACCCCTGATCATCTTGTACACCTCTATCAAGTCACCCCTAAACCTTCTTTTCTCCAATGAAAACAACCCCAAGTGCCTCAGCCTTTCCTCATACGATCTTCCTACCATACCAGGCAACAACATGGTAAACCTCCTCTGCACCCGTTCCAGTGCCTCCACATCCTTCCTATAGTATGGCGACCAAAACTGCACACAATACTCCAGATGCGGCCGCACCAGAGTCTTATACAACTGCAACATTACCTCAGGACTCCGGAACTCAATTCCTCTACCAATAAAAGCCAGTACGCCATATGCCGCCTTCACCGCACTATTTACCAGGGTGGCAACTTTCAGAGATCTGTGTACATGGACACCAAGATCCCTCTGCTCATCCACACTACCAAGTATCCGACCATTAGCCCAGTACCCCATCTTTTCGTTACTCTTACCAAAGTGAATCACCTCACACTTAGCTACATTGAACTCCATTTGCCACCTTTCTGCCCAGCTCTGCAGCTTATCTATATCCCGCTGTAACCTGCCACATTCTTCCTCACTGTCTACAACTCCTCCGACTTTCGGATCATCCGCAAACTTGCTCACCCAACCTTCTAACCCCTCCTCCAGGTCATTTATAAAAATGACAAACAGCAATGGCCCCAAAACAGATCCTTGCAGAACATTGCTAGTAACTGCACTCCAAGATGAACCTTTACCGTCAACTACTACCCTCTGTCTTCTTCTAGCCAGCCAGTTCCTAATCCAAACCTCCAACTCACCCTCAATGCCATACCTCCGTATTTTCTGCAGTAGCCTACCATGGGGAACCTTATCAAACACCTTACTAAAATCCATATACACCACATCTACCGCTTTCTCCTCGTCCACCTCCTTAGTCACTTTCTCGAAGAATTCGATAAGGTTTGTGAGGCACGACCTGCCCTTCACAAAACCATGCTGACTATCCTTGATCACATTATTCCTATCCAGATGTTCATAAATCTTATCCCTTACATTTCTCTCTAAGACTTTGCCCACAACAGAAGTGAGACTCACCAGCCTATAGTTACTAGGGTTATCCCTACTCCCCTTCTTGAACAAGGGAACCACATTTGCTAGCCTCCAGTCTTCTGGCACTATTCCTGTAGACAACGAGGACATAAAAATCAAGGCCAATGGCTCTGCAATCTCCTCCCTTGCTTCCCAGGGAATCCTAGGATAAATGCCATCAGGCCCAGGGGACTTATCTATTTTCACCCTTTCCAGAATTTCCAACACCTCTTCCCTACATACCTCAAAGCCATCCATTCTACTTAATTGTGACTCAGTATTCACATCGACAACAATGTCCTGTTCCTGAGTGATTACTGACGAAAAGTATTCATTCAGTGTCTCCCCAATCTCTTCAGCCTCCACACGCAACTTCCCACTACTATCCTTGACTGGACCTATTCCTACCCTAGTCATTCTTTTATTCCTGACATACCTATAGAAAGCCTTAGGGTTTTCCCTAATCTTACCAACTAAGGACCTTTCATGTCCCCTCCTTGCTGCTCTTAGCTCTCTCTTCAGGTCCTTCCTGGCTACCCTATAACTCTCAATCGCCCCAATTGAACCTTCACGCCTCATCTTTACATAGGCCACCCTCTTCCATTTAACAAGGGATTCCAATTCCTTATTAAACCACGGCTCCCTCACACGACCCTTTCCTCCCTGCCTGACAGGTACATACTTATCAAGGACACTCAATAGTTGCTCCTTGAACAAGCTCCACATATCAATTATGCCCTTGTCTTGAAGCCTACTTTTCCAAGCCATGCATCCTAAGTCATGCCTCACCGCATCATAATTTCCCTGCCCCCAGCTATAACTCTTACCCTGCAGTGCACACTTATCCCTCTCCATCACTAAAGTAAAAGTCACCGAATTGTGGTCACTGTCCCCAAAGTGCTCACCTACCTCTAATTCTAACACCTGGCCTGGTTCGTTACCCACAACCAAATCCAGTATTGCCTCACCTCTTGTTGGCCTGTCTACATATTGTGTCAGGAAACCCTCCTGCACACATTGGACAAACACCGACCCATCTAACGAACTTGAGCTATAGCTTTCCCAATCGATATCAGGAAAGTTAAAGGCCCCCATAACAACCACCCTATTACTTTCACTCTTCTCCTGAATCATCCTCGCAATCCTTTCTTCTACGTTTCTAGGACTATTAGGAGGCCTGTAAAAGACTCCTAACAGGGTGACCTCACCTTTCCTATTTCTAACCTCAGCCCAAACTACCTCAGATGGCGAGTCTTCATCCATCGTCCTTTCCACCGCTGTAATACTATCCTTGACAAGCAATGCCACACCTCCCCCTCTTTTACCCCCACTTCTGACCCTACTAAAACATTTAAACCCTGGAACCTGCAACAGCCAATCCTGTCCCTGCTCTACCCATGTCTCCGTAATAGCCACAACATCGAAGTCCCAGCTACCAACCCACGCTGCAAGTTCACCTACCTTATTTCGTATACTTCTTGCATTGAAATATACACACTTCAAGCCACTTTCCTGTTTACAGGCACCCTCCTTTGAGATTGATGCCATGTTCCTAACCTCCCTACACTCCAGGACCTGCACCCTAAAGCTACAGTCTAGGTTCCCATGCCCCTGCAGAGTTAGTTTAAACCCCCCCCAAGAGCACTAGCAAACCTCCCCCCAAGGATACTGGTGCCCCTCAGGTTCAGGTGTAGACCATCCTGTTTATAGAGGTCCCACCTTCCCCAGAAAGAACCCCAGTTATCCAAATACCGGAATCCCTCCCTCCTGCACCATCCCTGTAGCCACGCATTTAACTGTTCTCTCTCCCTATTCCTCGACTCTCTATCACGTGGCACAGGTAACAAACCAGAGACAACAACTCTGTTTGTTCTAACTCTGAGCTTCCAACCCAGCTCCCTGAAAGCCTGCCTAACATCCTCAGCCCTCCTCCTACCTATGTCATTGGTGCCAATGTGGACCACGACTTCGGGCTGCTCCCCCTCCCCCTTGAGGACCCGGAAAACACGATCAGAGACATCACGTACCCTTGCACCTGGGAGGCAACATACCAAACGTGAGTCTCTCTCACCCCCACAAAACCGCCTATAGAGTCATACAGCTTGGAAATAGACCCTTCAGTCCAACCAGTCCATGCCAAACATAATTCCAAACTAAACTAGTCCCACCTGCCTGCTCCTGGCCCATATCCCTCCAAACGTTTCCTATTCACGTACTTATCTAAGTGTCATTTAAATGTTGTAACTGTGCCCACATCCACCATGTCCTCTTTTCTTCTTCAAAACCCAGATATTGTGTGATCATCTCGATTTGCTTTCTTTGTCCCAACTTTTAATTCTAATTTGAATGTTTCTGCAATTGCTAATAACCTACCCTTGGTGAACATTTGCAACTTGCTTGTGGATAAAGCTTACAAATCCAGGAAAGACATAGCAATTGAAAAAGTAATTTTGCTTTTTCAATCCCTAAAATAACATTCACTGCAATAACCTTAACCAGCATTAACCTCAGCTCGTCCCAGAACTCATAATTTTAGGGCTTTTGTGGATTATAATTTCTACAAAAGCCCTAAAATTATGTTAATGTCACAGACCAGACTGTCAAATTTATAGTTACGATCCCAAATGAGATCATCATATTGTATTATGATCCTGGAGGGTACCATCAAAGTATGCTATGGTCTGGCTACAGAACAGTAATCTTTGATTTATAAAGTAGACAAAAGTTGAGATCCAGGGGGCATGCTAGGAGACTAAGGCCACAATATTCCACAGTTTTGAACAAACAACAATACTTCACTCTGTAAGAACAATAATATAATCCATTGTCAATTATAACATATGTTTAACACCAAGAATTAAACTGTGATAAAAACTATTGACTGTAATTAAAAATTCATTCTATGTGATTTTTAGCAAAATAGGACACAGAGCAAAAAAGTGACTGAGAATGTGGAAATAAAGAAAAAAAGTTTAGGTTTATTGTCATGTGTACAAAAGAACAGGTAGACAGTGAAAAGTGCACAATGTTGTCAACACAGGCATTTTGGGTACAAAGTAGCTAAAATGGAGAAAATCAGGAAAAAAGTTACACTACATTACAGATATGCATAGAATAGGTTGACATTAGGAAAATGAAAATAAAATTAAAAAGGTAGACATTGCAGCTTCTCCATAGGGGCTTTGACATGGCCTGACCAGGCGCAATTGCTTCCTAACCAGTAGCCATCTTCAGCCCATGCCACTGGGCGTCCCTGGTCTGCTCAGGGCCCACTAACAGCTATTGCAGCTCCAGGCTGCTGACCAACCCGCACTGCTCCAGGCTGCTGACCAACCCGCACTGCTCCAGGCTGCTGACCAACCCGCACTGCTCCAGGCTGCTGACCAACCCGCACTGCTCCAGGCTGCTGACCAACCCGCACTGCTCCAGGCTGCTGACCAACCCGCACTGCTCCAGGCTGCTGACCAACCCGCACTGCTCCAGGCTGCTGACCAACCCGCACTGCTCCAGGCTGCTGACCAACCCGCACTGCTCCAGGCTGCTGACCAACCCACAATGCTCCAGGCTGCTGACCAACCCACAATGCTCCAGGCTGCTGACCAACCTGTACTGCTCCAGGCTGCTGACCAACCCGCACTGCTCCAGGCTGCTGACCAACCCGCACCGCTCCAGGTTACTATCCAACCCGCACCGCTCCAGGTTACTGTCCAACCCGCACTGCTCCAGGCTGCTGACCAACCCACACCGCTGCAGGCTGCTGGCAGAAGTAGAGAAGACAGAAAAGACGCAAGAATGAACAGAAAAGAGTGAAGAAAAAGGAAGGGAGGGAGCAGTTGAGCTCAGGCTGGAGCATCCTACACTGCCGCCATCTTGCTGCTTTCTGAGCAATGTAACTCAGTGACAGGCCTAAAGGCCAGTGTGGATTATCCCCATCCCACAGGGAGACCCTGGATTGTCAGACCTGGCAGGAGCCAAGGGAGTTTCAAAGATGAGCACTTCAATGAGAGAAGTTCACCGCAAACTGAAATCTGATCTCCTGTGAATTATCTCAGACTACAGGTTGTCCTGGTATAACACACATTTCATCAACATAAATTGGCTAGAATGTGATTGATGAATTGTGAATGCTGTTTGGATAATGCGAGCTTTCTACTAAACAGGTATAATAATTTTATATAGCGATCTTCTACAGTGCAATTTTCTATAGTGGTTTTCCATACCGCAATTTTCTATAGCACGCAATTACAGAGGAACGCAACTGTCATGTTATATCAGAATAACCTGTATAAAAATGATGGCAGAAAAGACAGTAAAGTGGGAAAGAGACATATTAATAAATGCAAAATACTGTACATGCCAGAGATCTGAAACAAAACCGATAAGTGGTAGAGAAACACAGGAGGTCTGACAGGGTATGTTCAGAGAGAAATAGAGTTAGTGTTCTGAGTCCAATGATTTTCTTTCCCTTCAAGAATATACAAGAAGCAAGTTTCAATTCCAATCTGCGTGCCTAGTATGTGAAGGTGTGTTCTGAGAGGATCATAGCCAAGGAACCCCCAGTCTGCTCTGTGCTGCAGGTTAAAAAAAAGGAAGTCTCTCACTCTCTCTATTTGTTAGAGGCCATAAAGCAAATGAAACAAGAGTCAGAAGGAAACAGGAGAAATCCCTTTTGGGTTAAGCCACAGATCAACCATGATCTTATTGAGTGACAGAACAGGATCAAACAGTTGAATGGCCTACTCCTCATAGATAGGCATAGAATCCCTATAGTGTGGACACAGGCCATTTGGCCAATCCAGTCCACAACGACTCCCTGAAGAGCATCCTACCCAGACCTACCCTTCTGCCCTAACCCTGGTACTCTGCCTAATGCTCATAACCTGCACCGTGGGAGGAAACCAGAGCCCCGGAGAAAACTCATGCAGACAGGGGAGAATGTACAAAATCCACACAGACTGTCACCCAACGGTGAGATTGAACCCGGGTCCCTGGCACTATGAGGCAGCAGTGCTAACCACCGAGCCATCATTTTACCCTTACTCCTGTTCCCATGTCCTTTATTCCTTGAATGTGTTGGATTATTATTTCTTCTTGTGTTTTGTAACTAATAAACTTTCTCTTTCATTAACAAAAATGCCTGATTAAGTTGGAAAGCAAAACCATTTGGTCTAAGAACAAAGCAAGCAATAGTTTCTTTCTAAATTAACTTTGTTACCACTGACCAAGGGTGTGGATGAATAAAGAAAGGTCAATAGTTAATTCCTCCTCATCTATAAGCTTGGTAATTTGGGTATTCTGCCCAGTACTGTAATAAATTCAGAAACATTGCCCAGCAATTGGTTGGAATAAATTGGAAGAGGTGGTGGGGGCTCATCAAGATTTAAAGCTACAGATCAAACGAACAATTTAGAATGGGTAAATGCTCACTTTGATACAACATTTATTTTAACAGCTGTAAAAGGTTTGCTTGAATTTGCATAGATACAATGCAGAAATATCCATATTTGATATTCACACTAATCTAGCAGAGGATTTTGAGGGTTTAGAAGTCCCATAGTTAAACGATTTAGCGAGGATTGGAATTTCATGTGAAAGCCAGAAACCTCAAAATTTTTTTATCAAGGAGGCCAATGGTTTACATAGTATGACATTAAAGATGATGGAACAGAAAGAGTAATGGTAGAGAGGTGAAAAATGGAGTGTCAGAAATAAGTGTTTCATGACAAAGAGAAGGACAGAAAGAAGGGGAAGGAAACAGAAAGGAACAGGGAAACAGGAAAGGAATGGCAAGGGAGAAGGTTTAAGCAGCTTATTTTTAATCAGTAGAGCAGAGCTACTGGCAGAAGCCACTCAAGAAAACGTTGGTGAAATAATTGTCCTTCCAGAGAATTATAGACTCCATATCATTCCCGATAATATTAAACCGAAAGAAAATGATAGTAACTGGGTCTAAATTGGCTGATGATTCTGAACTGATCCACAAAGCTTTGCTTGATTTCCTTCCCCAGTCACCTCCAAACTGACTGGAGAGAAGAGAGTCAGAGAGTGGATTCGGAACCTGAGGTGCCAAGGGAGAGAGGGAGATATTGGGAACCCTCTTTAGCATAGCAGTGGTGGTACAAAGAACCTTGTGTATTTAACAGCTGAGAGACAGGGTAAGGCAGGCCAACTACTGGAGACTATGGTTATGCCTTTGCCATTTATCAGGGCACACTCCTTGCTACGATTACCTATTAGTGGCATTAGTCTTCTGAGTCTGTTTAGTTTCAGGAACATTCCCAAGTCCTGACTATCAATGCTGTAGGACTTCACTGAGCCAACTACACAAACCTGTGTCACTCTGTAGCCTTCAGCAGCACAACTATAGCAGTTTCATCCCCTAACATGGAACCTCTGTCCCCTTCTCCAACAGCAAAGCTGCTGCTAACCACCACCTCAACTTCCCTGAGCCCAGATCACTCTCCGTGGTAACTGGAACTGAACTGTGTCCTTCAAACTCCTTTTCAGTGACTCCCAAATTGTCCTGAGAAACCTATTGCAAAACTTGCAATTAGCCTCTCATCTTTTGCTGAACTGAATTGAGTGATGCTACCTAGTAATGTTTGGAATGGCCTGTTCTCTGAATGTTCTTGGATATAGAATGCTGGCTTGCTTAGTACAAAGTAAAATGCAGCTAGAGGACTTCATTGTAAATGCCAGGATTATTACCTGTTCTAATTATCATTTGATGTACCTATAAATTGCTCCTAAACAATATTGTTGGGGGAATTAAAAGATCCGTAAGTACTTTAGAGTTCTGATTCACCATCGTACAGTTATACAGTCGTAGAAATGTACAGCAGAGAAACAAGCCCTTCAGTCCAACCCATCCATGCCAACCAGATATGCCAACTTAATCTAGTCTCATTTGCCAGCACTTGGGCCTTTCCTTCTAAACCCTTCCTATTCACATACCCATCCAGATGCCTTTTAAATGTTGTAATTGTACCAGCTCCACCACCTCCTCTGGCAGCTCATTCCATGCATGCATCACCCTCTATGCGAAAAAGTTGCCCCTTAGGTCCCTTTTAAACCTTACCCCTTTCACCTTAAACTTACATCCTCGAAATTTGGACTCCACTATCCTTGGACAAAGACCTTAGCTCTTCAACCTATCCATGCCCCTCATGATCTTATATACCTTTGTAAGGTCAACCCTCTCAGCCTCTGAGGTTCCAGGGGAAAATAGCCCCTGCCTATTCAGCCTCTTCCTGTAACTCAAACCCTCCAACTCCAGCATCATCCTTCTAAATCTTTTCTGAACGTTTTCAAGTTTGAAAACATCCTTAAACGCAGTATTCGAGTGACAATGGCAAATAGTTCACTCAGCCATTGAATATGTAATATTCTTGTGGATTGCTCAAAGTCCTATGAGTTCAAAACAGTAATTAGAATCTGATAGATCTGTTCAGTTTTCAGCAAAGGTATCTCATGAGTGAGTGTTGAGCTGGAATTAACATCTTAATGGACGAGCAAGGGGATTTCACTTATTTCCGTTTCATTGAGCCCATTTTAAAACGAGGGACCTAATGCTCAGAATAGTGGAGTGAACAAACTAACAGCACAATTAGCATTTCATTGGAACTCACTGTCTGTTTGCCCATGCAGTTTTTCGCCCTGTCTAGATTAAGGCGCAGAGGAAAATGTAGCCTTACTTATCAGCAGGAAGCCCTCTCAAATATACTGTTCAATAATCAAAAATTGTCACATTAAAACCTCATTTAGTTTCTACTTTTGATCTATTGCTAATGTAGGGTGATGAAGACTGGTGAGGTGATTGTGTCAAAAACTGCACCAAGGAAAGTGCACAAATGTGCCCCCGGAAAATGACTTCAGGTTACATTACAAAATAATAATGATAATTATTATAGATAGAAGCAAAAAATGCTGCAAATACTGAGCAGATAGTTAGAATCCGTGGAGAGACGAGCAGAGTTAACATTTCGAATTAATGACCTTTCATCAGAATTGATTTTGCCTATTGAGAGGCCTCAATACTCAACCCATACAGAAATCTGTTTATTTTAACACAGCCACTTTCTTTGATGCTGGTGCAGAGATTAATTCATCGATGTCTTTTGCAGTCACACCAATCAATCTCAACTTCTGTACTTTCCTTGAATCCCACAATTTTAAATGATGAAGATCAACTGGATACCATAAGGAAAATGAGCAAAAAACCCAGTAAGCTAGGATTGAAGTTGACATTCGAAGCATTTTTGCAAAGAAACATTGCCTGTTTAAGAAACACACTATCCGACTGCAAACAGATGGATGACAAACCCCTATGATAATGGCAGTGAAAGGAATAACCTCAAAACCTTACTATTTGAAAAGCTGGTCTCGGGCAATGTTGTGGAAAGGAAACTGTGTGAGACTTTTCACTCTATCTTCTTTTAGATCTCCAGAGAAATCCTGTACAATTGCTGCTTTGTCTTAGAGAAGGACTAATTTTGTTCCTTTCACTTAACTAAGTATATAAATGGTAATTTAGCTGAGCTTATAGTAAGGACTAATTCTTTTCCTTTCACTTAACAAAGAAGTATATAAATGGTAATTTAGCTGAGCTTATAGTGAGGCCAAGTTGCCATGAAAGACATTAGATGACAAAATGTGGCACATAAATAGATACAAAACAGAACAACTTTGAGTGAACAAAAACAGATTTGTTTTCAAATTAGCAAAGTTCACAAAAAATAATGCAGACTCACATATTAGAATTCTTCAGGGTGATTTAAGACTAGATTCAGGTAGAATTCTCTGAAATGCATTGAAATGACTGCAGTGAATAATATGTCGAATCATTTTTGTAACAAAGCACCTCTTGACAAACAGCCCATCTTGGCAAATAGAGAAAGGATACTGCCTCTTTGACCTAGCCACCACAACACAAAAGCACCTCTCACAGAGTGAAGAATGCCCAAAAATAGTTTTAATGACTTCTGACTGTGGCAGCTGAGACATTCTTTTCAACAAGGGTCAAAAAGGCTACAGACATCTCAGTGCAATTAGTGATGTCTGACTGGGAAGCAGGCAGTGTCTTCCTAACTCTCTGAATGTGGTAAAAAATAGTGATAGCCATAGACCATAACTAACCGACTGCACAGTGTTTGGCAAGCATGATTGTTAGCACATTTTAAAAAATGCACTGAAATAGTTGGGATTTTCAGCTGCTTTGTTAGATCTGTCATTTTTTCCTACACTTTTCACGCATTAATCAGACAAACTGTTGTAGTCTTAGTATCAATGGCATCATTAACTTTCTGTTTGTTTTGCTTGAGTCCTGTTGTCATGGTGAAAAGGATCTTGTAAGATATCTTTCCAACGTTTATCACATATTGTCATAGATTTTTGACTCTGTGCAATAGTGCAAAATGGGTGCAAATCAGAGAGAGAGCTGTTTGTGTGACAACATTACTATCTCACCTCCAAATTAAACTGTAACTCCAACTGGAACAAATTTGTTCCGAACAGTTAAAAGCCAGGCTAAAAATTAAAGTGTGAATTTTCACCTTGGCATAAACAGTTTCTGAATTTGAGCATAAGAAAATAGAAATGAGAAATGATAAAGGGTCATTTTATCCAAATCTTTCCACGAGCTGTACAATGCATGGGTTTTACCCAACCCACTTACACTATGAGAAAAGAATTTGCAGAGTCTGCCAAAGCGATGTTTAGAGCATCCACAATATTTATTTAACCTTACATAGTATATCATTAACCAGATATCTACCCCAGCACCACATTTTCCATTGTGCTGCAACTCAGAAACTTAATTACCGTATGGAAACAGGCCCTTCGGCCCAACAAGTCCACACCAACCCTCCGAAGAGAAGCCCACCCAGACCCCTTCACCTAACAGCACTATGGGCAATTTAGCATGGCAAATTCACCTAACCTGCACATTTTTGGGCTTTGGGTGGAAACCAGAGCATCCAGAGGGTGCTCATGCAGACACAGGGAGAATATGCAAACTCTACACAGACAGTTGCCTGAGGCAGGAATTGAACCCAGGTCTCTGGCGCTGCGAGGCAGCAGTGCTAACCATGGTGCCACCGTGCCACCCACTATTCCACATGGAATTCAACTACCTCTATCTGCACTTGCAGCACAGAAAGACTTGAACCATATTCTCCATATACACCAATCACAACCACAGCATCGTAACCAAACTGATGATCCATTTGAGGAAGGGCAAGCAACGGAACCATAATCCACATTGATGGCATTAACATTTTGACCATTTTCTCTTTGCTGTAATCTTTGTTTGAATAGTAAATGAATGACATGATTACTCATTGAAATCTGACAGCATTAAAAAAAAGCTATACTCTTGCTTTCTAATCTGGTTAGTTGGACAGTGTGGGAGGATTGTAAGTATTATTATTGCACATCATAATGGCCATCAGTGTAGAATTAGCCATGCTGCAAACTGACCCTACAGTAACCACACATCAAGGTGAAAAGAAAACAAATGTTTAAAAAGAATTCTCTGAGCTTCTGAGAACCAAAATAAAAGACTATGATGAGGTAGTTAAATCATGTATCTTGACAAGATTGAATGAGAAACAATAGAATTGCAGACATGGCTAATATTAATATTGCCTAACAACACAGGAAACTTTTTATTATTCAGCACTTATATGTGTCAGTTGATCAAATATTCTGGGAAATCAAGAGGTCCACATAATCAATGCAAAAGCACACACAAAGCAATTGAAACATTATGCACAAGGTGTACACATCATTGTTATAGTTTATTTACAACATAAATCACTAATGCAATAATTCAACTTTGCCTTAAATAAAAGTTCCTGGGATAGAACCTTTTCACTCGCACCATCAACTGACTATTCAGACATTGTAGTATTTGAGGAGAAATTGAATCAAAATTGAATCAACTGTTGATATTTCATGTGGCTATTTGATTGAACAACAAGTATGTTTACACTGAGGTAATTAAATTTTAAAACTATAAATAAATTAACAGAATAGTACCTTAAACTTCACAGTCTTTGAGGTAAAATAGTTTTGCCTGTTTATTAAAAGTGCCAGTTCACAAGTTGCCAGTTAAAACAAAGTTTGCTGTACTTAAAATGTAATAAAATTACTGTTTAAAATTATCATGAAGAATGGGTGTGTCGGAAGCTGGCATCAGAGTCCAGGCGAGCTGCTTTCTGACCACATTTTCCTGCCGCAGAGAAATCTGTTCCTACACCTGGGCCAGGAGACTGGCTCGGCTCTGTTCCTCCATCCTCTATAACCACATCCTCTAAAGTAATCTTCAATACCCCTGACTTAACCTTCTAACTCCAATCTAGTTCACTTCTGAGTCTTCTACTTTCTATACTGAAATATTGCCCACTTCTGTCAATTTCTCAATGCTACAGCTGTTAAAGACTTTGTGTCCTTTCCAGCTATATATTCAACTTTTCCAGTTACCTCTTTGATGTCTTCCCAACTGCTTCCTATGTAAGCAATGACTCATATAGAATTCTACTGCATACATCCTATCCATCGTTGTCTTGGTTACTTTACGTACTTGTGCTTGCCAGCATCCATTGGTTCCCCTTCTTCAGCACGTTGACTTCAAAATTGTTGACTCTTCTCTAAAACCCTTAATGGATGAGGAAATCCCAGTGTCTCTTTAATGCTCAACTCCTTTGGCCCTATGTCTCTCTTGTTCCAACCCTCCCTCCTTTCTCCCTCCTTTATCTCTCTACTCCACCCCCTTGATACCAACTTGGGGAGTGCCTTACAAAATTTTATGATGAAGCTGCCAAACAAATTTACATTGTTCCCAAAGCTATGTTAAATAGGAAAATAATCATCAGCTTAGGCAGGTAAATAAAGGTCTGTTTGTAAGACTCACATAACAGACAGCAGAACCAGCATGCTGTACACAGAGTTAAGTGATCCTTCTGACAATAGGTCAGATCTAAGCTCTGAATTCCTGTCACATCCAATCATGAATGATGGTGGACAACTGATTAATCCATCGATGCAGGAGGGTCCAAATATATCCCCATTGTCAATAATGGGGGAATCCAACACACCAGTGTAAAATGCAAGGGTGAAGCATTTACATCTATCTTATACAGAAGTGCCAAGTGGATGATTCGTCTTGTCCTCCTCTGAGATTCTCAGCATCACTAATGCTAGTCTTCAACCAATTCAATCCAGAAATGGTTTATGACACTGGATACAGCAAAGGCTATGGCCCAAACAACCTCTCAGCAATGGCATTTATGCTGCAGAACTAGTTGTACCCCTAGCCAAACTGTTCCAATACAGCTACAATATTGGCATCCATCCAACAATGTGGAAAATCTTTCAGGTATGTCTTGTGTATAATAAAAAGGACACATCCAACCCAAATGTCGCTCCATCAGTCACCTCTCAATCACCAGCAAAACGATGCATGGGATGGACAGCAATGCTTTCAAACAATACTTGCAAAGGAATGACTTGCTCATTGACACACAGTCTGGATTTCACTGAGGCCACGCCTCTCCTGACCTCATTACAGAACTATTCAAAAATAATCAAAAGAGTTGAACTGCAGAGATGAGGTGGGAGTGACTGAACTTTACAGCAAGGTAGCATTTGACCGAGTGTAGCAACAAGGAGCCCTAGCAAATCTAGCGTCATTGCATAACAGCGGAACACTCTCCATCGGTTGAATCATACTTAACACAAAAGATAATGATTGTGGCAGTCGACTGTCAGTCATCTCAGTCCCAGAACATATGTGCAGAAGTATCTCAGGGGAGTGCCCTAAACTGAAATAGCTACAGCTGCCCCATCAATGATCTTCCTTCCACCATAAGCAGAAATATGGGAATGCCTCAAAAACTGATGCAGTCTATTTCCATATTTGTCAGGCTCGGTCTGCTAACTGGAAAGTAACACTCATGTCACATGTTCCAGACAATGACTATCTACAATGAAAGTAAATCTACTCATCTCCCTTTTACATTCAATGTCATGAATATTGAGGATTCCGTCATTATCAGTATTCTGAAGTTAACTATTGATTAGAAAGTGAACTAGAATAGCCATATAAATAGCATGGTCACAAGAGAAAGTCATGGGAAGTAACTCAGCTCCTGACTCCTTGAAATATATTCACATCTTCAAGGCACAAGTCAGGAGGGTGATGGAATACTCTCCACTTGCTTGACTGAGACCAGCTCCAACAGCAATCTTGAAGCTCAACACCATCCAAGATAAAACAATCTGCTTTATTGATACCCAGTCTTACACTATTAAACATTCACTCCCTCCATTACCATTACACAACGTTCATAGTGAATACAATATGTTCTGCTGCAACGTGCCAATGCTCTTTCAACAACACCTCCCCCCAATCCATGACATTTACCACTTGGAAGGGCAAGGACAGCATGTAGATAAGAACACCACAACCTGCAGGTTCTCCCTCAAAACAAGCATCATCCTGTCCTGGAACTATATCACCATGCCTTCACAGTCACTGGATTGAAATCCTTGGTCTCCACTCCTAACTTGGATACTTGTACCAAGAACAAAGAACAAACAAAGAATAAAGAACAATACAACACAGGAACATGCCTTTGGCCTCCAAGCTTCCGTCAACACATTTTTCCCTTCCATACTAAAGTTGTCTTCACTTACAAGATCCATAACCCTCTATTCCTTTCCCATCCATATATTCATCCAGATGCCTCTTGAATGCTGCTATTGCATTTGCTTCTACCACCTCCTCTGGCAGTGCATTCCAGGCACTCACCACCATTTGTGTGAAAAACTTGCCTCACGCATCTCTTTTAACTCCCTCCACCACCGCTCACCACCCCCCCGCGCCCCCCCATGCCTTGAAACTGTGTCCCCAAATAATTGACCCCTCCAAAAAGGGGAAAAATACCTCATACTTTCCACTCTATCCATGACATTCACAATCTTATAAACTTCTATCAGGTTGCCCCTCAACCTCCTGCGTTCAGTGAAAACAAACCAAACCTATCCAATCTCTCTTCATCGCTAAAATCCTCCATACCAGGCAACATCCTGGTAAACCTTTTCTGTACCCTCTCCAAAGCATCCACATCCTTCTTGTAGTGTGGAGACTAGAACTGTATGCAATACAAAACTGTAGTTCAAGAAATAAATTCATCTCTACTTTCTGAAGAGGAATTGAAAATGGACTCCAAATTCTGGCATTGCCAGGGATTCTCACATCCCAAAAACAATTTTTTTTAAAAAACTTAATTTCCTTCACAACAGGGCATTTACTGTTGGATAGGATAATCATTCTGAAGGGGTTAATCTTCATGTTACATTCACTTAACTTATTCTACTGATTTAAAAATCATACATCAGGTTATAGTCTAAAAGGTTTATTTGGAAGTACAAGCTTTTGGAGTGCTGCTCCTTTGTTAGGGAGCTAGTGAGGCAGGATCATAGGACAATTTATAGTATTTTAAACTAAGTTTATAGTAAAAGATCAAAGTGCCGTACAACTGATGCAGAATATTGAACAAACCTAGATTGCTGTTAAGTATTTAATCATTTAGTATGGGGATGCAGGTTTCTACTGATGTCACATACTAGTCTGTGAGTGGAGACAAGGAGTTCTGCTTTAGCTTTCAGATGGATCAAATATATTTGTGCCATTGCTCTAAGTAACTTTTGCCTGACCAAATGTAGTGTACTTGTTGCTATTCTATAATAAAACATCTTATAATCTAAGAACAATGCCCCTTCTGGTTGGTGGTGTGCCAACTCCCACTAAACACTAGATAAGACTAAGACAAAAAAAGATTAGTGACACTAAGTTACTTCAAACAACCCTCACCTGGTACCACATAACTGGTAGAGATGACAAATATCATGACATACCAGTCGTGTTCATCTGGGAAAATATCACGCAATCTTTTGTCAAATGTGGCACTGGCATAATCAAATCTTCGTTAGCTGCAGTTGCATAACAACAACGTCATCTGTCATACATGTCAATATTTCATGGTTGTAACTATATTTCCTGCATTAATACCTCAGTTCCATTAACACTTTCATATCTCTGGGTGCTGCACTGAAGGAAGCATTGACATACTGACTGAACCGTAGCACCAGCTCTACATATTAAAGTACCGTGTGTGAAATAACACCATGAAGACTGATATCCCGTCATCAAAACCCCTTTATTTACAAATGCATAGTCCATGATACTGACCCAGCTAGCTCAGAGCCAGCTCTTAGAGTGAACAGAATGTCTGACACTCCTGTTTATAACTGTCAGCCAGAGCTCCCTGATTGGACTAGAGTAACAGCCCCAATCAGGGAATTCATATTCTATGAGGTCCACCTGAATGACCTTGTTTCAATCATTTCAGTATGAGTCTCATTCACAAATACTCATTGAAATTAATAAATGGTGAATGGCATAGATGTGATTTTTATATGAATAAAGATGACTCAAATTCAGAAAGTTGACATTATGATGTTTAACCTCAGGTCACCATGCTTGAATCCATTCAGACTGATGGAATATAAGCCTACCGTCCATTCCAAGTAGAGGTACACAGAAGATAACGTTGTTCTTTACAGTGTTAGCTTGTCTCAGCTGCTGACAATCTTTCCTGAGACAAAAATCCCTAGTTTGAAGTTCCAGTTCAAAAATTGAGCTTAATGTAGGTCAAAACCTGGTTGAAGTGACCCAGTGAAAGCTGCATTGAAGGTTCTGATATTTGCATGAGATTTTTAAATGGACATAAACGTCAAAGCTGATAGATAACCTATTATTTTGTCTCATTACCTGCTTGTATTTTCAAAATGTGTATCCTTGAATTCTAGCCAATCCCTTTCCTTTACTTAATAAGCAGCAGGAACTTTATATTTCTCAGGCTTTCAAATTGGAAATCAGTTTCATTTTAAGACTGAAACAGACAAAAGCAGAAACTGCTGGAGAAGCTCAGCAGATCTGCAGCATCTGTCAAGAAAAAAGTAAGAGTTAACTTTTCAAGGCCAGTGACCCTTCTTCAGAACTGAAAGTGCAGGCAGGTGGAACCTCAGGTCAGGCCATCACCCTATTGAATGGTGGAGCAGGTTCGAGGGGCTGAATAGCCTTCTCCTGTTCCTATTTCTTATGGTTATGGTCGTAAGAACCTCTAGGGTAGGGAGTTCCAAAGATTTGCCACTTTCTGAGTGAAAGAAAGTCCTCCTCTCCTAAATGGACGGCCCCTATTCTGCAACTGTGTCCTCTGGTTTTATATTTTAGCTAAGAGCAACATTCTTCCTTCATCTACCCTGTTGAACCCTGTAAGAAGTTTGTATCTTTGAATGAGATAGTGTCTCATTTTTCCAAATCCTAGGTAATAATGCCTATCTAATCTTTCCTTATAGGTCAGTTCTCCAACACTGGGAATTAGTTGGTGAACCTTTGTTGAATTTCCTGTATGGCAAGTATACCTTTCCAAAGGTAAGGAGATCAAAACCGAACATAATCTTTGCCTGTGAACCTCATCATCTGTGTTGTATGTGAGTGTTACTGTGGTTTCAGTTCAGCTCCTCAGTCATTACACACTGTCTAGAGTTCTTTAGACTTGTGCCATAAAGCATTAGCCTGACAGGAGATGATGCAGACACTGCTGTATTGGAAATGTACAGCAATAGAGGTGAAATTAAAGATGGGGTAATGGAGCGGGGTGCGATTCAGGAGATCCTGTGACAGAAGGGCCGAATCCTACTTCTGGTTGAGAAGCTCCAACTTTCAGCCCCATTCCTGGAGTTACTTACCTCATAATGTGGCTAAACAAGATGAGTGTAAGCTCTAAATCCTTCCAACACATGCCAATGGCAGGCAGCCAAAACAGGACAGATTCCTGGCTAGCCAGTGAATGGAAAGAAATTGGAGCCTCGACACCACTATGCACAGCTTCAGGCTACTACAAGTATGTAAAAACTTAAATTACCACAGAAACTTGGACTTCCTGAGTGAACTGTAACACTACTGCCATGAAGACCAAATGCCTTTCACTGCAAGTCATGTGTGAACTAGAGGAGGCAGCTGCTTGGACTGTTTCCCTCCATTTTCAGTGTATAGGGCCTTTACCATCGTGACCCCAGCCCTCTCACCTCCTGGCACCTTTCACCATGCTGTCCAAGGAGGTTGCCATAAGATGGGCGGACAGTAAAGGAAACATCCACGAAGTCAGACCACACTCCCTTCTCTCTCCATTGGCTGAAGGGGAAGCAATGTCTTGTGTGCTCTTTCAGGTATCTGCATGTGTTGTATCAGGAATAACTGGACCATGATGAAAAGTACAAGCCTAAACTGATCCTCCATGTGTCTCGTATAGGGACACAGAAACCAACTCTTGAACTCTAAGTGTATTGTTGTACTCCTAGTGGACATCTTCCATGTTTACCAACTACCACAGGGCAGCACAGTGGCTCAGTGGTTAGCACCGCTGTCTGACTCCCCCAGTTACTTGGGTTTCAATTCCAGTCTTGTATAACTGCCTGTGTGGAGTTTGTACATTCTCCTTGTGTCAGCATGGGTTTCCTCAGGTGCTCTGGTTTCCTCCCACAGCCCAAAATGTGCAGGTCAGGTGGATTGGCCATTTTAAACTTCCCATAGAGTCCAGCGATGTGTAGGCTAGGTGAACTCGTCATGGAAAATGCCAAGTTACAGGGTAGGGCGTAGGTGTGGTTGGGATGCTCTTCGGAGGGTCAGTCCATACTCAATGGGCTGAATGGCCTGCTTCCACACTGTAGGGATTCTATCCCAACAACAATGTGATTGCTTTGACAAAGAAGCACCAACTTGTTCAGTCATGTGAAAAACCCATGGTGTCCTTTTAATCTGTGTATCTGAGCCATATGTATGGTGATCCTATATCTTACTATTAAAATAACGTTTCCATTGCCACCATAAAGTGTACAGTATTGGTTCTGTAAACCATCAGAGCTGAAATCTACCTCCTTATTCAACATTGAATCAATCACCCCATTGTCTGGATTAGTGGTTAAGGAAGAGCACAGCAGTTCAGGCAGGATCCAAGTAGCTTCGAAATCGACGTTTCGGGCAAAAGCCCTTCATCAGGAATAAAGGCAGTGAGCCTGAAGCGTGGAGAGATAAGCTAGAGGAGGGTGGGGGTGGGGAGGAAGTAGCATAGAGTACAATGGGTGAGTGGGGGAGGGGATGAAGGTCAGGGAGGAGAGGGTGGAGTGGATAGGTGGAAAAGAAGATAGGCAGGTAGGACAAGTCCGGACAAGTTATGCGGACAGTGCTGAGCTGGAAGTTTAGAACTAGGGTGAGGTGGGGGAAGGAGAAATGAGGAAACTGTTGAAGTCCACATTGATGCCCTGGGGTTGAAGTGTTCCGAGGAGGAAGATGAGGCGTTCTTCCTCCGGGCGTCTGGTGGTGAGGGAGCGGCGGTGAAGGAGGCCCAGTATCTCCATGTCCTCAGCAGAGTGGGAGGGGGAGTTGAAATGTTGGGCCACGGGGCGGTGTGGTTGATTGGTGTGGGTGTCCCGGAGATGTTCCCTAAAGCGCTCTGTAGGAGGCGCCCAGTCTCCCCAATGTAGAGGAGACCGCATCGGGAGCAACGGATACAATAAATGATATTAGTGGATGTGCAAGTAAAACTTTGATGGATGTGGAAGGCTCCTTTAGGGCCTTGGATAGAGGTGAGGGAGGAGGTGTGGGCGCAGGTTTTACAGTTCCTGCGGTGGCAGGGGAAAGTGCCAGGATTGGAGGGTGGGTTGTAGGGGGGGGCGTGGACCTGACCAGGTAGTCACGGAGTGAACGGTCTTTTGCGGAAGGCGGAAAGGGGTGGGGAGGGAAATATCTCCCTGGTGGTGGGGTCTGTTTGGAGGTGGCAGAAATGTCGGCGGATGATTTGGTTGATGCGAAGGTTGGTAGGGTGGAAGCATGACTAGTGTTGAGCTCAACTAACTCATCATTCTCCAATCCTCCCCTTTTCTCCCATTTCTGCATATTTCCCCTAGGTGCTCCCCCCCTCCCCCCCACCCCACCTGCTTTTGTTTATATATTTATTTTATATTTGCTTATATTGCACTTAATGTAAAAATATAAAGAATGCTTCAGGGAATGGTGGCATCAAAACCCTGTCACCAACTAGACTGTGGATTCAGGCTTGTACAACTCCACCTGCTCCACCCCAGTGTTTTTACTTTGTTCTGGCAGTTTCAAGTCTTCAGTTCAGTCCTTGCTTTTTATTTCTCACCAGCAATCTGTTATTTGTATATTACCCTTCAGCTTGTTAATGTAAAAATGAATCCATTCATGTTACACTTACCTGACATATATACCAAAATCTGTCTCGTTGTCTGCTATCAATTTTGGTTGTGAGTAAATAGATTTGTCAAAACATTTGGCGTCCATGAATTTAATTGTTAGCCTTGAGAACCGAGACACATAATGGAAAAATAATCATAATCTGCAAATTGGCATCTGTGGCGAGCACAACACCATTTATCTCTGCTGGAATAACAAAAAAAACCTGACTCTCAATGTGCCATCAGAGAAAAGCATCCTCGTGTTCAGGTAAAAAACAGGTAGGTTCTCAATTATACTGAGAAATAGCTAATGAAATGGTACACTTCACAACATCGAGAGTCAGTTTTTCTTTGTTATACTAGCAGAGATCAATGGTGTTGTGCTCACTACAGATTTGCAGATTATGCTGAGAAATAGCTAATGAAATGGTACACTTCACAACATATTATATCTGAGCATACAAGTACATCTGCAGCAATGAAGTACAGCACCCAAACATATTTTCATATCTTGGGGAAAAAAAAAACGAATGACAAATTTGACGCCTAAAAACTGAAAAAAGTTTGTGGTATAATACAACATGCACATGATAATGATGTTGCTGTGACATCAGCAGAACTAATCAGAGAAGAGATCAGCATAGAGTGATGAGAAAAAAACATGTAAAGGGAGAGGTCTTAGACATGACACTCGAGAACTGCATTTAGTAGACTGTAGTGTACAGTAGGTGTGCGATAGTTGAGACCAAGGGGTATGGTAATTTTATAAAAGTCAGCGACTTCTATATGTCAAGATACTGACTGACCAGAAATACTAAGCGATTTCTAAAAATATTAGCAACAGGATTCACTGAAAGCATAGATTCAAGCACATTTGATAATGTTTATTTCTGAGTGGAAGATAGCAATGAGATAGTTGTTCCAGCACTGAGACCTTTGTTATGTGTTGGCCAGCACAGGAATTGAAAGTTGCAAAGCTGTTTCTCATTCAGGAAGACTTACCCGTGTAAAGCGTGAGCAAAGTGTAGCAGAGAGGATCAGCATGGGTTGAAGAACCCAACAAGGGAGACAGCTCACAAACATAAGGTATCAATCAAACCCGAAACAGAGTTGGCCTTGGTTACTGATCCGGTTCCCTCACCTCCCACTCCTAAGGACCACTTCTTGGGAATACTTGACAAAAGCTGTTTTAAAGTTTAGGGTAGAGTTGCTCTTTACTCTGAGGAGCAGGTAGCATGTCTGCACATGGAGGGGCAACTATTATAACAGACACATGCAATCAATGGACAGATGGTAAGTGTTAGGATGACTGTGGCAAGTGAAATCTTGAATACTAAAACACCAAGGGTGTACATTACACTGTCTATTCCATGATAGCCAGGAAAGCACACAGAAGAAAGAATATTTCATGAAACCTACCACATGACTTTTCCTCAATTTAAGACAAAACTTGTACAAAATAGGAAGTGCAGAATTGAACAGATGTAAGTCCATAACTTTGCCAAACTGATTTCAGATGAAAAAAGGAGTGTTTAATATACAGAAGGTCAACTAATCCCTTTAGGTCTCTTATGGGTCACTGGAAAATATCCTTTTATTTAACAGCAGTGGTCTTAAGATGCACCAGAGAAATTAAATAAGCCTAGGTTTCATACTGCACTAATAAAGAGGCCTCACAGATTAATAAAGAGGCCTCACCCAACCCCCATCCATCCTGCGTCCCATCCCATTCAGAGAATCGCAGTTGGAGATAGTGTATGAACTGATTTGCCTTTGCCATGTGAAATATACCTCTGCTGTAAAAATTTTTATTCAGGTTTGTGGCATCTATTACACACAATAAATGAAAGATGATGCCAGAGTGGCCAACTGAAATTGTGAGGACCCTTAGAGGTATAGGAGAGCTAGTGATTGGAAGAAGACAAAGAGGAAGCATTAAAACTCATAATCCGCAACTTTGAAGAACTGGGTGAGTCAGCGTGATTGTGATTGTTCTATTACTTGCTGCTATGGAAATGAAAGGAAATATGAGAGAGAATTTGATGTTTTTTTTCTACTGTCAGCAGCAAAACTATGAATAGCCACAGATTTAAATGAAAAACTGAGCAAATAGAATTGCAAACTTGTTACCAGTGCTGGGAAAAGAGTGGTGCAAACTTTACTACACCCTAGATCTCAATGAGGAGTAGAGCACCCAGATAGAAGAGATTTTGAAAACTTTGAAGGCATTCTTTGAACTTACATCTCTTACGAATAATGTTCAACGTCAGTGCTCAGACAGAGAGGTGGATGATTGATCAATATGTGATAACACTGACAATTCTAGATGACAGTTCAGACAACTGATAGATGGTCTAATCAGATATAGGATTGCCTTAGGCAGCAGAGATCCTGCCATGAGAGATCATCTGTTGAGAGAGGGGAGGAAGGTATGGATATAGAGTCATAGAGATGTACAGTACGGAAACAGACCTTGCAGTCCAACTCGGCCATGCCGACCAGATGTCCTAACCTAATCTAGTCCCATTTTCCAGCACTTGGCCCATATCCCTCCAAACTCTTCCTATTTATACATCCATCCAGATGCCTTTTAAATGCTGTTATTGTACCAGCCTCCATCACTACCTCTGGCAGCTGATTCCATTCACGCTCCACCGTCTGTGTGAAAAGATTGCCCCTCAGGTCCCTGTTAAATTTTCCCCTCTCATCCGAAAGCTATGCCCCTCTAGTTCTGGACTCCCCCACCCCACAGAAAAGACCTTGTCTATTTACTCTATCCAAGCCCCTCATGATTTTATAAACCTCTAATAAGGTCACCCGTCAGCCTTTGAGATTGTCAATCCTCAGCGAAAGCATGTTAATGGGAGGACAGATAACACTTTGCATTATGTTGAGAAGCATTCAAAACCCAAGGAAAAGAACACATTGGAAAGAGAAGAAAAGTCAACAGAAACATCCAGGTTAGAGGACAGAAAAGCAAAACATGGTCAACATGGGGAAAAAAAACGTATTTGCACAAAGCTGAATCACTTTGCACAAAAGAGTTTAGTTCAGACAAAAACAGAGGAAGTTTATAAATTATTTTGCTGGAAAGATGTCATACAGTCATAGATTCATAGAGATGTACAGCATGGAAACTGACCCTTCGGTCCAACCCGTCCATGCTGACCAGATATCCCAACCCAATCTAGTCCCACCTGCCAGCACCCAGCCCATATCCCTCCAAACCTTTCCTATTCATATACCCATCCAAATGCCTCTTAAATGTTGCAATTGTACCAGACTCCACCACTTCCTTTTGCAGCTCATTCCATACACGTACCACCCTCTGTGTGAAAACGTTGCCCCTCAGGTCGCTTTTATATCTTGCCCCTCTCACCCTAAACCTATGCCCTCTAGTTCTGGACTCCCCGACCCCAGGGAATTGATAATTCTATTGAATCACCCTGCACCATATAGAAGCTTGGCATTGTCAGATCTAAAGGTAATAAATGGTTTAAGACTGATCGAGTGATGCAAACGTAGAGAATCAAGTCTGGTTCTCACCTGTTCCTGTTTTCCACCTTCACAGATTCTGCTAGACCTACTGGGTTCCTTAAGCACATTTTTTTTTTAAATTTAATTTCCTGTATCAATGCTATTTTGTGTTTAAGAGATAGACACTCGTGCATTGTAATTTATGAACTTTGCAGACCTTTGTGATGTGCCCACAATGACCCAAAATAAAGTGCTCAATGGTAAGGTTGAGGCTATATGATATAACACTATTCATCCTGAGTGGACAAATGCAGCTGAGAGTCCAATGCAATGGGGAAAATGAAGATCTGGAGTCCCAGATATTGATGTTAAGTGAAATATACTCATCTCGCCTAAAGCTTGGGCTGTTTATTCTGCACATGTGGAAGAGATTTGCAATCTTTATAAGCTACTAAGACATTAACTCTAAAGCAGATCTTAGAAGGTTAGAAGATGCTTTTACAGGGCTTAGATTACTTCCTGATAAATATCATCTTGAAATACATGAAAGTGTTAGATAAACATGGCTGAACTCGAAGTCCAGTCTGAACAATAAGAGCTGGTAAAGAAAGGTACAACACCTACAGATTGGATTAGCAGCATGCTAGCAGTGAAAAATGATCCAAATGATCTCAATAAAGCTTTGAAGAGAACTCACTACTCCATACCCACCATTGAAGAAATTTTACCACGAAAAATTTTACGAAGGTGAAAATCTTTATTAACCTCAATGTGAAGGATCAATACTATCAGTTGAAACTGGATAAAGGAACAGCTTTCTAAATTGTTCTGGGTACCAGTCAGGAGATACAGATGGTTGCACATGCCATTTGGCCATTTCCACTGCTCCAAAATGATAGAAACACAAACAGTATGAGATAGTCAGTGACATTCTCAGAGTGGAAACTGTTGCGAATGATCTACTGGTCTATGGATTTGCAGTCATAATGGAGGGAACCAGCATAGGCCACTATAAGAATCTTGTAGATTTTTAGAGGGAGCTCAGCAGGTGAACATGAAGCTAAAAAAAATGCAACTGAAGTCAAGTACATAGATCACGTTCTGACAACGAATGGACTTTGCTCAGATCCGGATGAGGTGTGAACTGTGACAGAGATGCAACAGCCATCAGAGACAAAACTCGGGCAATTATGTTTTGGACTCATAAATTATCTGGCAAACCTCTTGCTTAGTTTGTCAGCAGTGTGTTAAACTCTAAACAGGCTGTGGATGTGCAGACATGCTGGGGCACAGAAGAAGAAACAACTTCCATTAGAATCAATCAACTATAATAACGCCATAACAACACCAGTACTGAGTTACAAAACGTCAATGATAAACTCACATGGCAGTGTGATTCTAGCAGGGTAGGATTTGGAACAACTCTTCTGCAGCAAGGACAACAATGTGCACTTACATTAACCATGTTAATGCAAATTAAATGAAGTTAGAACAAAGAACAAAGAACAAAGAAAATTTACAGCCCAGGAACAGGCCATTCGGCCCTGCAAGCCTGAGCCGATCAAAATGGACTGTCTAAACCTGTCGGTCAATCCCTAAGCATCTGTATCCCTCTGCTCCCCACCTACTCATGCATCTGTCCAGATGCATCTTAAATGAATCTACCGTGCCTGCCCCTACCACCTCTGCTGGCAATGTGTTCCAAACACTCACCACCCTCTGTGTGAAGTACTTGCCGCGTGTGTCCCCCTTAAACTTTCCACCTCTCACCCTGAAAGCGTGACCTTTGGTTATTGAATCCTTCACCCTGGGAAAAAGCTTGTCTCTATCTACACTGTTTATACCCTTCGTGATTTTGTAAACCTCAATCCAGGTCCCCCCTCAATCTCCTTTTTTCTAGTGAAAATAAATCTAACCTACTCAACCTCTCTTCATACTAGCATATTCCATACCAGGCAACATCCCCGTAAACCTTCTCTGCACCCTGTCCAAAGTGTCCACATCCTTTTGGTAATGTGACGCCCAGAACTGTACACAATATTCTAAATGCGGCCAAACCAATGTCTTGTACAATCTTAACATGACTTGCCAGCTCTTATACTCAATACCCCATCCAATGAAAGCAAGCATACCAAATGCCTTCTTGACCACTCTATCCACCTGTACAGCAATCTTCAGGGGTACAATGGACCTGGACTCCCAGATCTCTCTGCCCATCAACTTTCCCCAAGGCTCTTCCATTAATCATATAATTCGTTCTTGAATTAGACTTGCCTAAATGCATCACCTCACATTTGTCTGAATTAAAAGCCATCTACCCCTTTTCCGCCCAACGCTCCAGCCTATCTATATCCTCCTGTATTCTCTGACAGTCCCTTATGCTTTCTGCTATTCCACCAATCTTCGTGTCATCTGCAAACTTGCAAACTTGCTGATCATACCAACAGTGCCCTCTTCTAGATCATTTATGTATATTACAAGCAACAGTGGCCCCAATACTGACCCCTGTGGAACACCACTGGCCACCTCTCTCCATTTCGAGAAACCTCCTTCAACTACTACTCTCTGTCTCCTGTTGCTCAACCAGTTCTTTATCCGCCTAGCTAGAACACCCTGCACACCATGTGACTTCACTTACTCCACTTTCTACAATGGGGAACCTTATCAAATGCT
Source organism: Chiloscyllium punctatum (assembly GCF_047496795.1). Taxonomy (NCBI): domain Eukaryota; kingdom Metazoa; phylum Chordata; class Chondrichthyes; order Orectolobiformes; family Hemiscylliidae; genus Chiloscyllium; species Chiloscyllium punctatum. The sequence goes on along the minus strand of NC_092780.1, from coordinate 32,778,395 downwards.
CTATAGATGAAGAAAGCAAACTTAGCGATTATCTTTGCTCATGAGCATTTTAATCACTATTGCGTCTTTCGGGAGAGACAAAGTATCAGTGGAGTGCAATCAGTCGCTACCTCAAATCATCTTCCTGAAATCACTTCTATCTGCTGCACAAAATTTACAACAAATGCTACATTGCTTGAGAGATATTTTCTGAAAATGATATACATGCAAGGGAAACAGATGTACTTTGTAAATATGCTGTCAAGAGCAGACCTCCCTTTGAAGAAAGTTGAGAATGCCAAGATAGAGTATGAATTCAGCCAGATTCAACAACAAGCAGCAGCCCAACATGCTCAGAAAGTCTTCAGCCAGCAGAGACATTGAATCTGAAAGACAAGTGCCTTGCTTAAATCAAGCAAACAATGTGAAAAGGGATGAGTCTGCACGTACAGCAGTGATGAAAGGAGGGTTTGAAAGCATCAAGAATGTATCTGTTGCCATTGTAGAGTATTGCACACACAAAGATGAGTGATATCCCAGCATAGCACCTTGAACAAAGGAAATAGAGTCATTGTTGCAAAGAAGATGACAAAAGAGATGTTGAAGCACATCAATACAAATGTTCAAGGAATTCAGTCCAATCTGAGGGAGGCAAAAGAAGAGATGCACTGGCCAGATATAAGCAGTGCAATTAAAGACCACATTAGCCAGTAAGTACTTGCAATAGATATCCGGCTACGCAAGTTAAAATTCTTCCTACGATGCACGACACCCAGACATGAATGAAGCTGAGAGGTGACCTCTTCACTTATTCAGTAATTGATTGTGTTGTCACCATAAACCACTATTCTGACTATTGGGATTAGACCAGCTGACAACAGTTTTTGAAGGTATCCTTCAGTCATTATGGCCATTTCAGGTATTGTGCTGAGTAAAATTGGGATCCAGTTCATGAGTGGAGGGTACAGGTGCTTCAGATAAATGATTGGAAAATCAATACCGTGCATCATCTCTGTATAGTCCCTATTCAAATAGAAATTCTGAAGCAACAGTGAACGTAACAATGAAATCATGAAGAAACTGAGTAAATCCAGCACAAACTACAGTAGGCCATCCGTGAATAGAAAACAACACTTTCTGAAGGCATGGAAAATGGTCCAATCCATTGACCAGAGTTACATCACACCCAACCTGTTTTTACAAAAATAAAAAAGTGATTGATGCCAGACATACCAAACAAAAATTAAGATAAAATGACAAAAAAAATCTCATTTGAATCAATTGCCAAATCATTGCCAGAACTGAGCATCAGACAGCTACTCAAAGTGAGACTTACAACAGTCTTAACAAGAAACATACCATGCAACAACATGGAGCCTGTGAAAAGTAGTTGTGACCTTAACCATTTGCAGTGAATGTGAACAATCAAGTATATCATTGCAAATGCAAACAACTTTATACAATTAGAGAAACCATTCCTTCACTGCGTTGAGCTGATCGGGAAAATGTGAATCCACCATCTGCATACAGTACGTATTCCTGGAGGTCCACTGTTTCCCAATAATGGAAATGGATCAGCAGCAACAGTTACCATGGCAACTGCCCTTGCTACAAGACTGACATATTCTGGAGAAAGAACTTCACCCGAGGAATGAGCCAATACCAGACCAACACCCAATGACAATGTAAATGTATACCATCTAAAGATCTGTGCAATTTAAAGGTTATGTATGTAATGCATGTACAGAGACTGACAGAAGTGGGACTGGCAGTGCTTTGTTCATGAATGATAGCTTTCATTGCTGACCATGGATATTGGGTAACTTGCAGCTACAAATGGTAGTGCATCCAATTTTTAAGAAATAAAACTGAAATGTAAAGGAATGCAACTGTACATAGTATACTACTTGACTTGCCAGAGTCATGATACCTTTACTTTGTGACAAATATTTTCATTTTAGGTGGTGGCAAATGTTAAACACATTATTTGAAACACCGCTCAGGAAAGGTAGTAGTTAATATTCCTCTATAGAGACAAGTGAGGAACTCCTGTTAGAAGTCTGTTTTGGTTTCAGAATGAAGTTCTGCGAGAACAGGAACAGAGATCATCATCATTCAATTCCTGTCATTGTGTTTGCATCTTGTTCATTGCCTGAAATATTGTTTTTTTAAAAAAAAGAGGTCTTGACATTTTATTGGGGTTATCTAAGCACTGAAGCTGGAAAGTTTCTAAGTGAACCTGGAATGAAATAAAATTCCAGGATTATCTAAACTTAAAACTTGTAACTTGTGTAATTTCTGCACCTTGACATTAAACGGATCAGTTTCAAGCTGACACTAATGTTGCATTTAATTCTTTTTCAGGATTAATTTCTGTGTAATTTGAAAGCACAGCAATCTTGAAGAAAATAATGTTTTGAGGTGCGTTGAATACAAAAGGTTAGAAACTGGATTCTCTTCTGGATATTAAACAGTGTCAATGAATCCAAATTTTGGAAAAGAATGTCCTGAGCACCAAATAGAAAAACACAATTTGCCCTGCTAATGAGTAACAGCTTTTTTCAAACATTTTGTCTGTCTAAAACTCAGTGGACTATGTGGCCTAATTCTGCACCTATATGTAATGGTCTTATGGTCTAAAACTGTCTTCTGCATGTAATTGAGAGGCCTATTTCCTATTTTCTGGTTCACAGTAAAATAGCAGATATGGATGTGGCATGTCTTGTGCCTTTGGATTCTCCAGTGGCCTCTGCAACTGTGAAAAACAGAACTTTTTTTTCTAAAGTCAGCTTTTATAATCAATCCCTTGAGAGGCCAATAAGAGTATAAGATTACTTCCCCAGACTACAGTACATAGAAATCATAATTACCCAGCCACACCAACCTTCATCCAAGGAATTCAAACTTGAAAGGGTGATCAACTATCCATATTTTAAGGGTTTGTGCCTTATTTTGATTGCCTGTCCCATTTCCCTTAAGGGATGAATTCTGTCACATTTTCCAGTTGTTGGGCAACTGCTCCTTCAAGTCTCCAGAGGGAGTTTGGGTGATTCAAGCCAGATTACAAGTGAGTGAGTGAACCAGCCAGCAGAGGGATGACAATATTGTGACTCAGTAAGAGACATTCTAACTTTCAGTTGGTAATAACTTCAGCTTACAAACTATTATAGTTTTATGATGACTCCTTTCACACCCTTCAATTTTGAATACCCTCATCCGCTCTCATGCTTACTGAATTCCTCCTCCACCAACAACTCACACAATCACCAGTGGTCTGCCCTCCATCCCCACGATGCTATCCCTTGTTTCTTGCAGAAGAATTGGTAACTCTGCAGCTTACTTTGTAATGTTCAAACACATGTTCTCCCTGTAGAGCTGTTAAAGGCATTGTCAATTTGGCGACAAAATGTAAATGAGACACAATTTAAGGCTGAACTAAAGTGTCTCATTTTGAGTATGCTTTGTTCATGCAGCAATAAATTGCACCCCCTCCCCTGCTACCTCAAGCATATCTACTCATCGGGCCTTAGCAACAACCAATGAATTACCATGGGACAGACAAAGACTGTGAGCTCTCCAGTACTCAGGATGTAAATTCATTGCCTGGTGTGGAATTGAGGCCCATGAGTAATGGAAAGTTTTTGACTTGTACCTCGCTGTGTACTGCACCAACTGAACTGACTTGGGAAGCATAAGATTACCTACACAACTGAAAGTAAAAAAAAACCTCACTCTGTACAAGAGTCAGAAGTCACGTGACTCCAGATTATGGTTCAACAGGTTTATTTGAGGCAAGATTAGAGTGGTACTGGAAAAAGTGCAACAGGTCAGACAACATCTGAGGAGCAGGATAATCAACGTTTTGGGCAGGAGCCCTTCATCAGGAATGAGGCTGGGAGCCTCCGGGGTGGAGAGATAAATGGGAGTGGGGGTGGGGCTGGGGAGAAGGCAGCTAAGAGTGCAGTAGATGGATGGAGGTGGGGATGAAGGTGATAGGTCAGAGAGGAGGGTGGAACAGAAGGTGGGAAGGAAGATGGGCTAGTAGGACAGGTCATGAGAATGTGCTGAGCTGGAAGGTTGGAACTGGGATAAGGTGCAGGGAGGGGAAATGAGAAAACTGGTGAAGTCCACATTGATGCCCTGATTGAAGTGTTCCAAGGTGGAAGATGAGGCATTCCTCCTCCAGGTGTCAGGTAGTGAGGGAGTGGTTGTGGACGAGGCCCAGGACCTGCATGTCCTCGGCAGAGTGGGAGGGGGAGTTGAAATGTTGGGCCACGAGGCGGCGGGGTTGATTGATGCGGGTGTTCCGGAGATGTTCCCTAAAGTGCTCTGTGAGAAGGTGTCCAGTCTCGCCAGTGTAGAGGAGACTGCATCGGGAGCAACGGATACAATAAATGATATTGATGGATGTGCAGGTAAAACTTTGATGGATGTGGAAGGTTCCTTTGGGGCCTTGCTTGGAGGTGAGGGGGAAGGTGTGGGTGCACTTCCTGTGGTGGCAGAGGAAGGTGCCAGGAGGGGAGGGTGGGCGTGGACCTGACCAGGTAGTCACAGAGGGAACGGTCTTTGCGGAAAGCGGATAGGGGTGGGGAGGGAAACATATCCCTGGTGGTGGATCTGTTTGTAGGTGGTGGAAATGTCAGCAGATGATGCGGTTTATGAGGAGGTTGATGGTGTGGAAAGTGAGGACTGGGGAGGGGGCTTCTGTTCTTGTTGCGGTTGGTGGGGTCTGAGGGCAGAGGTGTGGGATGTGGATGAGATGCATTGGAGGGCATTTTCAACCACATGGGAGGGGAAATTATGGTCTTGAAAGAAGGAGACCATCTGGTGTGTTCTGTGGTGGAACTGGTCCTCCTGGGAGCAGATACAGCAGAGGCAGAGGAATTGGGAATATAGGATAGCATATTGCAGGAGGAATCCAGGTAACTGTGGGAGTCGGTGGGTTTGTAAAAGATGTCAGTGTTGAGTTGGTTATCGTTGATGGAGATGGAAAGGTCCAGGAAGGGTGGGGGGTGGGGGGGGGGGGGGGGGGGGTGGGGGGGAAGTGTCAGAGATGGTCTAGGTGAATTTAAGGTCGGGGTGGAATGCGTTGGTGAAGTTGATGAATTGCTCACACAACAAAACACAACAGTCATGGAATGTGGGCATTGCTGGTAAGGTCAATATTTGTTGCCAATCCTTAATTGCACTTGGTAGTGTGGGTTATTCAGCTTCTCAACTCACTGCACCCCATTTGGTGTGGGTACTAGGAGGAAGGTCAAAGATTTTAACCACACAACACTATATATTTCCAAGTCTGGATGGTGAGTGGCTTGGAGGGAACTTGCAGGTGGTAGTATTTCCAGGTATCAGCTGCCCTTCTCCTTCTAGATGATGGTAGTCATCTGCTGAATGTAGGCCAGACCAGATAAGGACATCCATTTCTTTCCCTAACGGTCATTAATGAGCCAGATGGATTTTACCAGAATTAACAATAGACATTTTTAATCAAGTTGCTCAGAAATGCTTTATATGTGGAGCAGGTAGGACTGAAACCCAGACCTCTTGGCTCAGAGGTAGGGTCACAATCACTGTGTCACAGGAGCCCCAACAATCAATGATAATGATTGATGATATGACGATAGTTTCTTGGTCAACATTATTGAGACTGGAGGGATTTGAACCCATATGCACAGACCCTGAGTCTTTCAATTACTAGTCCAGTGAGATTGCCACTAGGTAACCTACTCGCCTTCTATGCTTTAAAGTCAGTCTACTTCCATGTGCCTTTGATCATACAGTTGGGCGCAGCTCCACTGAACTCGAAACTGAGAGACAAAGTGGATCCGGCTCTCCACAGCAACCCCTCCTGGGCACTTCATGTCGTGTGTGGTCCATATAGAATTCCTCTTTGACACCATTGTGTTAGCTACTTCTGGAGATTGCATCATTTATCTGCAACTTTACCACAAAGCTAACCATTTCACCGAGACAGAAAAACATAACATTGGAAAAAATCTTTAAAAAGTCAAACTTTACTAACTCCAAATGAACCTTAAAATTTAAGAGCTTGTAATGTGATTGATTTTCCCCATTGCAACAGAGATCTGTAATTGCCAAGTTATGAGCAGAATGTAACCATCAAATAAAATGGAACCATCAGCTGTTGACATTCCCCACCCACCCAAATGATGCAGGCATTCTGCTCAATTATTCAGTTTCCAGGAATCCTCTGGCGAAATCTAATTATTTCTGAGCAAATACTGGCTGATTTGAAGCAACAGTTTCTGCACTGGCTCCCCTGGAATGCATAAAGATTCCCAAATGTCATATTCTGGCAGAGGGCTAGTGGACACAAATTCCTCTTTGAGGCGTTAGAAAGGGCAAATCGTGCCAGACACCATTTCATACGAAACTTTCATTCTGGTAAGTACCAGAACACTGATGCACATCATATGGCCAAAGGCAAGGACAGAGGAAATGCCATGTTAACGCTTTCAATACGGCACTGAGTATCTTCACAGCAAGTTACATGAAAGGAGGGGCTAGCATTATTCATTCTTCAGTAACTTAGAAGCAATCTTCCCCTTGTGTGAGAAAACTGTGCTACAATGGTATACATTTTCATCACCGCAGGGATTCTATCTGTCCATATGTGTTTTGATCTCCCTTTAATGTTAGCCTGCAGGAAGCAAGTATATTTTTTTCATGAGCAGACAATCATATTGTATTTAAGCACAAGTGAAGTCAGCCTTTGCCAATCATGCATCAGGTGCACACACCGCTTCAATATATATATTTTTAAAAATTCAATCTTGGATAACAATGAATCTGAAGCTGTGTTCATGTCAATATTTTTCATTTTCTTTCAGATTGTTCTAATGTGCACTACAATACATTGAAATGCAGAATGTACAGTAGCCATTTTTACCCAGCAAGAGCCCGCAAACAGCAGATGAGGTTAATGACGAGTTCATCTGTTTTAGTCATGGTGTTGGAGAGAGGAATATTGTGCCGCAGGACTTTTTATGCCCACTGAAGTACTGTCCTCGAAAGACTGTGAGGTGAAAGTCATGTAGGGGGATGGGGTGCCACACATTTGGAAGTTCTGCCCTCTAGAGCTGCAAGTCAATCTGATTAACAACGTCCTGGGACTCACCACTGATCAGAAACTGAATTGGACTCACCATGTAGCATAGTGGCTCAGTGGTTTGCACCAGAGACCTGGGTTTGATTCCAGCCTCGGTGACTGTCTGTGTGGAGTTTGCACATTGTCTGCGTGGGTTTCCTCCCACAGTCCAAAGATGTGCATGTTAGGTGAATTGGCCATGCTAAATTGCCTATAGTGTGGGTTAGGTGCATTAGTCAGGGGTAAATGTATAGTGATAGGGTAGGAGAATGGGTCTGGGTGGGATACCCTTCGGAGGGTCGGTGTAGACTTGTTGGGCCAAATGGTCTATTTCCACACTGTAGGGATTCTAAATTCTAAATACAGAGGCTACAAATACTTCTTTTTATTCATTCCTGGGAAGAGAGCGTCACTGGCTCGGCCATCCCTAATTACCTAGAGGACAGTTAAGAGTCAGCCACACGTAGGCCAGGGCAGGTTAGAATGGCAGTTACCTCCTTAAAAGACTATCGGGACTGAGATGGGGCTTCCCAACAATCGACAATGGTTTCATGGTCATTATTAGACTGTTAATTTCAGATTTTCATGGAATTCAAATTCCATTATCTGCCATGGTGGGATTCAAGCCCTTCTCCCCAGAATATTACCTGTGTCTCTGGATGAACAGACCAGGAATTGCCCCCCCACTAGGCAAGTAACTCACCTCCTGACTCCACAAACACTTTTGGCTTGATACCAATCTCCATCGCCAGTTTGTTTTTAAAAATGGTGGTCAGGCTGCCTATCTCAAAAGCCATCCACCAGCCACATTATGTGGACTGGATCAGGATTACATGAAAATACAACGATTCTTACCTTTCATAGTTTACATGCTCATTCTCCCAAAAACCTCCCATCCGGGGCCCATAAAAACCAGACCATGTCATGAAAGCAGCATTCGCTGGATAACTTCACTAAATTGTTGATCTAAATTATGCAGTCAATGGGGAAGTGATCAGAGATTGCTAATTCATCACATCAAGTCGTAGAATGATTACAGCAAAGGAGGAAGCCATTTTGTCGAAGTCTGCAAGATTTTTTTAAAAGTCAGATTACCTACAGTGTAGAAACTGTCCCTTCGACCCTACAAGTCCACACCGACCCTCAGGAGGGCAACCCACCCAGACCCATTCCCCCCGACTAATGCACTGAACACTACAGGCAATTTAGCATGGCCAATTCACCTAACCTGCACATCTTTGGACTATGGGAGGAAATCGGAGCACCCAGAGGAAACCCATGCAGACACGGGGAGAATGTGCAAACTTCACACAAACAATTGCCCAAGGCAGGAATTGAACCTGCATCCCTGGGAGGCAGCAATGCTAGCCACTGAGACACCATGCCGCCCCTGCAGCTGATCCAATGTTTTGGCCTTTCTCCTAAAGTGCAGCAGATATTGTCTCTTCAGGGGTTTATTCAATTCCTTTTGAAAGCCATGGCTTTCAAAATCTCAGGCAGTATATGTTGGGTCCAAACCAGACTCTTTGGATAAAAAATGCTTTTCTACATGTTGCCTTTGGGTTTTTTGGCAAGCACCTTAAATCATTGTCATAGAGTCATAGTCACAGAGTCATAGAGATGTACAGCATGGAAACAGACCCTTCGGTCCAACCCGTCCATGCCGACCAGATATCCCAACCCAATCTCGTCCCACCTGCCTGCACCCGGCCCATATCCCTCCAAACCCTTCCTATTCATATGCCCATCCAAATGCTTCTTAAATGTTGCAATTGTACCAGCCTCCACCACATCCTCTGGCAGCTCATTCCATTCACGTACCACCCTCTGCATAATAAAGTTGTCCCTGAGGTCTCTTCTTTATCTTTCCCCTCTCACCCTAAACCTATGTCCTCTAATTCTGGACTCCCTGAACCCAAGGAAAAGACTTTGCCTATTTGTCCTATCCATGCCCCTTATAATTTTGTAAACCTCTATAAGGTCACCCCTCAGCCTCCGACACTCCAGGGAAAACAGCCCCAGCCTGTTCAGCCTCTCCCTATAGCTCAGATCCTCCAACCCTGGCAACATCCTTGTAAATCTTTTCTGAACCCTTTCAAGTTTCACAACATCTTTCCGATAGGAAGGAGACCAGAATTGCACGCAATATTCCAACAGTCAACCTAACCAATGTCCTGTACAGCTGCAACATGACCTCCCAACTCCTGTACTCAATACTCTGACCAATAAAGGAAAGCATGCCAAATGCCTTCTTCACTATCCTATCTACCTGCGACTCCACTTTCAAGGAGCTATGAACCTGCACTCCAAGGTCTCTTTGTTCAGCAACACTCCCTAGGACCTTACCATTAAGTGTGTAAGTCCTGCTAAGATTTGCTTTCCCAAAATGCAGCACCTCGCATTTATCTGAATTAAACTCCATCTGCCACTTCTCAGCCCAATGACCCATCGGGTCAACATTCTGTTGTAATCTGAGGTAACCCTCTTCGCTGTCCACTACACCTCTAATTTTGGTGTCATCTCCAAACTTACTAACTGTACCTCTTATGCTTGCATCCAAATCAGTTATATAAATGACAAAAAGTAGAGGACCCAGCACCGATCCTTGTGGCACTCCACTGGTCACAGGCCTCCAGTCTGAAAAACAACCCTCCACCACCACTTTCAGTCTTCTACCTTTGAGCCAGTTCTGTATACAAATGGCTAGTTCTCCCTGTAATCCATGAGATCTAACCTTGCTAATCAGTCTCCCATGGGGAACCTTGTTGAATGCCTTACTGAAGTCCATATAGATCACATCTACTGCTCTGCCCTCATCAATCTTCTTTGTTACTTCTTCAAAAAACTCAAACAGGTTTGTGAGACATGATTTCCCATGCACAAAGCCATGTTGACTATCCCAAATCAGCCCTTGCCTTTCCAAATACATGTACATCCTGTCCCACAGGATTCCCTACACCAACTTGCCCACCACCGAGGTCAGGCTCACTGGTCTATAGTTCCCTGGCTTGTCTTTACTGCCGTTCTTAAACAGTGGCACCACGTTTTCCAACCTCCAGTCTTCTGGCACTTCACCTGTGACTATTGATGATACAAATATCTCAGCAAGAGGCCCAGCAATCACTTCTCTAGCTTCCCACAGAGTTCTCGGGTATACCTGATCAGATCCTGGGGATTTATCCACCTTTAACCATTTCAAGACACCCAGCACTTCCTCCTCTGTAATCTGGACATTTTGCAAGATGTCACCATCTATTTCCCTACAGTCTATATCTTCCATATCCTTTTCCACAGTAAATACTGATGCAAAATATTCATTTAGTATCTCCCGCATTTTCTGTGGCTCCACACAAAGGCCGCCTTGCTGATCTTTGATGGGCCCTATTCTCTCCCTAGTTACCCTTTTGTCCATAATATATTTGTAAAACCCTTTTGGATTCTCCTTAATTCGATTTGCCAAAGCTATCTCATGTCCCAGTTTTGCCCTCCTGATTTCTCTCTTAAGTATACTCCTACTTTCTTTATACCCTTCTAAGGATTCACTCGATCTAACCTGTCTATACCTGACATATCTGAACCAAATCCTCAATTTCTTTAGTCATCCAGCATTCCCTATGCCTACCAGCCTTCCCTTTTACCCTGACAGGAGTATACTTTATCTGGATTCTTGTTATCTCATTTCTGAAGGCTTCTCATTTTCCAGCCATCCCTTTACCTGTGAACATCTGCCTCCAATCAGCTTTTGAAAGTTCTTGCCTAATACCGTCAAAATTGGCCTTTCTCCAATTTAGAACTTCAACTTCTAGATCTGGTCTATCCTTTTCCAACACTATTTTAAAACGAATAGAATTATGGTCGCTCTCCAAAGTGCTCCCCACTGACACCTCAGTCACCTGCCCTGCATTATTTCCCAAGAGTAGGTCAAGTTTTGCACCTTCTCTAGTAGGTACATCCACATACTGAATCAGAAAATAGTCTTGTACTCACTTAAGAAATTCCTCTCCAACCAAGCCCTTAACACCATGGCAGTCCCAGTTGATGTTTGGAAAGTTAAAATCCCCTCCATAACTACCCTATTATTCCTTCAGATAGCTGAGATCTCCTTACAAGTTTGTTTCTCAATCTCCCTCTGACTATTGGGGGGTCTATAATATAATCCCAATAAGGTGATCATCCCTTTCTTATTTCTCAGTTCCACCCAAATAACTTCCCTGGATGTATTTCTGGGAATATCCTCCCTCAGCACAGCTATAATGCTATCCCTTGTCAAAAATGCCACTGCCCCTCCTCTCTTGCCTCCCTTTCTATCCTTCATCATAGAGATGTACAGCATGGAAACAGACCCGTTTGTCCAAAAGGGCAGCACGGTGGCAAAGTGGTTAGCACTGCTACCTCACAGCGCCAGAGACCTGGGTTCAATTCCTGCCTCAGGTGACTGACTGTCTGGAGTTTGTACATTCTCCCTGTGTCTGTGTGGGTTTGCTCTGGTTTCCTCCCACACTCCAAAGATGTGCAGGTCAGGTGAATTAGCCATGCTAAATTGCCTGTAGTGTTAGGGGCATGGGTGGGTTGTGGTTCGGTGTCGACTTGTTGCGCCGAAGGACCTATTTCCACACTGTAAGTAATCTAATCTATTAAACTCATCCACCAGAAAGCCGAATCTAATCTAGTCCCATTTGCCAGCACTTGGACCGTATCCCTCAAAACCCTTCTTATTCATGTACCCATCCAAATGCCTTTTAAATGTTGCAACTGTACCAGCCTCCACCACTCTGGCAGCTCATTCTAAACATGTACCACCCTCTGCATGAAAAAGTTTCCCCTTAGTTCACTTTTATATTTTTCCCCTCTCACCTTAAACTTATGCCCTCTAGTTTTGAACTCACCCACCCCCAGGGAAATGACCTTGACTATTTACCCTATCCATGCCCCTCATGATTTTATAAACCTTTGTAAGACCACCCCGCAGCCTCTGACGCTCCAGGGAAAACAGCCCCAGCCTATTCAGCCTCTCTCCAAAGCTCAAACACTCCAATCCTGGCACCATCCTTGTAAATCTTTTCTGAACCCTTTCAAGTTTCGTAACATCTTTCCTATAGGAGGGAAACTAGAATTGCACACAATATTTCAAAAGTGGCCTGACCAAAGTCTTGCTCAGCCACAACATGAACTCCCAACTCTTATACTCAATGCTTTGACCAATAAAGAAAAGCATACTAAACACCTTCTTCACTATCCTATCTACTTGACACTCCACTTTCAAGGAACCATGAACCTGCACTCCAAGGTCTCTTTGTTCAGCAACATTCTCCAGGACCTTACCATTAAGTGTATTAGTCCTGATTTGGAGATGCCGGTGTTGGACTGTGGTGTACAGAGTTAAAAATCACACAATACCAGGTTATAGTCCAACAGGTTTATTTGGAAGCAGTAGCTTTTGGAGCACTGCTCCTTCATCAGGTGATTGTGGAGTATAAGATCTAAGACACAGAATTTCTATAAATTCTGTGCCTTACGATCTTATACTCCGCAACCACCTGATGAAGGAACAGTGCTTCGAAAGCTCGTGTTTCCAAATAACCCTGTTGGACTATAACCTGGTGTTATGTGATTTTTAACTGTGTATTGGTCCTGCCCTGAGTTGCCTTTCCAAAATGCAGCACCCCTCAATTTGGCAAAAGTGAAGACTACAGATGCTGGAAATCGGAATCTAGATTAGAGTGGTGCTGGAAAAGCACAGCTGGTCAGGCAGCATCCGAGGAGCAGGAAAATCAATGTTTTGGGCAAAAGCCCTTCATCAGGAATTTTCGATTTTCCTGCTCCTCGGATGCTGCCTGACCAGCTGTGCTGTTCCAGCATCATTCTAATGTAATCACCTCTCAATTTGTTTACTAATGGGCACAATTTCTTCTGCTGTGATATTGAACACTACTTTTGAATCTCCTTTTAAATGTCTTTTTTCTAAGGAGATTAACACTAGTTTCTGTAATCTATCGATGTCAGCAAAATCCTTGGGACCATCCTCATTAATCATTTCTGCTCCCTCTCAGAATCTCGAATTCTTCCTAAAGTGCTGGTTCCAGAGCTGGGCACAAAACTCCAGTTGTGGCCAAATTACTGTTTTCTAAAAGGGTGATCACAACATTTTGTGTTTGTACTCTATGCTTCTATTTATAAAGTACGTGATCCTTAGAATGGCAGACTGAGATCACATGACTGAATAGCTGACTCCTATTGTAAGGTCCTATGTTCCTATGATAGTCTCAGTGTAATTTCAGACAAAATATTACCTTTCACCTTCCTGTAGAAAATATCACAAATTTCTCTTATTTTGTTAGATTCAATTTGAGACTTAGATCAAAATAACATTAGAAAAATATGTAAATTAGGATATCCTGATACTCCAGTTCATAGCCTAAAAAAGGGGTCGCCATTCACTTGATCCAACATGAAGTTGTCACTGTTAGAACAGTTTAATGCTCCAAAAAATACAATGGTAGAGATTACCTGATAGAAGTCTTTATGGTTGTGAAGAAGTTGGATTGGGGAGACATAAAGAAGATGTTTCCACTTTTGGGAATTGAAAAACCAGTGGCCAGAAACCTAATAAAGTCATGAATAAATTCAATAAAGAACACAATAGGAATGTATTTTCCCACGAGTGTTTAGAGTGGGATCTCCCATTTAAGATGGAGCTGAGGGGAATTGTTTTCTCTCACAGCCTCATCAGTTTTTGGAATTCCCTTCCACAGAAAACTGTGAAGGATAGGTCATTGAATATATTTAAGGCTTAGTTTGACAGATTTCAAGTGACAGTTTAGATCAGAGTGGTGCTGGAAAAGAACAGCAGGTCAGGCAGCATCCGAGGAGCAGGAAAATCAATGTTTCGGGCAAAAGCCCTTCAAAAGGAATAGAGCTCTATTCCTGATGAAGGGCTTTTGCCCGAAACGTCGATTTTCCTGCTCTTCGGATGCTGCCTGACCTGCTGTGCTTTTCCAGCACCACTCTGATCTAAACTCTGGTTTCCAGCATCTTCAGTCCTCACTTTTGCCAACTAGATTTCAAGTGACAGGACAGTGAAGAGTTATGCGGTACAGGCAGGAAAGTGGAGTTAAGACCACAATTAGATTATTGATGACCTTATTGAATAATCTTCTGTTCCTCTTTCTTATGTTCACATTTTTCAATGTAGAACGTATTACTTGAAGGAGTAATTGAGTTGAATAGTGAATATGTCTTTAATGGGAAGCTAGATAAGGACAAAATGTACTCATAAAGTGAGATTAAGCACAATCAGAGAATGTTAGTTTGGAACGTAAACACTGGTATTTGAGCTGAAAAGCCTGTTGGTCTGCTTTAATTCTGTGCAATTCATGTGGAGTATTTCCCTTCGTGAAAGGAACATCTAGCTTGTGCTTGTTTTTGCTGGCTGTCAACTCTGTCATAATGATGTGCCGAGAAATTTGAGGACCAACCGATTTCCTATCATCAGTATGCAGCACTGCAACACTATAGATTGAACCTTGCTCCCAGCCTCACTTATAAAGAGGTTTCTGTCACCACAAAGCACTGGCCTCAGGCAGAGTTTATTATAATTATGCCAACAGATTTCAATAGCTAGATTAGACTGGGATTAAAATAAAACAGGGACAAATTAGTAGGGGAATCGCAGAAGCCACCGGACTTGTCATTGCGCTGATGCAATATTAACTGAATTGGAGACCATTAAAATGTCCCCTCAGGAATCTTTTGTAGGCATGTGGTTGTGGAGCACGTTCAGTTGTGTTTGCTAGGTGAAATGCATTGGCTTCTGAAAATGAGTCAAAACATGGGTATTATTATGCTGCCTGCACTGTCTGTCCCTCTCAATTCTTTTTCAACATTGCAGCAGAGCATGCACACTTCACATTTATAGGTACTAAAACAGTAAAGACTGGAGAAACACAGTCAGTCAGATAGTATTTTTGGAGAAAGAAACATAGCTAGTCCTGAGTCCAAATTAACTCATCTTCATTACTCAACGTTTCCAAGGTCGAAAATACATTCTCCTGCTCTCCCTTTCATGACCTCTGAATTGGGTTTCTTGAAACTTTGAACAGAGGTTTGTACTTTCATCATCAAGCTTGTGATAATATACTCCCAGTTTTTCAGATATATTATGTGGCAATAGGAAAACAGTATGAAGATTGGTATGTGGAAATAAAAATCCAAAGCTTTAAAAATGGGATATTTTATAATTACAGTAGCACACAAAACAGGAACATATGATTGAAGCAGTTAAATTCATGAAGTAAGTCAACAAAGCAGGGAGATACTGACTGCAGAACTGAGGGGTCAAGAGCAAGTGGCTACCGATAACTTATTAAATGTAAGAGGCTTAGGACAGGAGGATCAAGGAGCTTGCTCAAATAATGAATTGTGGAATTCAATTTGAGGGTGAGGAGTTGAAGCAGATACTATGTCAATATTCAAGATTAGATAGAACAGGTAAATGCCAGAAAAGGAATTGAAGGGATTTGGACAGAGGATGGTTAGTGCAAATGAAACCATCTGCTTATTGCACGCAGGATAAATGCATTGCTTGAGCACAAAATGACTGTTTGTGCAGTTGAAGTTGCGTGTATTTCTGTGGTGATGGCAAACTCATGTCCAATATACCATAAGAAAAACAAGTGTAGTAAGGCCATTTGGCCCATTGACTCCACTCCACCATTCAATTATTGCTGATGGGCATTTCAACGGCACTTACCCACACTCTCCCCATGGTCCTTAATTCCTTGCGAGATTAAGAATTTATCAATCTCTGTCTTGAAGATGTTTAACGTCCCAGCCTCCACTGTGCTCTCTGGCAATGAATTCCACAAGCCCACCACTCTCTGGCTGAAGAAATGTCTCCTCATTTCTGCTCTAAACTGACCCCCTCTAATTCTAAGCCTGTGCCCACGGGTCCTAGTCTCCCCGCCTAACAGAAACAACTTCCCAGCGTCCACCCTTTCTAAGCCATGCATTATCTTGTAAGTTTCTATTAGATCTCCCCTCAATCTTCTAAACTCTAATGAATACAATCCCAGGATCCTCAGCTGTTCATCATATGTTAGGCCTACCATTCCAGGGATCATCCGTGTGAATCTCTGTGGACACGCTCCAGTGGCAGTATGTCCTTCCTAAGGTGTGGGGCCCAAAACTGGACACAGTATTCTAAATGAGGCCTAACCAGAGCTTTATAAAGTCTCAGTAACATATCACTGCTTTTACATTCCAATCCTCTTGAGATAAATGACAACATTACGTTTGCTTTCTTAACCACGGACTCAACCTGCAAGTAAACTTTAGAGAATCCTGTTTGAGTACTCCCAGATCCATTGGTACTTTGGCTTTATGAATTTTCTCACCGTTTATAAAATAGTCCATGCCTGTGTTCTTTTCTCCAAAGTGCAAGACCTCACAATTGTTCACATTGATTTTCATCAGCCATTTCTTGGACCATTCTCCTAAACTGTCTAAATCTTTCTAAAGCCACCTCACTTCCTCAGCACTACCTGCCTGTCCACCTAACTTCGTATCATTGGCAAACTTCACCAGAATGCCCCCAGTCTCTTCGTCCAGATCATTTATTTATAAAGTGAACAGCTGCGGCCCCAAAACTGAACCCTGCGGGACACCACTTGTCACCAGCTGCCATTCCGAAAAAGAATCATTTATCCCAACTCTCTGCCTTCTGTCAGACAGCCAACCCTCAATCCATGCCAGTAGCTCACCTCAAACACCATGGGCCCTCACCTTACTCAGCAGCCTCCTGTTTATCCTGTTTACTCCAGCTTATCAAAGGCCTTTTGGAAGTCTAGGTAGATAACATCACTTGGTTTCCCTGGTCTAACTTACTTGTTACCTCTTCAAAGAATTCTAACAGGTTTGTCAGGCACAACCTCCCCTTCTAAGTTCATGCTGACTAGTTCTAATTCCACCCTGCACTTCCACGATGTCGCTGCATCTTGGTCATGCTTCTCAAGTGGCGTAGTGGGATTACTGTTAGGCGGTAGTGAGTTCCAATTAATGACCATTATTGCATGTTAAACATAGAGACATAGAGTCATGCAGCATGGAAATATACCCTTCTATCCAACTTATCTACATCGACCAGACATCCCAATCTGTCCTAGACCCATTTGCCAGCATTTGGCCCATCTCCCTCTAAACTCTGCTATTCATGTACTCATCCAGATGCCTTTTAAATATTGGCTTGTACCCACCTCCACGACTTCCTCCGGCAGCTCATTCCATAAATGCACCACCTTCTGCATGTAAACATTACCCCTCAAATGCCTTTTAAATCTTTCCCTTGTCACCTTAAACCTCTAATTTTGACTCCCCTACCATGGGAAAAAGACCTTGGCTATTCACCCTATCCACACCCCTCATAATTTTATAAACATCGATATGGTCACCCCCTCAGCCTCCAACGCTCCAGGGATGAAAGCCCCAGCCTAATTCAGCCTCTCCCTATAGTCCAAACCCTCCAATTCTGGCAATATTCTTCAAAATCATTTCTGTACAGCTTTATAACAGATCAACTTGCCATGGATGGTGGTCTCATCAAATCAGCCACTCAAACCAGCCATTGGGAAAATGTGAAATGGAACTTAGAGTGGGTTCTTGGCCAGCTTAACTCATCACATACTCTGAGAAAATGAGGACTGCAGATGCTGGAGAGTCAGAGTCGAAAAGCGTGATGCTGGAAAAGCACAGCAGGTCAGGCAGCATCCGAGGAGCAGGAGAATCAACATTTTGGGCATACGCCCTTCATCAGGAATCACTTGTTCCAAAAAAAGTCAAGTCAAGGGGGATAGACTTTGCTCAGGAGATCAGGCACAGTAAGTCAAGGGCAGCCTATGATACCTGCCCAAGCCCTGGTCGGGACAGTCAGAGTCAGGGTCCTCCCCTCATAAGCAGTGAGGAGCTGAATCACCCATCTTGACTATAACTGTCCTATGTTGGACTAATTGAAGGTGAAAGTGGGTGGCACAGCTATTACTATTACTATTGGTGCGGGTAAAGAAGTGTCCCTATTGAATGAGTCAGCAGTACAGACGGCATGCAGGGCTTCTCATATCATAGATAGGGATAAATGATGGTGACTGGAGAAGATATTTCAGGCAATAGTGATAATGGTAGTGCATGAGCCTTGGTGGGAGATGGGAACAATACAGAGACAGAGGATATTGAACAGAAGATGGGAGTACTTATGCTGACCGAATGAAGAAGGTCATTGACCTTCTTCCTTCAGTGCTGGGTGTTTCTCCAGCTGGTTGAGACTGCTCTAACCCTGTGGCAACCTTGAACCAGATTGGAATGGTCTGGTGTCATGGCCTCCACTGTTGATCCCAGGGGAGAGAAAGTCCTGTCCCTGCACCACCCGGATCAGCAGAGGCTCCAGGTCTGTGAAGACAAAGTAGGGTGCCAATTTCCCCCTGTCTGTCTTGTCTGGGGAAAATGTGCAGGGTAGCTCCAGACTGACAGCGCTTGTCTGGGTGCACACAGTTGTTTAAATATATCAACACCATTATGGATGATGGTCTATTCCAGGATTTTTCGTAATTGGCGAGTTGCTGCAGGAATGTTGTGTGGTAAAATGGCATGGAAATCAGACATGATACCATTGTGTCAGAAATGCCAACTAACATGGCAACTTTGGTCAGATATGACAAGAAAACCATTAGAACCTGTGACAAAAATCACTCTACCAAATTCAACAAGTCCCACATTTAGCCAAAAAAACCTTAAGATTCAGCTCCTGGCTACCATTATTTAAGTTGGTTTCAATTCCAAATTTTTAAAACTAATTGATTTTATTCACTAGATGTACCAGGATGTTGTTGGGTATGGAAGGTTTGAGTTGTAAAGAAAGGCTGGGTTGGCTGGGACTTTTTTATTGGAGTGTAGAAGGTGGAAAGATGGCCTTCTATGACTTATAAAATCACGAGATGGAAAGATAGTGTTAATGGTAGGTATCTTTTCCCTAGGGTGAGGAATTTCAAGACTGGGGCATTTTTTAAGGTGATAGGACAGAGATTTAGAAAAGACATGAGAGGCAAATTTTTTGATGCAAAGGGTGGTTTCGTGTGTGGAATGAACTTCTTAAGGAAGTGGTGGATGTAGGCACAGTTACAACTTTTAAAAGGCATTTAGATAAGTATATAAGAAAGGTTTGGAAGGACATAGGCCAGGAGTAAGCAGGTGGGACTAGTCGAGTTTAGATTTCTTACAGTGTGGAAACAGGCCCTTCAGCCCAACAAGTCCACACCGACCCTCCAAAGAGCAACCCACCCAGATCCATTTCTCTACATTTATCCCCTCGCCTAACACTACGGGCAATTTAGCATGGCCAGTTCACCTAACCTGCACATTTATGGACTGTGGGAAGAAACCAGAGCACCCGGAGGAAACCCACACAGACACGGGGAGAATGTGCAAACTCCACACAGACAGTTGCCTCAGGCAGGAATTGAACCCAGGTCTCTGGTGCTGTGAGGCAGCAGTGCTAACCACTGTGCCACCATGCCACCCATAGTTTGCAATTGTGTTTGTCATGGACTGGTTGGACGAAAGGGTCTGTTTCTGTGCTGTGTGATTCTATGACTCTATGACCAGCTGCCTGAACCCATGCCCCCAATAACTCAGTCTCGGCCTAGGTGGTTACCAATCAAGCGACTTAACTACTACATCACAATCTTCCCAAGTTCAAATTACAAGGCATCTGACTTCTCTGATCTTCCAAATATTTTCAAAAGGACCCAAAAGCAAAACAGGTGAGGTGGTGACCTTCTTCATAATGATGATGCTTTCCATATTGATAGTGCAGTGTGCAGTATTGAATATCTCCACCTAATGAACATAGGTAGAAGTGACCACCACACTGACACAATCCTACCATCATTTTGAGGAGACACTCCATCATGTCATGTGACGCAATCACCGTGCTGAATGAGATAGGTTTCAAACTGACCTGGTATCTCATGATTGGCATTAAGAGTGTGTTGCTGGAAAAGCACAGCAGGTCAGGCAGCATCCGCGGAGCAGGTAAATCGACGTTTTGAGCTGGAGTCCATCACCCGGAATGGCTGGGAGGTGAATACCATCAACAGAAGCAGAACAGAATTGAAGCGCAATCTGGAACCTTGTGACCTGGCATATTCACGATGTTATCATTAGAGTCATAGAGTCATAGAGATGTACAGCACAGAAACAGACCTTTCGGTCCAACTTGTCTAAACCGACCAGGTATCCAAACCTAATCTAGTCCCATTTTCCAGCACTTGACCCACATACCTCTAAACCCATCCTATTCATATACCCATCCAGATGTCTTTTAAATGCTGTAATTGTACCAGCTTCCACCACTTCATCTGGCAACTCATTCCATACATGCACCACCCTCTGAGTTAAAAGTTGCTCCTTAGGTCTCTTTTATATCTTTCCCCTCTCACCCTAAACCTATGCCCTCTAGTTCTGGACTCCCCCACCCCAGGAAAAGAGCTTATCTATTTATACTATCCACGCCCCTCATGATTTAATAAACCTCTATAAGGTCACCACTCAGCCTCCGACACTCCAGGGATAACAGGCCCATCCTATTCAGCCTCTCCCTGTAGCTCAAACCCTCCCGCCCCAGGCAACGTCCTTGTAATTCTTTTCTGAACCCTTTCAAGTTTCACAACATCCTTCCAATAGGAAGGAGACCAGAAATGCACTCAATATTCCACCAGGCCAGGGCTTCAACCACGATTCAGTGACAAATGCAAAAATGAAAAGAGCTACATCAGACATAACTGGAAATTAGGTGTCATATTGTGTTAAGCTCTTACACAGGGCCACTTGCATATCCAACAGTGGAAATGCTATTCTGTTATAATCCGTCCCGGGTAAGATTTCCCCATTTGTTACAGTTCCAGGCAGACCACCTCAAACCATTCGTTCCTGAGTGAACAGGGATAAACTGGCTCCCCTAGGTTATTCACCCGCTGCCTCAGTTGCTCATACCAAGATTAATGTCAAAAGCAACTCTTCCCTTGTGCATACTTTTCTCCCAGACTCAAATGACCTTATATTTTCAAAGGAGCCAATGTGACCACACATCCTTGAATTAATAAAAAGAGTGAGTTTATTAGTTATTAAATGCTAGAAGAGCTTGTAACCCAACACACAGATACACAGACATGAAATAAAAAGTGATTTCAAAAAGATAAAAGCGAAAAGAAAAGGAATATTAATCAGTCTCTGAATTGGTTATAAAGGATGGACATTTGAATATTGCAGCTATTGTAGTGAATTTCACTGGAAGAGTTGATGTCAGGAGATAAACAGTTGATTTTAAAATTTTTGGCTTCATAAATTGATGAAAACATTTTTGCCTTTCAGCAGTGATTAAATGTTGCACTCAGAGGAAGTGTCTTTTCCATTTTCTTCACCTGTAGTTCTCAGCGATTAACTGGCTGTGCTTAGAGCCATCACAGACCACAAACCACACACTTGGACCTCAGACCACCAACACACACGGTCCATGGTTAAAGTTTACTGTTAAGTCCTGTCAGTTTGTTTTCTTGGAGAGGGAACAACACAAATTAGTCTCGCATCCAGACTACTATATTTATTTGCCATCATATTCACAAAGAAACAATAGCATGACACACATATTGGAAAGATGTGAAGAGTCCAAAAATATGAAAGTTCAAATGGAGATATATAGATTAGTCTCTGAATTGTTCTCAAAGCTTGTCCATCATCTACAAGGTAATGGAATTTTCTCTGAATGTCTGGATGAGTGCAATTACAATGACACTCAAGAAGCTCAACACCATCCAGGACAAATCAATCCCCTTAATTGACTCTCCATCTAATAATTGCTTCTAATGACCCTGAAAATCAATAGTACTTTTGATGATAATTGAGCTTTCCAATATATGACTTGTGCACTCACAGTTCTTCATTGCATTACTAATACTCCTTCTCATGCATGTGGTAGATAGGGAAATCAGCTGATCAGATAATAAAGGCTTCATTTATTATATATTTATTTACTTTGTGAATGTAACTCTGAAGTGAAACCAAAGCCTCCACGTTTATTGAGTTTAGTCCTCTCCAGTCTGTGGAGGGGAAACTCAATGTTAATATGCAGCATTGTCTGTGACTTTCCAAAAGTACTGAAAGGGTTTGTACTGAGACTTTAGAGGTGGATGTTAGTTGTGCAGGAGTTTGGTCTGTCCTGAACCTGTTTAGCAAGCACCATGATAGCTCAAATCCTGCTTTTCAACAGTTTGGATTTGTCACAAGAAACTTATTAGAAACTTCTTGTGTTTTCCATTCTTTAATGCAAAGATCTGCTGGTCGATCTTGCTCAGGAAGAATGCTGTACCTGAGGCAGTAACACATCAGTCACGGGTTCATAAGTTTTCACAAACTGTTCTAAATGTGTCAGTCCAACTGTCCTCTGAGTGGTGACATGGTGGCTCAGTGGTTAGCACTACTGCCTCCTAATGCCAGGGACCTGGGTTCTATTCCAGTCTTGAGTGACTGTGTGTGGAGTTTGCACATTCTCCCCATGCCTGTGTGGGGTTACTCTGGTTTTGTCCCACAGTCCAAAGATGTGCAGGTTAGATGAACTGGCCATGCTAAATTTCTCTGTAGTGTCAAGGGACATATAGGAGAGATGGATTAGCCATGGGAAGTGGCAGGTTGCAGGTATTGGGTGGGATGCTCTTCAGAGAGTTGGATTGGATTTGTTGAGCTGAATGGCCTGGTCCCACACTATAGGGATTCTATGATCTATGATCAGACAAAGGGGAGCCTTGAAATACTATGAACAATACTTAGCATTTCCACCAGAATCGAAGAGTGTGTTGCTGGTAAAGCACAGCAGGTCAGGCAGCATTCGAGGAGCAGGAAAATCGATGTTTGAAGCATAAGCCCTTGGGACCCTCCAAACACACAGGATCAATGTGGACTTCACCAGTTTCTTCATTTCCCCTCTCCCCACCTTATCCCAGATCCAACCCTTCAACTTGGCACCGCCTTCTTGAACTGTCCTACCTGTCAATCATCCATCCCAGCTATCCACTCATCCAACCTTTCATCTTCACCCCCACCTTCAACTATCTATCGCATTCCCAGTTACCTTCCCCCCAGCCCCACCCCCTCCCATTTACCTCTCAGCTCCCTTGGGCCACAAGCCTCATTAATGATGAATGGTTTATCCTCGAAACGTTGATTCTTCTGCTCCTCAGATGCTGCCTAACTGGCTCTGCTTTTCGAGCACCACACTCTTCGACTTTGATCTCCAGCATCTGCAGTCCTCACTTTCTCTTCCTTGGTATTTCTACCAGTTCATTCCTTGTGCTGTTTCAGAAGGTTATGTGTATGACTTACAAATAAAGCATTGCCCCTTTGAAACATCAGCACTTCTGAATCTGGCACATTATGTGTGTCACATGTTGCACACGCAATTGCTCGGTACAGCTTCAAAGGTCCCAGCATGGAGTGAGCTCATCCAGTTGCCATGCCATGCATGTCTATTCACCAAATCACCAGAAAATGCATCCAAAGTACATAAGGAAAATTAATTGATCAATCAAGATGAGCTTGAGACAATATCACTCATCAAGGTGCGCAACTAAATTCCCTTTCTGCCTGCCAGCAGATAAATTAGGAAGATTAGAGTACACAGAAACTTTACAATATGCAGCTGTTTCAATTCAGAGTTTACAGGAAAAAATTGCCCTCCCAAGACTCAATGATTTCTCCTTTCTAGACCTAACCCAAAATAGATTGGACTGTCCTATTCACAGTAAGGGGGATGGGTGAGTGGAGGGTGGGGTGACAGTGTTGTCACGGTTTCATCACTGGATGAAAGTTAGTTTATCCCGAGGTTCTGGTTACTATTCTGGGAACCTAGGTTCAAGCCTCACCACAGCACAGCCAAATCAGGAACTGAAAGCTAGTTGCAGTCACACTATGAACTATTATCAGTTATTTAATTCACCTGATGACTAATTGGGAAAGAAATCTGCATTCCTTATCTGGTCCATTGTGGTTGATCATTAACTGCACTCTGAAATAGCGAGCTAACCATTCACTTGAAGTTTCATTTGGGACTGGAAACAAATGCTGGCTTTCCCAGGGACGCCTACATCCTGTGAAAGAATAAATAAGCAATTTTTGTGGAAATGAGTCAATAAACTTTAAGAAGTTTCCAGCCAATCCAATTTACACAAGCCACGTACATTCTCTTCTATCACCTATTTCAGGGTAGAAAAAAGAACTGGAAGTGATATTGTGTTTTTGACATTGACTGTTTCACAGCCATGCAATGAATTCTTTTCCAAGTGGACACCCTGTTCTAATGAGGAAGCCAGTCAGATATTTTGAATATAGCAAGGCCCCACAAATAAAACAAATGTTGTCTGAAATAAAAGCTCAGATAATCTATTCCTGTTGAATGGGCTGAGAATTGTATGGGTCTTTGGACATCAAGAGAAAAACACCTGCTCCTCTTTGATCAATTCATTCTGTTCCATATGCTTGAGATGTTTGAATTTAATTGACCTTACTGCCTCCTACACCCATTGACCAAGATATCCAACTGGAAGTATTAATTCAGAAAATCCATTGTTTGATGAGCATATATTATGGAAAAGTTACAATGCACATGAAAAAGAAGTGGAACTAGGACAGTTCTGCTGTGACTGCAAAACATTTCGACGTAAGACAATGAATATGGAACTGAAATAGCATAATTGTAAAAACACATTAATTTAGGGAAGTTCACAAAGAGGAGACATGGAGGTGACCTTTTCACACTTTTCAGGTTTATGAAGGAAATACACCATTCAGGTTCATTGGTAATTATGGAGAGAGCTTCAAATATATGTGGACACAATTTAGAAATTTAGTGTCTCACCTGAAACATTTTTCCAAATATGGTCTGCAATCTAATGCTAAACGGTTGTCAGCTTCCTGGCGGCCTGGGGTGTAGGAGGCAGAGGCTCAACCTGCAAATTGGTTTACCATGGAATGGGTGGACTGAAAGGGTCAGAGCTAAGCCACCGTCCATTCTGGGGAAGGTTTCATCCCTCCCCACCTCTTCACACTAATAGCTGAGCAACACTATACCTTGGCTAGTTCTGTCCAATATCAATATTTCACAGGACATCTCCATGTCAAGGCATCCTTACTGATCCGATCTGCCTCAGCAGTGCCCAGTGGAAACGCTAAGCTGCAGCAACACAGACTCTGATTTATTTTTTAATTCATTCATGGGATGTGGGCGTCGCTGGCTAGGCCAGCATTTATTGCCCGTCCCTAACTGTCCAGAGGGCAGTTAAGTGTCAACCACAATGCTGTGGTCTGGAGTCACACGTAGGACAGACTGAGTACGGATGGCATTTTCCTTCCCGAAAGGACATTAGTGAACCAGGTGGGTTCTTCCAACAATCAACAATGGATTCATAATCATCGTTAGATCCTTAACTCCAGGTTAAAGAGAGCATTGAGAGTCGGCTTGCTGTCTTTTATAAGACTCCAAACACAGAGGGTGCCAGTTTGGATGCCTCATTCAACAAGATATTGCTGCTGGATGAATATCCAACAAATTGGTGTTGGGAACCCCCATTTAGGTGAAGCCTCAAAGCCCTGAAGAAATAGAACCATGATATCCCAGACAGGCTCTTACAACAATAGCTAACATTTGTATCAGCCCTTTAACCTAAATGACTGACCAAATTTAATCCTATAGATATAAGGCAGACTCAGCAGCAGAAGGTATAGGTTAGATATGGAGCAAGTGATATAAGATGTAGGAGGCAATGTGGAAAATTCCATGATGCTGTCACTGTACAGAAATGAACAGAGGTAGACTTAATTTTTGCTCAGGTTTAAAGTTATTTGAATTCAAAATATAGCCACTCATCTTCAGCATGTCAGTTTATTGGAAAAGACTTTTATCCTCAGTTTCCAAACCCTCTTAAGTTGTTAACAATGCCAGAGAGAATATGTTTGGGCATCATTCAAATTGGAGATAAGAGAGTTGAAGGACATATTAAGCCATTAATACAGATTTTACTCATGTCTTCTTAGAATGCAGCCTGCCTACTCAGAACATTTCTGTTTCTGAATAAAAAAACACAAGGTGAGAGTTACAGACAATATCATGCAAATGAAGGAACCAGGAGCATCTTATGAGAGGTGGAACTGAAAATGAGAGCTGGAACATGTAAAAGATTGTTGATAAAGAAATTGGTGTTCTATTTAATGGTGTCAAGAACATAAGTTTGTCCTATTCATTTCCTATTTGATTCATATCTGTAATTAAATTGAGTTTGGTAATTCTGTATCTGGGGCCAGTTTAAGTAAATAATGGTAATTCCTGTCTCTTGGAGCAGATTCATTAAACCAAAGTCAAATGGAGTCAGAAATCCAAGGGTTTCTGAAATCTAAAAGATATAAGGTTTAAGCTGGAGTAGAAAGCTGCTGGGCTGCAGGTTCTGATTCACTGGAACACAGGGCCTGCTGATAGGAAGATAAGCAAAGAAGGAATGGCTCAGTAAAGGACATGAATGAAAATGTGAAAGGCTGATACTGTCTGCAATGGTCTGATTGGTAGTGGATTTAGAAGAGACAAACAAAGCACTTACATTTATGTAACGGAGCGCCTCAAAGTGCTTTTCAGCTCATTGAGGTCATTGTTGTAATTGATACACAATAAGATCACACAAATACCCACACCGGTTGAGGGATAAAGTTTGATCAGGACACCTAGTTTTCTTCAAAATAGTAATATCAAATCTGTATGAGTAGATGGTCATGGATGTAATTTAACTGCCCACCCAACAGAGATCACCAACAGCATAACATTTGATCAACACCATCTGGACTTTGTACTTGAGTCTCCAGAGTGGGTTTCAAACTCACAACCTTCAAAATCACAAGTGGGTTTGTTATCAGAGAGGAGAAAGGGAATCCAACCAGCCTGCCCAGCTACCAAAAACCTTCTTTATAACTAATCCCAACCTAAACCCTTCTTTAATATCTAATCCCAACCTAAAGTACAAACATTCCTTACATCAAACTTTGAATTGCTTAATAAGTTGCTTCTTCATTCTATTCAGACTGAAAGCATCAATGGACTTCTCTGGTAATCCATTCTTTAAAGACCGTTACTTGTATAAACAAAAAGGTTCCAGCTGGCTTACTTCTGTCACTAATATCCTTTTAATTTCTAACTTGTGTCCACATATATTTGAAGCTCTCTCCATAATTACCAATGAACCTGAATGGTGTATTTCCTTCATAAACCTGAAAAGTGTGAAAAGGTCACCTCCATGTCTCCTCTTTGTGAACTTCCCTAAATTAATGTGTTTTTACAATTATGCTATTTCAGTTCCATATTCATTGTCTTACGTCGAAATGTTTTGCAGTCACAGCAGAACTGTCCTAGTTCCACTTCTTTTTCATGTGCATTGTAACTTTTCCATAATATATGCTCATCAAACAATGGATTTTCTGAATTAATACTTCTAGTTGGATGTCTTGGTCAATGGGTGTAGGAGGCAGTAAGGTATTGAATATTATGGGCTGGAGATCAGACGGCTGATGTGTTAACCTCCAACTTACATAATGTTAAAGACCAGCAAAAATGGGAGGCCTGAAAATCAGGCTGAAAGACTCTCCTTTTCAGAAGACTGCTAATTCAACTTTCACCTCATCAAGAAAGCTCACCAATCTTAAATTATCTGTGCAACACATATCTTTCTGTGTCATTTGGAATCGTGTGGCTCTTGAGTTGTGTATCATAAGTCAGGCCTCAAAAGGTACACAAATAAATACAATCATGCAAATAAGCAAAAACAGACAGGTATATGCCTATACGTAGATTCAGTGACACCATATACACAAACAATATATAGACATGAACTTTGCAGACAGACACAAACATGCTTAGTTTATATTTTCTTAATAATTATTTTTAATCAGTCTTAGGATGTTGGTATCATTGGTTTGCTAGCATTTATTGCTTGTTCCTAGTTGCTGCTTTCTTGAACCACAGAAGTCCATGGGCTGCAGGCAGACCCACAATGACCTTAGGAAGGGAGTTGCAGAATTATCACCCAGTTACATTAATGGAATGGCAATATATTTCCAGTATGTGGAGGAGCCAGTGTTTGACTGGGATGGGCTAGATGCACTAGCCACCTGAGGAAGGAACGGGGGCTCTGAAAGCTTGCAGTTTCAAATACACCTGTTGGACTACAACCCCGCGTCATGTGATATATTTCCAAGTCAGGATTGTGAGCAACCTGGAGGGGAACTTTCAAGTGGTGAGGTTTCCAAGTATCTGCTGCTCTTGTCCTTCTAGACGGAAGTGATCGTGGGTTTGAAAGGTGCTGTCTGAGGATCTCTGGTGCATTTCTGCAGTGCATCTTATAGAAAGAACACACTGCTGCTACTAAGCATCCATGGTGGAGGGAGTGAATGCTTTTGAATATGGTGCCAAAAAAGAGGGTTGCGTTATCCTGCATGCTGTCAAGATTCTTGAGTTTTGTTGAAGCAGCACTCATCCAAGCAAGTGGGGAGTATTCATTTCATTCCTGGGTTGTGCTTTGCAGACAGTGAATATTCTTTGGGTTGTCAAGAGGTGAGTTACTCGCCGCATTATTCCTAGTTTCTGACTTACTGTTGTAGCTACTTGTATTTATATGGTGAGTTCAGTTAGTTTCTGGTCAATGGTAACCCCAGGATGTTGATAGTGGGTGATTGAGTGATGGTAACACCATTGAATGTCATGGGCTGGTGGTTATATTGTCCTTTATTAGAGATAGACTTTGCCTGACATTTCTGCAATGTGAAGTATTCGAAACAAAGTCGATGAACTTGTTGTGTAAATCAGTACATAAGGGTTTGATTAAGTTCCCATTCCAGAAACGTTGTTTCAGGGTGGTGATGACTGGGAATTAAATACCTCTTGCAAAAATGCCATCCCGTATTCCCAATTCCTCCACCTCCGCCGGATCTGCTCCCAGGAGGACCAGTTCCACCATAGAACACACCAGATGGCCTCCTTCTTTAGAGACCGCAATTTCCCTTCCCACATGGTTAAAGATGCATCTCGTCTACATCCCGCACCTCCGCCCTCAGACCCCACCCCTCCAACCGTAACAAGGACAGAACGCCCCTGGTGCTCACCTTCCACCCTACCAACCTTCGCATAAACCAAATCATCCGCCGACATTTCCGCCACCTCCAAACAGACCCCACTACCAGGGATATATTTCCCTCCCCACCCCTTTCCGCCTTCCGCAAAGATCGTTCCCTCCGCGACTACCTGGTCAGGTCCACGCCCCCAAACAACCCACCCTCCAATCCTGACACTTACCCCTGCCACCGCAGGAACTGTAAAACCTGCACCCACACCTCCTCCCTCACCTCTATCCAAGGCCCTAAAAGAGCCTTCCACATCCATCAAAGTTTTACTTGCACATCCACTAATATCATTTACTGTATCCGTTGCTCCCGATGCGGTCTCCTCTACATTGGGGAGACTGGGCGCCTCCTAGCAGAGCGCTTTAGGGAACATCTCCGGGACACCCGCACCAATCAACCACACCACCCCGTGGCCCAACATTTCAACTGCCCCTCCCACTCTGCTGAGGACATGGAGGTCCTGGGCCTCCTTCACCGCCGCTCCCTCACCACTAGACGCCTGGAGGAAGAACGCTTCATCTTCCGCCTCGGAACACTTCAACCCTGGGACTGCTATTCTCTATAATACACCCCGGAACTGCTATTCTCTACAATAGCAGTATTGTATTCAACCCCAGGGCATCAATGTGGACTTCAACAGTTTCCACATTTCCCCTTCCCCCACCTCACCCTAGTTCTAAACTTTCAGCTCAGTAACTATCCCCATAACTTGTCCGGACTTGTCCTACCTGCCTATCTTCTTTTCCACCTATCCACTCCACCCTCTCCTCCTTGAACTATCACCTTCACCCCCTCCCCCACTCACCCATTGTACTCTATGCTACTTTCTCCCCACCCCCACCCTCCTCTAGCTTATCTCTCCACGCTTCAGGCTCACTGCCTTTATTCCTGATGAAGGGCTTTTGCCCGAAACGTCGATTTCGAAGCTACTTGGATGCTGCCTGAACTGCTGTGCTCTTCCAGCACCACTAATCCAGAAAATGGGAGTTAAATATCCAAGGGTATCAGGTAATTAGCAAGGATAAGCAGGAAGGTAAGGAAGGTGAGTCACATCTTAATCAAAGATGAGATTATGGTGATAGGGAGAAACGATATAGGATCTAAGGAGCAAAATGTTGAATCCATTTGGGTGGAGATCAGAAATATTAAGGGGAAGAAGTCATTGGTGGGAATAGTCTATAGGCCACCCAATAATAATGCTGCAGCGACAGAGGCGATCCATCAAGAAATATCTGACAAATTTAAGATTGGAAGGGCAGTAGTCATGAGAGACTTTAACATGCACATTGGCCAAATCAAGTCGGTAGGGGCAGTCATGAAGAGGTATTCATAGAACTCATCCGTGATAACTTTCTTGAACAGCATGTAACTGAACCTACAAGGGAGCATGCAATCTTAGATTTGTTCCTGTCTAATGTGACAGGTAAAATTAATGACCTCGTAGTTAAGGATCCTCTCAGAAAGTGTGATCACAATATGATTAAATTTTGGATACAAATAGAGGGTGAAATAGTATCATCAAAATCAGGGTGTTACCCTTAAACAAGGGAGACTGTAATGGCATGAGGAAGGAGTTGGCTAAATTAGACTGGCAACACAAGTTTTATAGTGGAACAGTTGAGGAACAGTGGAGGACTTTCAAAGAGATTTTTCACAGTGCTCAAGGAAAGTATATTCTGGTCAACAACAAGGATAGCAAGGGTAGGAAGAGTCAGCTTTGAATAACTAAGGAAATAAAGGAAGGCATCCAATTAAAAGCTCAGGCTTGCAAAGTAGCCAAAAGGGAGATTGGGAAAACTTTAAAAAGCAACAAAGTACCATGAAATAAGCAATAAGGAAAGAAAAGATAGATTATGAAAGCAAACTAACACAGAATATAAAAACAGGTCGGAAAAGTTTTAGTAAATATATAAAATGGAAATTGTTGGCGAAAGTGGATGTAGGTCCCTTGAAGGCTGAGAAAGGGAAATTAAAATTGAGTAATGCTGAAAAGGCCAAGGCCTTGAATAATTATTCTGTGTTAGTCTTCAAAGTGGAAAATGTGTATAACATGCCAAAGAACGATGTTAAGGATACAATGCAAGGTGAAGACCTCAATTCAATTCTTATCACAAAATGGATAATGTTGAGCAAATGTGAGGAAAAATAGTCGATGCGTCAGTGGGAATTTACCAAGATTCACTGGAATCGGGGCAGGTCCCAGCGGACTGAAAGATACCAAATGTCACGTCGCTGCTTAAACACATGTGTAGGCAAAAGGCAGGTAACTATAGGCCAGTTAGCTTAACATCTCTAGTCAGCAAAATGCTGGAGGCTACCATTAAAGAAGAAATAGTGAGACACCTGGATAGAAAGGGTTCCCTCAGGCTGATGCAGCACGGATTCAGGAAGGGGAGGTTGTGTCTGACAAACTTTTAAGGATGTAACAAGTGCGAGAGATGTGGAGAAACAGATGGATCTTGTATACTTGGATTTCCAGAGGGCGTTTGATAACGTTCTGCATAAAAGACTCATCCATATGATAAGGATACATGGAGTTATAGGGAATGTACTAGCATGGATAGAGGACTGGTTAACCAATAAAAAGCAGAGAGTCGGGATAAATGGGTGTTTCTCTGTTTGGAGATCAGTGGTGAGTAGGGTACCACAAGGGTTGGAGTTGGGCCTGCAACTTTTCATGATTTATATAAATGATTTGGAAGAGGAGATGGAGTGTAACTTTTCCAAATGTGCTGATGACACTAAATTGAGTGGAAAGGCAAACTATGCAGAGGATGAGGAGAAAGTGAGGACCGCCGATGCTAGAGATCAGAGCTGAAAATGTGTTGCTGGAAAAGCGCAGCAGGTTAGGCAGCATCCAAGGAGCAGGAGAATCGATGTTTCGGGCATGAGCCCTTCTTCAGGAATGAGGAAAGTATGCCAAGCAGACTAAGATAAAAGGTAGGGAAGAGGGACTTGGGGGAGGGACGTTGGAAATGCGATAGGTGGAAGGAGGTTAAGGTGAGGGTGGTAAGGTGAGGGTGATAGGCCGGAGTTGGGATGAGGGCGTAGAGATCAGGAAGAAGATTGCAGGTTAGGAAGGTGGTGCTGAGTTCAAGGGTTGGGACTGAGACAAGGTGGGGGGAGGGGAAATGAGGAAACTGAAGAAATCTGAGTTCATCCCTTGTGGTTGGAGGGTTCCTAGGCGGAAGATGAGGCACTCTTCCTCCAGCCATCGGATTGCTATGGTCTGGCGATGGAGGAGTCCAAGGCCCTGCATGTCCTTGGTGGAGTGGGAGGGGGAGTTGAAGTGTTGAGCCACGGGGTGGTTGGGTTACTTGGTTCGGGTGTCCCAAAGGTGTTCTCTGAAACATTCTGCAAGTAGGCGGCCTGTCTTCCCAATATAGAGGAGGCCACATCGGGTGCAGCGGATGCAGTAAATGATGTGGAGGTGGTGAATTTGTGGTGGATATGGAAGGGTCCCTTGGGGCCTTGGAGGGAAGTAAGGGGGGAGGTGTGGGCGCAAGTGTTGCATTTCTTGTGGTTGCAGGGGAAGGTGCCGGGAGTGGAGTTTGGGTTGGTGGGGGATGTGGACCTGACGAGGGAGTCATGGAGGGAGTGGTCTTTTCGGAACACTGATTGGGGAGGGGAGGGAAATATATCCCTGGCGGTGCGGTCCGTTTGGAGGTGGCGGAAATGACGATGGATGATACGATGTATGTGGAGGTTGGTGGGGTGGTAGGTGAGGACCAGTGGGGTTCTGTCCTGGTGGCGACTGGAGGGGTGGGGCTCAAGGGTGGAGGAGCGGGAAGTGGAGGAGATGCGGTGGAGGGCATCGTCGATCACATCTGGGGGGATATTGCAGTCTTTGAAGAAGGAGGCCATCTGGGTTGTTCGGTATTGGAACTGGACCTCCTGGGAGCAGATGCGGCGGAGACAAAGGAATTGGGAGTATGGGATGTGGAGAGTCGGCAGAGAGATTTAGACAGGTTAAGTTAGTGGGCAACGGTCTGGCAGATGGAGTACAATGTTAGTAAATGTGAGGTTATCCACTTTGGAAATAAAAAATACGAAGTCAGAATATTATTTAACTAGTGAAAGATTGCAGCTTGCTGTTATGCAGAGGGACCTAGGAGTGTCCATACATGAATCGCTAAAAATTGATTTGCAGATGCAACACGTAATCAGGAAGGCAAACAGAATATTGTCTTTTATTGCTAAAGGGATTGAATTTAAGATCAGGGAGGTTCTGTTGCAATCATACAAGTGTTTGTGAAGCCACACCTGGAATATTGTGCACAGTTCTAGGTCTCCTTACTTGAGGAAAGATAGATTGGCTTTGGAGGTGGTGCAGAGGAGATTCACCAGATTGATTCTGGAGTTGAGGGGGTTACCTGTGAGGAGAGGTTGAGCCAACTGGGACTGTTCTTACTAGAATTTCGAAGAATGAGAGGGGATCTTACAGAAACATATAAGATTATGAAAGGGATAGATAAGATGGAGGCAGGCAATTTGTTTCCTGATGAAGGGCTTTTGCTCGAAACGTCAATTTTCCTGCTCCTCGGATGCTGCCTGACCTGCTGTGCTTTTCCAGCACCACTCTAATCTAGACCCTGTTTCCATTGGTGGGTGAGACTAGGACTAGGGGACATGGCCTCAGGACTGGGGGGAGTAGATTTAGGACAGAGATGAGGAGGAACTGTTTTTTTCCAGACAGTAGTGAATCTATGGAATTCTCTGCCCAAGGAAGCAGCAGAGACAACCTCTTCCAACCTAGTTTGCTGCAACAGGTGTTCCCTGTGTGGTTTTCTCTATAGTGGGGAGACTGAAATAAACGTGGGGAATGGTTCACCAAGCCTCTCAGCCGGGCCCACAGGGGCCAATCAGACCTCCCAGTCACCACTCATTTCAATTCCCCTAACCAACATGGCCATCCTTGGCTTCCTCCATTGCCAAAACAAACCACAGCACCTAATGGAGGAACATAACCTTATCTTCCACTTGGGTAGCTTAAAGCCCGGAGGATTCAACATTGAGTCTTCCAATTTCAAATAACCTCCTTCCCCACCTCCTGACTCCATCCCCAACCTCTCTCCATCCATTCCCTGCCACCAATCGGATTCATTCCCCCCATTGACCAATCAGGTTGTACCCTCTACCCTTCTTCACCTATCCCTACCTCACCACCCTGCCCCTGCCACCCCCTTTATCTGCTGCTCCCCCTACACCCACCCCCAGTCCTGAAGAAGGGTTACACCTGAAACGTCGACTTCTCCACCTCCTGATGCTGCCTGGCTTGTTGTGTTCTTCCAGCCTCCTGCCTGTCTACCAAGGAAGCAGTAGAGGCAGCTTCATTAAATATATTCAAGACACAGTTGGATGGGTTTCCGCATGGTAAAAACAATGACTGCAGATGCTGGAAACCAGAGTCTAGATTAGAGTGGTGCTGGAAAAGCACAGCAGTTCAGGCAGTATCCGAGGAGCAGTAAAATTGACATTTCGGGCAAAAGCCCTTCATCACGAATACAGGCAGAGAGCCTGAAGGGTGGAGAGATAAGTGAGAGGAGGGTGGGGGTGGGGAAAAAGTAGCATAGAGTACAATAGGTGAATGGGGGAGGGGATGAAGGTGATAGGTTGGGGAGAGGGGGGGTGGAATGGATAGGTGGAAAAGAAGATAGGCAGGTAGGACAAGTCATGGGGACAGTGCTGAGCTGGAAGTTTGGAACTGGGATGAGGTGGGGTAAGGGGAAATGAGGAAACTGGTGAAGTCCACAACGATGCCCTGGGGTTGAAGTGTTCTGAGGTGGAAGATGAGGCGTTCTCCCTCCAGGCATCTGGTGGTGAGGGAGTGGCGGTTAAGAAGGCCCAGGACCTCCATGTCCTCAGCAGAGTGGGAGGGGCAGTTGAAATGTTGGGCCACGGGGTGGTGTGGTTGATTGGTGCGGGTGTCCCAGAGATGTTCCCTAAAGCGCTCTGCTAGGAGGCGCCCAGTCTCCCCAATGTAGAGGAGACCGCATCGGGAGCAACGGATACAATAAATGATATTAGTGGATGTGCAAGTAAAACTTTGATGGATGTGGAAGGCTCCTTTAGGGCCTTGGATAGAGGTGAGGCAGGAGGTGTGGGCGTAGGTTTTGCAATTCCTGCGGTGGCAGGGGAAGGTGCCAGGATGGGAGGGTGGGTTGTTTGGGGGCGTGGACCTGACCAGGTAGTCACGGAGGGAACAGTCTTTGTGGAAGGTGGAAAGGGGTGGGGAGGGAAATATATCCCTGGTGGTGGGGTCCGTTTGGAGGTGGTGAAAATGTTGTCGGATGATTTGGTTTATGCGAAGGTTGGTAGGGTGGAAGGTGAGCACCAGGGGCGTTCTGTCCTTGTTATGGTTGGAGGGGTGAGGTCTGAGGGCGGGGGTGTGGGATGTGGATGAGATGCATTGGAGGGGATTTAAGGGTTTTGGGGATAATGCAGGTAGGAGGAGTTAAGACAATGGATGTATCAGTCATGATCATAATGAATGGCGGAGCAGGCTCGATGGGCCAAATGACCTACTCCTGCTTCTATTACCTTGAAACTATGAAGTTATGAATTTAAATTGCAACTTGGCAACGCAAGCCTGGGTATTGTCCAGAACTTATTGCTTTCCTACTTGGACTTCTTCAGTATCTGTGGAGTCATGAATGCTGCTGAACATTGGTGTAATCACTGGTGAATATTTCTACTTCTCTGAAGAACTCCTGTGTAGATGTCCTGGAACTGAGATAACTAACCACCAACAACCACAACCATCTTCCTACATGCCAGGTATGACTCTAATCACTGGAGAGGTTGTCCCAATACTTATTGATTCAAGTTTTGCTAGGGCTCCTTGTTGCCACACTCAGTTGAAAGCAGCCTTGATGTCAAGGACTGTCACTCTCATCTCCCCTCTGGAATTCAGCTCTTTTGTCTATGTTCGAATCAAGGCTGAAGTGAGGTCACGAGCTGAGTGACCCTGGCGGAACCCAAACTGGGCATCACTGAGCAGGTTATTGCTGAGCAGGTGCTGCTTGATAGTACTCTTGATGTCACCTTCCATCACTTTACTGATGATCGAGAGTAAACTGATGGGGCAGTAATTGGTCAGGTTGAATTTGTCCTGTTTTTTATGCACAGCTCATACCTGGACAATTTTCCACATTGGAAAACGTGAGGACTGCAGATGCTGGAGATCAGAGTCAAAAAGTGTGGTGCTGGAAAAACACAGCAGGTTGACATTTCAGGCAAGAGCTCTTCATCAGGAATTTTCTACATTGTTGGGTAAATGCCAGTGTTATAGCTGAACTTGGAAGAGCTTGGTCAGGGGAGCAGCAAGTTCTGGAGCACAAGTCTTCAAAACGGCTGCTGGACTATTGTCAGAATCCATAACCTTTGCAGTGTCCAGTGCCTCCAACCATTTCTAGAGTGAGTCAAATTGGCTGAAGACTGGTATCGGTAATGATAGGGACCATTGGAAGATGCAGAGATGGATCATCCAATTGGCAGTTCTGGCTGAAGATATATCTGCAGCCTCCTCCTCCAGTGAGTTGTTTAATTGTTCTGCACCACTGGATGTGGCAGCGCCATAGAGATTAGATCTGATCCGCTGGTTGTGGGATCACTTAGCACTGTGTATCATTTGCTATTTATGCCTTTTGACATGCACAAAGCCCTGTTTGGTTGCTTCACCAGGTTGACTCCTCATGCTTGGCCCTACTTCTGGCCTGTCCTTCTGCACTCTCTATTGAACCAGGTTTGATCCCTTGGCTTGATGGTGATGGTTGAGTGGGGAATATACCATGAGGTTTGTCTTTGAGCACAAAACTGCTGCCGTTGATGACCCATAGCGTCTCATGGATACCCAGTCTTGAGTTGCTATGTGTGTTCAAAGTCCGTTCCATTCAGCATGTTGATAGTGCCAGACAGCATGATGGAAATCACTCTTAATGTGAAGGCAGGACTTTGTCTCTACAAGGACAGTGCAGTAATCACAAACAAAGGATGAGAATGCACTTGGACATAAACACAAAAAAAACGCATTATATAGAAGCAAATTAATAGATGAGAACAGAATAATACCTGCATTTAAACTATGGTTTTGGGTTGCTTTTATTCATTCGTAGGGTGTGGATGTTTCTGGCTGGCCAGAATTTATTACTCATCCCAAGTTGCCTTTGAGAAGGTGGATATATTTTAATGAAAGGCTCCTTGGGAATAGCGGTATTATTTTTCTGCAAACTGGTGAATTTTTCAAAGTGAGTTTAGAAAATTAGAGGAAATGATAGACATTTGGCTCCTCACTAAACAAAGCAAATGTTATTCTATCATATTCTAATTCTGTGAGGACCATCCCTTCAGTTTCGAATGCTTTCAGCATGACACTGCTCCCTGCCACAGAGCATAGGGCAACATCCATCGTGGAAACATTTCATGCAGGAATACGTTAATCAGTGAATTATTGCATGTCTCGAAAACTGCTCCCTTTGTTGAGAAACTACATGCCATACTTTCTTTGAGAGCTTTCTGAATATAATTTTTGAGTTTGAAATTTCTGTCTCAATGAATATATTTAAGCTGCAAAAAACAACTACAAAACAACAGAGTTGCATCATACCCGTCACCCTCTGGGCTTGAGCTGCGCTCTGTGCCTCACTTGCTGTAAGCTGATTGACAGTACCAGTACTGAAGCAGGAATAATGAACACTTGTTTAGAGCAGTTGGCAGATCAGGCCAATGGTAGATTGATGGACTGCAACGCCTATATGCTAATTTTAGGAAATTGAAATACATACAGGCACCACATTATAAATAATTAAGTACTCTGCCCCTTAAATATATTCCATATTCTCAGAACAAATCATAATAATAATTATAATCAGATCAGTGTTATGTGTCTTCTCTATTCAGCTCCAATTCCCACAGGCCATTTCACCTTCTTGTCACTGTATAATCTTTGTTCGTGTTGCCAGACAATTACGTATCTTTAATGTGCGCTCTGAAAAGTGCGAGGATGACCCTTTCAATTGACTGTTTGATGACTGCAATCATTCCCTTGCACTGGAGTATTTTATTTCAGTTTTAATCGGGAAATTTGTACATTAAAAAAAATCATTTGCAGCTCCACTAGAACTAGGGGGCATAGCCTCAAAATAAAGGGGAGCAGATTTAGGACTGAGTTGAGGAAGAACTCCTTCACCCAAAGGGAAGGATTCCCTGCCCAGTGGAGCTGTTGAGGCTGCCTCATTGAATGTTTTAAAGGCGAAGATAGATCAATCTTTGAGCAGTCGAGGGATTAGGGTTATGGTGAGCAGGGAGGGAAATGGAGCTGAGTCCACAAAAGGATCAGGCCTGGTCTTAATGAGTGATAGAGCAGGCCTGACATGCTAGATGGAGAAAGTGAGGACTGCAGATGCTGGAGATCAGAGCTGAAAATGTGTTGCTGGAAAAGCGCAGCAGGGCAGGCAGCATCCAAGAAGCAGGAGAATCGCCATTCCTGAAGAAGGGCTCATGCCCGAAACGTCGATTCTCCTGCTCCTTGGATGCTGCCTGACCTGCTGCGCTTTTCCAGCAACACATTTTCAGCTCTGACATGCTAGATGGCCTACCCCTGCTCCTGTTTCTTACGTTCTTACGTTCTTCACACTTTTTTTTAGCAACATTAAACATTAAGTGAAGATGCTGTGGGGATAGTTCCTGATTAAAAACACACTGTGGAATATAGAACATTCAGGTCCTTGGGTCTGTACTTGCATTCACTTACATCATTGCAGATTTATACCTCAATTGCAGTCCAATGCCTTACTGTACACCACTAACACCTACTATGCACCACTTAAAGCATCATGGTATCTGTACCAAATGGAACTGGACCATGTCATCATCACGTATTAGTATCAACAAAGATGAGATCCACACCTTCATGAATGGGCAATATCATAACTAAAGTTATCCAAGTTACGGATGCCTATAGGGGACAAGTCACTTCCAGTTTCTAAACTTCTGAAAGAGACAAGAAAGTTGATATTGTTAGACACATGCCCCCTGGACAGGTAACTGTTTCTATGGCTTTAGTGAGTTGAAGCACCTGTTTAGTAAATTGGGCATCCTCAGTTCAAACTTTAGCAACGCCTGTATCCTCAGAACATAGACAGGTGTGCAATCCATCCTGAATCCATTTGGATCAACTTACCCCATTCTTCTTGTACAAAGCACTGAAGCGATGAATGTGAAACCTGCAGGCACCCACCTAACATTTGATGTCACTTGCATTGAATTCTGTAAACGATGTAGGATTCACGCCAAGAGTTCCACTTTGATTCTATGGAGTGTTTTGTTGTTTTTTGAGTGAGATTAACCAAAGCTTGAAGAGATGTCAAATTTCTTCCATCTGAAATTTTCAATGTCCACAAAGTCTCAACAAAACATCCCATGATGAGTGTTATGTAAATGGGCTGGGAACTGAACAGCAATCGAATGCAGAATGTTCATGAAATAAAAGCAAGAGGCAATGTCTGCCCTCTAGTGGTCCATCCTGCAATATATTTGAATTTACAGTGATGCTGTGCAGACAAAAAAATCTTCGCTGAATCATAGATTTGTTGAATGATATGCCACAGAAGGAAACCATTTGACCCAATCTGCCTGTGTCAGCTGTTTGAAAAGAGGGATTTACACAATCCCTTTCTCCTTACTCTTTTCCTCTAGATCTTTTATCTTTTGTTTGGAAATAGCTTTGTCTTAATTACTGTTTGACTGTGAACACCCATATTTAAACTCTTCTTAGCATTAAGGAAATCAATGTTCCCAATCCGAATAGAACTAGCTTAAACCCTTCCACTTAAAAATCACTTTATTTCCAAATGTGAGAAGTCAATTTTTTAAAAGAATATTTGCACACTGTTCAATGTCAACTGAGTATATATCAAAATATTCCTCTACTTGGTCAGAAGACAACATGAGCTTGCTGTTTTGGAGATTGTTGATCATGACTCAATTTCTCTCTCTCTTTTACTGGATTTTACTTGATTTGTTTTCTTTTATTTGTGTTGAACAGCTGTTTCATGTACTCCCTGCCCCTCCAAACCACAGCCTCTGGGTTATTTCTGGTCCAACAAGCTCTCATTCTCGCACCATAACCAGATAATGTTTTGTTTTTCAGAGATGTTGATTGAGAGAAAAACACTGACCACTACACAGAGGAGAACATTCCCACCTCTTCTTCAAAATAGTGCCTCAGGATTTATTACATTCAAGAGTGTGGTGTTGGAAAAGCACAGCAGGTCAGGCAGCATCTGAGGAGCAGGAAAATCGATGCTCCAGGCAAAAGCCCTTCATCAGGAATGAGGTTGGGAGCCTCGGGAATGGAGAGATTTAAAACAATCACCTGAGAGACCTTTGTCTTGATCACCTTTAACGTTACTCCATTAGTGTGGAGGAGCCAGTATTGGAGTGGAGTGGACAAAGTTAGAAGTCACATGACACTAGGTTATAATCCAACATGTTATTTGAAATCACAAACATTTGGAACACTGCTCCTTCGTCAGGTGAAATGGAGGGAAGTGCACAGGCACAGAATTTACCGGCAGAGAGACCCTGGCAAGATAA
Organism: Chiloscyllium punctatum; assembly: GCF_047496795.1. NCBI lineage: Eukaryota > Metazoa > Chordata > Chondrichthyes > Orectolobiformes > Hemiscylliidae > Chiloscyllium > Chiloscyllium punctatum. Next base: position 32,737,465 of record NC_092780.1, on the reverse strand, counting down.
TTCCAGGTAATTATGAATGCCAAAAGATAAGTACAAATAGTGTGAATGAAGTGTCCACATTAGAGTATCAGCCTTGATTATAGTATTGCAGTCCTGGACTGGATCTTGGATGTTGCAACTGAGGGACAAACACAGAACTGACTGAGCCACAGCTAACAGCTTGTGGTGCATCCAGATATTGGTGACGTAGGATTTACATTTGAAAATATAGCCAGTAGGCTGTCTAATACATACTGAAATGGCTCACTCAGGAATCTTTGTGCACTTGTGAAAGACATGCTTTGTGAATGCCCATTTCTCCTGGATACATTCCATGAAAGGTACTTATTATTTCATACTGCCAAAAGAAAAGGTCAATTAAGAAAATGAATTCTATAGATACAACAGTGTACAGGTTTAAATTTGTTTTAAAATATTTATAATAGAACTCCATATTTTAACTGGAAAAGATCAATGATTATTTCAGTGGCTGTGAGATAGCATGCACCCACTGTTCCTTTTCGTTGCCAAGCATTTACCTTATTTTGTCTCAAATATATTGATATTCTTAATATCCAAATTCTTCTGCTGAGAGTCTATTTCTTCCCTTCAGTGCCTTCTATGTAAAAGTTAAATCGAAATAGTCTTCCTCCCCTCCCTCATCTGATAATTGATGCAATCGTTATGTTAAATATCTTGACATACATTTGTCTCCACCCTTACAGATGTTCAAATCTATAATCGGATCAGAACCTGAACAGTTGCTTCTCGAATGTAAACACTCTCAACTTCTGCAACTTCTTGAATCTAATCCCAATCATCAGTTTAGTTTTCTCTGTCGCTTTCTGCCCACGTGGCTGAATGCCTTTCTCACAACACAGTCACCAAAGTTCTGAATGTAGATTTGCTCCCTGAGCTAGAAGGTTCATGTTCAGACGTTTCGTTGCCACACTAGGTAACATCTTCAGTGAGCCTTCAGACGAAGCATTACTGATGATTCCTGCTTTCTATTTATATGCTTGGGTTTCTTTAGGTTGGTGATGTCATTTCCTATGGTGATGTCATTTCCAGTTCTTTTTCTCAGGCGGTGGTAAATCGAGTCCAAGTCAATGTGTTTGTTAATAGACTTCCGGTTGGAATGCCGTGCTTATAGGAATTCTCGTGCATGTCTCTGTTTGGCTTGTCCTAGGAAGGATGTGTTGTCCCAGTCAAAGTGGTGTCCTTCCTCATCTGTATGTAAGGATATTAGATCATGTCATTTTGTGGCTAGTTGATATTCATGTATTCTGGTGGATAATGTTCTGCCTGTTTATCCAATGTAGTGTTTGTTACAGTCCTTGCACAGTATTTTGTAAATGACATTAGTTTTGCTGGTTGTCACGATAGGATCTTTCAAGTTCATTAGCTACTGTTTTAGTGTGTTGGTGGGGTTGTGGGCTACCATATGCTAAGGGTCTGAGTAGTCTGGCCGTCATTTCCAGGATGTCTTTGCTGTAGGGGAGAGTGGCTAGGGTTTCTGGATGTGTTTTGTCTGCTTGTTTGGGTTCTTGCTGAGAAATCGGCAGTCTGTGTTCATTTGGTACCCATTCTTTTTTAATACAATGTATAGGTGTTTTTCCTCAACTCTGCGTAGTTCCTCTGTGCTGCAGTGAGTGGTGGTTCACTGCAATAATGTTCTAATGCAACTTCATTAGTGAATGTTGGGATGATGGTTTCTGTCATTCAATATTTGGTCCGTAAATGTTGTTTTCCTGTAGATGCTGGTTTGAAGTTCCCCATTGGCTGTTTGCTCTACTGTGACATTTAGGAATGGCAA